>NW_023596805.1:7687054-7740772 GCF_011947565.3 Pollicipes pollicipes | reverse complement strand
TTGCCAGCCAGGGCTGCGAATGGAAATGCGAATAGGAAATAAACACACGCATCTCCCTTCATCACGCGGGAACGTCTGGCTGGCAACGCGGCATAAATTGCAAGAGCTCCCTACGCCAACGAAGACTGGAGGTGGGAATCGTGTTAAGTCGAACGGTGGGGCGAGCTACGTCTGGACACTTTTGGTGAAAGATCTTTTAGCTGACACTGAGGAAATGAAAGCAATGTTCAAAAAAGTGAATGGTGCAATTCGAAAGGTCTACGAGCTTGCTGGTAACGCTCACACCGGAATAACCCTAAAATGAAAACTTCGCCCAACGTGGGGCTCGAACCCACGACCCTGGGATTAAGAGTCCCATGCTCTACCGACTGAGCTAGCCGGGCAACGGACATGGCGTTCCAAATGTTAAATGCTCGTAATGCATTAACATGCTGGGTGGTGTTCTGTTTATAGCGATGTTCAATCTTTTTCTAGATGTGTCTGAAGCATTTCATGATATGCGTTCGATATTGCTTCATGGAATCTCGTTCCGAAAGCACAAGATTTATACTTTGCAAGTTAAGACTGGCTTGAGTGTTGAAAGGTTTGCGACCTTTACAGGTTCAGGTATAAATTTGTGGCCTCACAGCTATTCCCAGTTCAGTAAAAACGTGCTTATTGGTTAAGCTATCAACTCTTGCTCACTGCAATCGACTTGCTAAGTCATGTTCCCTGTGCAAGACGAAATGAAAACGCTGGCTTAGTGATTCACTGCCCGGCATCGCTGCCCGCCGCCATTCGCTGGGAGTTGTGGCGTGCTCCTGTAATCCGGCGACTCGGAGGCATGGATTTGTGGATCTCTTGAGGACGGGAGTCCTGCCCTGCGGCGCTCTGTGTCGATCGGGTGTCCGCACTAAGCCTGGCATCAATATGGGGCCCCCGGAGAAGTCCGGGGTCGCCAGGTTGTCTAAGGAGGTGCGTACTGGGCCCAGGCGGGGCGACCGAGCAGCCAAAAGTACCCGTGTCGGGCAGTAGTGGGATCGCGCCTGAGAACAGGCGTCGTTGGGCACCCGTCCAATACAGGGAGACCAAATTCCTTTTCAAGTTTTTTTCTTCCTTGAGTTGGTTGAGCGGTAAGAGATTTTTGCCATAACCATTACAACCTGTCTCGTATTTGAAGACGTCATGAGTCTGAAATGATTTATTTTATGTATGGTGTACACACGGTCGTAGCTCGCGGTTTCCATAGTTTTGAGTCATGCACTGTGGCCTAACGCGACATGTTAGAGGCAACAGGACGAACGCCGATGGCTGCTGTTTGCTGGCAACGGATAACGAGTGTAGGCATCATATTGAACTACGGCTGTCCATATTGCGTTCAAGGGCACAAATCGTTGAAGGTCGCTGATCCAGTTCGTCAAAAAGTTGATCACAAAAATCAACCAAGCTGTCCTCTTATCCCTCCTGCTTGGAATCTCAACAAAAACGCGCCGTGTAACAGCGCTGTGCCTACACTCTCCATTTGCACTTGAGAGCAGAGTTATCGTTTCTGGTACTCCTTCCAATGTATATAACGGGCCCGGAATGTTGGTTTTGAGTACCGATATCCTTTGCTAGAGTGCCGCAGAACTTGCAGGAAATGCGAACCATTGCAGAAAAGTCTAACTTGTTTTGAAATCATTTCAAGACAATAATGGGTCGTGCCGCTGAACAAGAAGACTATCTGATGAACAAGAAATGGGGAAGAATGAAATTTGCTGTTCACCAAATTGAAGTGGACTAATTCCTGATGATCATTAGAATGCTAGATATGAAACAGAACAACCTGTTACACGTTTCAGGTTTCCGCCTTGCCAGTTTTCATTTCTGGAACCCCCAACACTTCTCAAATTAGTAATATTTTCAGCGACGTATTTTTCATCCTAGGCAACCTCATTCATAATAAATTTCTACCCCCAAAAATATTGACCTATGACACCAGAACACAACGCCTGGGCAATAAAAGATCGCATGTCATGAGCTAACAGACAATGGGCGAACACATACGAGATGACGATGGCGCAGAGGATGGACACTAGTAGGGGGGGGGGGGGAGGGCACTAGATGTCACCATGAAACATGTGAGTTGCGTCTGGCTGCGGTCGGACGAATCGGAAATGACGGCCTTTGGCCCGGCCACATCTTGGCAAGTGCGCGGCATTTTCAAAGCTAGATTTTCGGTGAGATGTTATTCGTCGGTTGTTTTAAGACTGCCATCGAAGAGAGATGCTCTAAAAGCCTCCTTTCCCGGCTCGGAGATGCTTATTTTGGGTTTGATGTACATGACATGTTTTCTCCCCCTGGAGCCTGGAGGAGAACATGACCAAGAATACACAAGTGGCATGTTATCTGGCAGATGGCGCTGCACGCCGTGCACCTAAGCGCTACACCCGTCTGCCATTAGCGATGTTCTATGCCTTGGCCCTATTTTAAGATATCATTAGGCTTTTGCATTGTTCGGCGGCCGGTTAGGCCGTCGGTCCTTCGCCTCTCTTCATTTGCACAAACCGCCATCCTTTCGTAGAACATCTGTGACAACTGCACCATCCGCCATGCAAATTATGGTGGAGCTTCCATGATCAGTAAAGGCACGTGCGACGGCGTGTAACAGATACACCAGGTTACGTGATTCACCGCCCGGCATCGCTATCCCCCACTGCTCGCTGGGAGCTGTGGCGTGCTCCTGTAATCCGGCGACTCGGAGGCATGGATTTGTGGATCTCTTGAGGACGGGAGTCCTGCCCTACGGCGCTCTGTGTCGATCGGGTGTCCGCACTAAGTTTGGCATCAATATGGGGCCCCCCGGAGAAGTCCGGGGTCGCCAGGTTGTCTAAGGAGGTGCGTACTGGGGCCAGGCGGGCGACCGAGCAGCCAAAAGTACCCGTGTCGGGCAGTAGTGGGATCGCGCCTGAGAACAGGTGTTGTTGGGCAGCCCGTCCAATACAGGGAGACCAAATTCTTTTCCGGTTTCTCGTGCTTGGAAATTGTCAGGCATGAGATCCAGCTCGTGAGTGTTTTAAGTTGCGTGGTAACTGATGATTTAATTGTCTCCTATTTGTCTTACCATATAGAGACGTCTGCACATACCAACGTCCTTAAGCATGTACCCCACTTTCATTGGCTTTATTACATGCGTAAATGAATTTGAATAAATGTTGTCTCCTGACACAAGGTACAACGGCAGTAATATTTAGATTGTTGAGATTTTTAGGGCCAAAACCTGACTTTTGAGCTCAGAGGAGAATGGGTATTCGAAAACTTTTTGGCAGGATCAGTCGGCTTGTTTAATGTAGATGACAATGTGATACTGCGTCTGGCAGGCAAGCTCTCCCAACTATACACGTTACGCAGAAATTGCAGATTTTCTATCCCGACCTTTGAAAATGATCTCCAGGCTTTATAAAGAATGTTCCGAAGTTGTAACGCAATCGATAAGTTTAGCGAATTTTCCATCGGTTAGACGTTTGAAGTGCGCATTACCTACAGGTATGACTGATGTGTACAATTGCTGAATATTCCATCATAATGTTGGATCATACGCATCTAAGCATTTCAACACCAAAAGGAAACAGACTTACATCTGGTAACCAACCATTTGGACTACTTCCCTCGCAATGCCGCCGAAATGGTGGCCGAGTCCGGTCCAGGCTGCTATTGAGGCCAGCGGCTCTTTGATTCGTCCTGGGATCGCTGCGTTTGCCGCATCATCCGGTTCCGAGCAGGACCGTGGCCAGTTTCGCCAACTCCCGTGGGGGCGGCCGCAGTCGAAGTCATGGATAGGAATATGTCGGCCAGTCCTCAGTACCTGTGATGGCTGTTGCTGTAAATGTTTTGTCGTTATACGACACGAACTGTTCGTCATCATCAGTGTCACCAGGTTAGCCCAATTGGGAGAACGAGCTGATTCTGGTTAGCTTGGTTTTATATTGTTCTGCGAACATTAACGGGTATATATACAACACCGGTCAATGCACCGCGTAGTTAACATTTGGTTCCCATATTAGAAATCACGCTTCTAAGAATCGTCCCCATTGGTGAGTTCATAACTGGCCAGCAAGGCAGACTGGCATGGAAAATCCGCCTCTCGGCGGTGCACGGCACGTCAAAATATCGGCCAAAATTTTCATTGATTTGTAAAGTGTCAACTGGGCCGTCGCCCCAAGATCTCCTAAGCAAATTTGGTACAGGCAAAATTCGAATCCCACGCTAATGCTGTAAAACATACAGTCAAAGTTTAAGGAAAGCAGGTGAACATGGAAATTAAAGAGCATGCTATCAATGATTGAGAGTATCTCACGAGAGAAATCTTCGTTCGGTTGGATATCTAGTTCTCTAGGGCAGTCTGCAAGCGTATATGAGAGCAGCCATAAAAATGCATTATGTAGCTCATACCAGTCTCCAATCTTCATGGAACTCGCGCCATTTACAACGTTAAATAGGAAGGCAAGACCCACTGGGCCCGTCCGGACTGCACCGGAATCGTGAAGGTCCTAAACAGCTGATTGAGAAAGGAAGGCCTTCAGTTCCTGTTTTTTTTTTTGTTCTGTTTTTTTGTGTCCCTTTTCGGCACGAGTTCGGAGATATCATGGCAATTTATCGAGCTTCGATATGCCAGGAGGTACTGGTTAAACGTAACGTTACAGTGCAAACTTTAGTTTTACTCAGAGCATTTGATGTTTCAAGCTAGGCGTGTGATCATGAATGATCCCAAGTCCAACTTGAAGCGTGGAATGCTGTCCACAAAACCAATGCTTGCGCTATAGTGTCGCTTAACCATTACTTACCTCTTGGTGCATTAAAGATCGCTAAAACAGCAAAAGATCTCTGAACTTATAAGGTCCTAAGTGGGCCTAGTTAGACGGTCATTTTTCAAAAAATTTGGTTGCAAGGCAAGCGAGAAATGGCCTCGTTTATATCAGAAATAGCTCAGGGAGGGGCCATGGAATGCAGCCTGCGGCTCTCTTAGTTCCCGATATATCAGGGGGGGGGGGCAAATTGACCCCGATCCGAGCGAAGGGTATCCAGCCGGCCACCCGGGTGCGTGTTAAAGCATAGTATCCCATGATTTTGGCCTACATCCTTTTTCCAATACGAACTGTTTTGGTGTTAAAAAATCCTGCAGAAAAAAACGCAAGTTGTTAAGTGCATTTGCGAGCAACGTTAGCATATTGATAAGACAATATTTATAACCCCATTCCTCGTACAATAACCAGGAGAATGGGTGGATGGATGCATATATGTTTCGGCTGCATGCCTTTATCGAAACAGATATCAGCAGTACATTCAAAAGTTTCAAAATCAGTTTGAGTTGATCGCTGACATTCGTTTTGATACAGGCCTGTATCCGCAATGTAGATATATTCATCTGTCCACTCTCCTGGTTATTTTCCGAGGAATAATGCTATCAATGCTGTCTTATGCAATTAAAAACCTTTCAATACCTTACTGCGGGCACGCATTCCGAAATGCCGTGTCTGGCTAAAGGAGGCAAAAATCAACACTCTTCTGCTGTATGTTTAGCGGCCGTAGCCCTGGCTCTGGCCAATAGGCGTCAGTTGGCAGGTTCACATCCAACGCATCGTTGACTTGTCCGGCGTCGTTGCTGAGAAATACAGAGCAGCACCCCAGCAACGCATGCTGCATGAACTCAGCATGTTAGCAGCTCACCAGCTGCAGGGAACACTGGAAGCTGAAGGAGGGCTGCAGGGAACATTGGAAGCTTAACGATACTTTGAAAGCGTAGGCTTAGCGAGTGTTGGCAAGCCATTGCGGCGCCAGACTGTTCTGCTAGCATGTCCGTAAAACAGAAACAATTCGGTGTCATTGGAAAAGCGTTGCTATGGACTCACAACGGCTAACCATACTGAGTGCAAGACGCGAGGCGTCTAGATTCAAGTCGCTGCTGCTGACTCTTAGTTATTTAAACGGGCTGGCGGCCGCATAAGCTCCGACTTGATTATTTAGATGAACCTTTGCAGCTGCTCAGAACCGTGGTGTGGACCGTTGCGCGTGACTTAACAGCCGTGCGCGACCCTGCGTCCCTTTGGCGGGCAAACGGATCAGTCGAGGATTCCTAACGCCGCCTACTCCCACCTCCCCCTCCCCTCCTCTGCATGGCCATCGTAAGGTCACAGTGGACACGCAAAAAGACGGGACAGGGCTGTCAGTGAGAAAGGTGTCCACCTACATCAATGGCTTCACCGTACGGCCGCTATACGTAATGAAAACGAAAAAAGTTTCGGGAGGCACCAACACGAAGTGTGTGATCTTCATGAAAGACGCGAGTGGCTTTTACAGCAGGCACCGATAACGAGGCTGGGTGAAATGAATAGGAACCACGCAAAACGGGGCACGCAAGGCTTGAAACGACGCCATCTGTCACTTTGGTTTTGCACTTCTTATTTTTCTCCCTAAAACTTTATAGGATATCGGCTGAACTATCATAAGGTTAGTTTAAGTGAAAGTAAGTGGAAGCTTGCCATTGTTTCCCGCCATTACCCGCGCGCCCGGCCCTGTCACCGTTCACCGGTCACTCTCGCCAACAAAAAGCCCCTGTTCCACGCCTTGCCCTCCCCTGCCCCCACATCCGGCGGCCGTCAACCCCTCCGCCCCCCCCCCCCCCCCACCTCCGTGACGACCGCTTCCTCCGCCACTGGCGGGGGCACCTCCAGCTGCAGCCCAGTGGCGCCATCTGCGCAAAAAACACGCACGAAATCCTCGGCGGCTGGAGCCCGACCAAAAACCGCGGGACTCGCGTGAACAACATCGAAACCCAAGAGTTGCCAAGTCCTGGAATATTCTGAAGTGAAAGCCTTTTGCCGACCGTGGAGACGATACAAACCTACCGAAGCTTTGATGAGTCATAGAGGTCTGCATGCTCTTTGTAGGTGGCTTGAGGGGCACCAATTGGCCGTCTTGGCGTTGTAGCAGCCGTGGCGTTACGTTATACGAATTACACGCTGACGTCTAACATTATCTTGCATGGTATCAAGCTGTGTTTTTGTCCACCTGGAGCTATAATGAGCAACGTGGTTGTGTCTGTTGCCGTGTTTCAAGCCGATCAAATACAATAAACGAAATTATTCAAAAAGAAGCGCTATCATGCACGATGACATGGAAAGCATCCTTACAGTTTTTTCAACATAGTCTGGTTTTCAGATACATGAAATACCTTAAAGGGTACACGGTCACCCACAAACATATAAAATTGGCAGGTACACACATGCACTGAAAGTAGAGTTGTCTTTATGCTGCATCTCTGTTTTTTTTTCTTGACAGCTGTCTCCCCTTTACACCACAATATCTATATTAGGTTGTAACCATAACATGGACACTACATAACTCTGGTACAAATGCCAGCGCAGCCTATCAGCACCGTGACGAACCATTCATGGTAGAGTCTTAGTCATCACAGTGTAATCCTTTCCTTTTTCTGTGGCTCTTGTATCTCACAAAATGCTACCAGTTTATTTGGATTTCCCTCCACAATCAACGTGAACGATACCGCTTTTATGACAACGACATACGCAAAGCTCCAAGACGTGTATGGAGGAGCTGGGTTCGATGACTTGTTGCTGAATACAAATCACATGCTCTTCTTCTATAGTACTTTATGTCTCTAGCAATTTCATATATTTTTGGTGATTTTGATAAGGCATTGATGGATAGAGACAATCGTTGTTTGCAGTTATTATGCGAGGAGGATTTGACCCATAGGTAAGAGCCTCTCCAGGCGATGGAGAGCTCCAACCTCGGCAATCGCAGTGGCACGCATCGGAAGGCAAGCTTAACATGGCCTGCCCTCTTTTATATGTTGTGACGTGTCTCTTCTAGGACCTGCACTGTCGTTATAGTTTCCTCTAGCGGCTCGAACATTTTCCTCCGGTTTGTACAAATCTCAATTTGGAAAATCTTTGAGAACTTCAAACAATGCAGGTGTCCTGAGATTCAAGGCCACCCATCGCTCTACACATGCCTCGGTGGCTCCCGCGGGCCTGATCCCCCCCCCCCCCCCCCACTTGGCCGCCAGCTGACCGCAGCGTCGCTGCCAGCGGAGCGCATCTCCCCTACCGGCGAAAAACTCCCCCTTCCCCCTACCACGGGCCTCGCGAGCTGAGATGTCGACGGACTCCAGACCGTCAACACCCCGCCCGCCGTCGGCGCGTCGGCTCGAGTGACGTCACAGCCGCCGCCGCCGGGTGCGTGACGTCACAGCGGAAGTCCATGGCGGTGTGACGGCTGTAATTAGTTCGTTACATGCGCCCGTCTTAGGCCAGTGCCTCGCTTTTCAGGCGCCAGACAGTGATGGGAACTTTCTCCACTGCGTGCCTCTGAAAAATGGGAGGGATTGGCAATTTGGGTTTGAATGTCGGGAGGTTCAATTGGGTGCTGGATTTTTAATCTGGGCATTGCCCTTTGCATGCATGCATGACATCGGCAATGGAAGTTACGCCACCTACCATGCAAGCTCGTAGGCGCGGAAGGTCTGGAGTTCTTCACAGATCGGAAGAATCCTTAGATGGCCGGGCAATCCACGGGTTCGTTTAGGCCTGCTCAGAAAACTCTCAAAAACAAAGAAAAGTGGAGAGAACTTATGCGCACAGCGGTACTGGGGCTGGCTGGGGTCCGTGGGGCGCGGCGTCTGTCATGCCCTGACCGGATTTGGGAATTCATGAACCCTAGGAATTCAAACGAATTGAATGAAAAGCACGTGCTACACCATGTGTGGGGCTGACGAAGCTACAAGTGCAATATTTCATGAACAGAACTTGTAACAGCAAAGGAAGTCTTTTGCTTGCACAGTACAACGAAGCACGTGTCGCACTCGAAACATTTAACATTGTTATGGTAGTTTTCTTTATCCTTAATAGGTGCGCTTGTGGAATGTGCACACGGTTGGGAGTTAAGCTGCCAGCGAACAATATTTGTCATAATAAACGTATTGAAAGGTGAAATATCCTAAACATACTTGAAGTAAGCTGCAATGCGAAATCAGAACAACGAGGGAGTTATCTATAAAACTGCATAGTGTAAAGAATCGAACCGGAGTATATTCATGAATGCTTCAAAAGGCTAATTGCAGACGGAGTGGGTCCTGGACCCAGTAGACCGACCTGACGGGATGACTGGAACATCAACGAACCGGACATGTAATTTTGAACGACTTCTAGGTGGTCCTTGTCGCGATTCTTGTCCTGTCGTTCCGTTAATGCTGGAAAGCTCTGTCGAGCACTTTTCGAATGGATGGGACCGTGTGTAAGCTCAAGGAAATGAAAGCCAGATGGTTGGACCTCTAACCCGAAACATTCATATACATTCCAGCGCAGTGGCCATGCCGATGCACTTAAAGTAGTACACACATAGAACGCATTTCCAGATGCTTTATCTTACAATCTGACGCATTTCGCATTAAAAATTGAGGAATTGTGTCATCTCGATTCGGAAGGACCGGATTCCGTGCTTAAGTTGTTATTTCATCTGATAACAATTCGTCTAAAAACCTAGAAGCGTATTGAGATTGGGGATAAGGCGTGACTACAGGCTGCTGGGTGGGCGAATTAGAATCATGACAACCATCTAAACCTGGTGGTGACAACCGTGTGAGATCCAGACCACCAGCGTCACCATGAAGAACAAACTCACGAGAGATTCAAGATCGGAATGTACGAAAAAGTAGGAGCACAAAATATGTCAGTCAAAAGTAAGGTTCATATCGGTGTGCTCTTCTCTAAAAAAAGACGCTAAATGAAATGTCCTAGAACTTTCCCGGACGGATGCTTTCAGCCATGTTAGCGATGTCCGGTGAGCTACATTCGTATAAAAGGCATGCAGCAAAATTGTTGGCGTTTCCTTTAGCTTATTTAAGTCTTCCCCATGGTCTAAGGGAGAGAGATGTTGAACCCACAATCCAGCGGCACTGCCTACGAGTCCTTCAGCGGGTGTATTACTTGACCCGACTGAAATGGGAATAGCAGCTGGCAAATGGCCAACGAGGGTCAACCCAGTCCTGGGGCGGGCGTGCCGCAGCATTGTGCGGCACGTGAAACCCCCGCGGTCCGGTCTGGCGAAAGAGCGGAGGCAAAATTATTATACGTTAAACAGGACGGCTCGACTTGGTTGGTGGGTTAAGTGTACACGCAATAAGCTATGCTTAGCAGGTGTTTTGAACCCAGAGCCACGCGTGCAAACCATTCGGAATCATTTATCTTTTTTAAAATATGTATTTGTAACAGGCAAGGCGTGCAGTGCGCTGTCGCTAACGTGGCTGTCATGGATACGGGACTATGGTAAGCCATTCTTCCGCTGCAACACTGGGACATATTTTGGCAGCCGATCCGATCAGTCTTCGGTGATTATTGCGCAAGCTGCTAAAAAAGAACTCGAGCTCAGGATGCACAGCAAGACAAAAAAGAAAAGAAAATATTCTCCGCTATGGCCGTTATGATGCCAAAAAAGCGTGCTAAAGTACGCCTGTTTGTCGCCCAAGCTATTATAAATCACTCATTGTCCCGAGTCCAACACTTTCTGCCTCCTCCAGTCGATCAACATGATGACCATGATGATGATGATGTCGATGCTGTCCACAGATTAGGGCTAGTAGCCAACCATATTTGTATATCGTTTGTCAATCCCTGTGAACCATGAGCATGAAGTCTGTTTGTTAAAGAAAGCATGTCATGCTGATTATATTCTGTCTCCGACTCATATTTGCAAAACTATTAAGTCCACCGGAAGGTTATGTTGCATTAGAAACGAGGTGTTCATAAATGTCTTCCTGAGCAATGGGGTCATTTTTTCGGTGGACACATCTCTGACGTAGCATCGAGTATTCTTTCCTTTTAATGCATCTTGGGCACACCTGGCGATGCGATGCAGGCAATCCATGCATTGTCTGCCCGTACTATGGATAGAGCCCATGATTTAACGGGTGTACTTACCATTCGCTGACAAACATCCATGACAAACATGACAAACATCGAACCACCTCAACTTGGCAGCATGAGGTTTTCACGCCTGCCAAACTAACCAGACGTCGAATCCCTGTCATTTGTTTACCGGTGGCTGCACGAAGTAAGTGTCGGAATATCGCGGAGTATCTATATCCAGCCTATAGCGAAGTACGGTTTGTTTCCAATCGATAAGACAGTGGTAATAGCCTTAGTCCTCGGAGAAAAACCAGGTGAATGGAGATAGGAATGCGTCTATATTTTGACAACACTCTCCGTGGTTTCTCAGAGGAATAGGGCTATTACTGTTGTCTTATCTATCTGAATAATGTTCCTTGCAAGTGCACTTAACAGCTTACGTAATTCTGTTTTCAATCGGGTTGTTTTCCTGCACGCCTGATTTTTTACACAAATCTTGCGTTAGTAATGTGAAGTTTTAATGAGCCTTGATAGTCACGTTCGCTCTACTCTAAATAAATGGACTGAAACGCAGAAAACACTCCATCAACATAACAGCATCTGATACGTCCAGCGTTCTCTGATACGAATCCTATGAAGCGATTTAGTGGACAAAGTAACCACTACGTCACCCATCAATCCTTCGGCCCCGCCTCCTCTCTTCCTCCCTCCCGCACCTTACACCCACCGATCCCTTTCGTGGCGACTCCACGCCGATAAGACGCGTTCTCCTCCCCAGGGCGTGACGCGTGAGGCGTGAGACGAGGCGTGAGCAGCGGCGTGAGAGGGCCGCCACCGTCCGCTGCGCGCACTGCGCCGGCGACTCCGACGCCCGCCAGTCGGCAGGAAGCTAGCACCGGCGACTGCAGCGTACGTGCGGTAGTGGCGAAGGCACCGCCGCGGACGGCGCGCGGGCGACGGCGTGCGGCGATCGCATAGAGGAACAGCGGAGCGGGAAGTGAGGCGGTGTATGCCGACAGTGCAGAGGCGGCGGCGGTGGTGGGTGAAAACGACGGTGAATGGGAAGAGCGCAGACCGAAACTGACCTGTGAATGGGACTCCGTGGCGGCATCATGGCATTCGTGGCGGCGGGGATCGTATTGTTCGTCGCGGGATTCGACTGCGCGAACGGTAAGTGGAAGGGACTTTCGTTTTCGCTGCATTGATGCGGGGATTGATTGGGATTTAGGAGTGTCGCGGTAGCTCTCGCGATTGACATCGGGTGGAGTAAGTGTACAGCAATCGTTCTTACCACGCTTTTTGTACCCACTGGAAAGTTCGATGCCTCTGATTTGACAACAAAACTACCGGAAGACATGCGTGATGAAAGAAACACTTGAAGTTCTGAAATCCGTGACAGCTATAGGTGCTCATATACTAGGTATACCATACAACATCATTAGCGTATTATGTGAGGCGCCTTTTCAACTAACCGCAGATTTCCATGCTAGCAATGATTACTTATTGTCGACATTTTATCGTATCTTGTGTTAGATAGAACGATGAAACTTGATCAAAATCGAGTGGCCTTAGTAGGGGGACTTAATGATTTTAAACAAATGCTGTCTACACAACATCCAAAGGATCACATTCGAGTCCAGAAATATTGGAAAATAGAGTCCGTTCAAGGATATGAAAAGCCCCAACCACGTTCAATCCATGATCTACCATAAGTACTTCCGCAAAACAAACTGTCAACAAACGCCATAATGCGTTTGGTTCGTAATCTTAACATAAATGGTACTACTCATGAATAACTAAAGCTAAGGAGCTCTATCAGTAGTACAAATGTATGTCACTTTAGCCCCTGTCTGTTTAAGACCTCTCACATAAAAGCGGTCACGGAAGTAGCTCGGAGTGCGTGATGGACAAGCTGTAACATCAGCCACATTGCGCAGACACGTTAACACAGGATGAATCTCATCCAACGTCTGCAACATCCCCCTGAACCTCCCTTAATAACCCTGAAACAGCACCTCATCCCCCCCCCCCCGTCTTCAGCTTGTCGCCTAGGGACGCCGGGGGAGCCGTCCCGGTTCGAGCGAGTGCCGGAGAGTCTGGAGCCGGGAACCCACGTGCTCGTGTTCGAGGTGGACGGAGCCGACCGGCTGACACTGCGACCCATCTCCAAGGTGAGGGACTGGGGCTGACAGCTGAGCACGGTGAGGGACCAGAGCTGGCATCCGAGCAAGGTGAGGGACCGGGGCTGACAATCAGGCACGGTGAGGGACCGGCGCTGGCGGCCGAGCACGGTAAGGGATCGGAGCTGGCAGCCGAGCACGGTGAGGGATCGGAGCTGGCAACCGACCACGGTGAATATATATATATATATATATATATATATATATATATATATATATATGTGTGTGTGTGTGTGTGTGTGTGTGTGTGTAGCAAATCGACACATCTCTCTCTACCTGTTTTAGCTTCTTCTCTCCCTTGCATACATTCTGTCATGTTATTGCGCTCATCCTGTACCGCCTATAGCACTGTGTCCACATTTTTCACCTCGCACCCCCGATTCTCGCTCTCTCCGCTTTGCGGATCGCTACCATCACGCGCATTCCGCCCATCATCCAGTGTCGGCTGTCGCAACGCGCCCGTTGCGTTTTTGGCGAAGCGGCGACTCGGGTGGAGTTACGTTTTTTTGTCATCGCAATGAGGCAATCAACGCCACATTCATCTTCCGTGATGGCATAAGCCCCTCGGAAGGGACAGAAGAAGCCGTCTTAACGCGCCATGCTAAATTGATATCTCACATGCAATAAAGCTGCCCGGTGAAAAGATTTTAATATACTTTCGTGTGTGACCGTGCAGTTGCGATGCTATATAAACGCAGTTCAAGGCTCTGAGTTCCCAGAAGATAGCGCAAATAATCCGCGCCGGAACAGACTATATGCCGCTCTACTTGGAACACCGCTGTTCTGCTGTCAAATACCATTGTCATTCTGTTTTAAGTGTCTCAGCTATTCAGCTAAGCCCTTGACTGGCGTTCCGTGATTTCCTCCGTGACTCATGTCAGTTCAGCGTCCTCTAATCTTTCATCAATGCTGACACGAACACTTCATCTGCTGACTGACGCTCACAATCTCAGGACGAAGACTTCACCGAGTTTTTCCGACCGGCCATGATCACCAACGACACGGGTGGCGTGGTGGTGGCTCAGCCTCTGACGTCATTGGTTCAACGCCGTGAGCCCGTGTCGGTCGTCAAGTTCCGCGTGCTCTGCGAAAGCCCGTCGCCCTTCACAGTGAGTACTCACGTGCTGAAGGCGGATAAAGAGACACGCCTGGAGAGTGTAGTTTGTCATCGCACTTTGGCGATATCATGTTTTTGAGATGGAGGAGAGGCAGAAATCTGGGTTGGATGGGGAAAAATTGAAACCTAGAGGGCAATGGCCGACCCGAAAATGAGACTTTGAAGGAAAAACATGAGCAGCGTGCCATTTCTTGACATAGTCGTTGGGGAAGGACAAGATGACACTTTGTGACAATTGGAGAAGGTATGGCCCGTCGGCACCCAGTGGTCATACCCATGTCCCGTCACAACCCCAGTAGTTATACCCATGAATTTCATCAGCAGCCCATGTCCCGTCAGCACCCCAGTGGTTATACCCATGAATTTCATCAGCACCCAGTGGTCATACCCATGTCCCGTCACTACCCCAGTGGTCATACCCATGGATTTCATCAGCACCCAGTGGTCATACCCATGTCCCGTCACTACCCCAGTGGTTATGCCCATGGATTTCATCAGCACCCAGTGGTCATACCCATGTTCCGTCACTACCCCAGTGGTCATACCCATGGATTTCATCAGCACCCAGTGGTGATACCCATGTCCCGTCACTACCCCCAGTAGTTATACCCATGGATTTCACCAGGACCCAGTGGTCATACCCACGTTCCGTCAGAACCCCAGTGCTTATACCTATGTTCCGTCAGCATCCCAGTGGTTATGCCGATGGATTTTGTCACTTGTGTGTATGGCACTCATCTGCTGTTGTCGAAACTTCCCGACAGACCTGCTTTGTTGCCTTCGTCGTCAGGTACTCTGCTGTACTCTACTGAACTATGGTAATGTGTGGCGTTTTACCAAGGCAAAACACAGCAAGCGTGTCCCACCGCATTATGACAACAATGTCAGATGTAAGGGATTTCTTGCGGCAAATTAAAGTCGTGCTCCATTGCCCATGTCAAAATAGATTGTAGGAAGGCTTTGCAATATCGTTTTGTTTGCAAAGCTCCCACTGATTTCGACCCGGTTACTTGGGGGCAAACATGTGCCGTTTTGTCCTAAGATTTGCACCTTTGCGTATATAGCTGAGCTTATATCTTTTGATACATGCATCTGATTATGTATAACCGCCCATCACGTCGGTCATCTCATCACGGAAAGGACATGGGACGTCCTTCTCGTTTCCCGTCCCCTCAGAACGTGGGGACGGGGATCCAAAGCCGTTTTTGGGATCATGGTGTATAGGACACACCAAAGACCCGATGTTAGCTCGTGCGGTCTCAACGATCCAGATGCCTTCAGCCCTAGGGTCTCCCTTCCCCTTTCCTAGGGTCCCTTCAGCCCTTCAGCCCTAGGGTCTCCCTTACCCTTTCCTAGGGTCCCTTCAGCCCTTCAGCCCTAGAGTCTCCCTTCCCCTTTCCTAGGGTCCCTTCAGCCCTTCAGCCCTAGGGTCTCCCTTCCCCTTTCCTAGGGTCCCTTCAGCCCTTCAGCCTAGGGTCTCCTAGTACTGCACATAGGAACCGCCAGTCCTGCATGTAGGGACCGCCAGTTCCGCGTATAACGATGTAAAGTACTTTACTTAGATCATTTAGATCATTCAACGACGCTAAGTGATATCTCGAGCATTTAACGGTAACCCAGTCAAGTGGCATAACCGGTGGTGCATTCACATCCAGAGTCTAGAGATATATGAGAGCCTGCTGATGACATGCCTGCATTTATCGCATCGTTTTATGTGGGAAATTCTAGCAAACACTGCTTATTACCTAGCGTTCCAAGGCGATACGCCGTGGGAAAGCCCATTGAATTAGAAATCCGAAGAACGAGACCTTGGTAAAACGCCGTTGATATGATGGTTAGCAAGTGCATGTTAGGCCATGGTTGCTTAATTTAACTGCATTGTAGTCACGCCCCAAGTATGGAACATGTAAGAGTAGGAGAAAGGTTTCACTAATTGCATTGAGAAGGGCCTGAACGAGAGGGAAATCACCGAAGGTTTGCCTTCCCATGCTTACAAGATTTCCATGAGCTCCGCCGTGATATCACAGATTGTTAGGCGGCCTGCAAAACTGAAGGAAGGGCTGGCCAAAGACTTGAGCGCAGCTCATGGCTGTGAATGATGCTTCACATGTTCACTGAATAATGATAACTAATAACTAAAAACAGGTACCTAAATTAATAGTGTTGAAAACAATTTTTGAATACCTAAGACATGTGCAGCGATGTTGGGTGGAGAACAGAATCAGGCAACCTCTCCATTCTACTTCTCTTTTCACGCCGATTGTCTTTTACAGCCGCCACCTCTAAGTGCTTTTACAGTCGCCACCCCCAGGCTGGGGAGGTCACCACAAGTTTGCCAGGCCAGTTACCGTGACCCTGGCACTACCAAGAGCCACGTGTGCCGCTTTCCGCCTATTAAGAACCAACACACAATGCCTCCCACCTCGACACAGCCGCTGCATCTAACGCTTCAGTATCACTCCGACATCACGGCCTTCACCACATCCTCCCCGGGGTCAACACGACTGTCCGAAGGCCGCAGGGCCTCTCTAATGATCGACTGACGTGTCCACTGTCTCTCAACTCTTCGCGGTCGCGATAAGGTTTGGATTGCTTCGGCGATTGCGCCGCGGGGATTGCAAACCCCGGTGGTCGCGCGCCCACGCCGATCATCGCAGTCACGTGACCTGGCTCCGATTGGTCCCGAGTGGCACGTGACCATGCGTTTCGCCTCGGGGTGAAAGTGTCCTTGAGCTGATAGCCCCAGGTCCGCATCCACATGCGCTGGTCAGGACTTGAAGTCTCGTGACGTTGTTTGGTCAGGTCCTTGAAGAAGAGTGACCAGTTGGCTACGGTTTTTGCTCTGCTGTGCGTACAAACGCCAGGTGGGCCTTGCATTTATGATGTTATGCATCACATTAATCCACGCCTGCGTTACCCCGCGGCTGTTTGTAACTGGTTGTAACCAGTTAAGGAAGAATGAGTGGGGACTGCTTACACTGAGGTGTGCGCTAGTTGAGGTGTCACACTAGTCGTACAGGTGAAGCGTGTGTCCTGTTTTGAGCTGCCATGAGGCTTTTGGTTATTGTTCTGCGCATAATTATAGTTGTAAGCCAGACAATAATGGTCAAATTTAGCCAGACAAAGAAGCAACACCATAAAGCGAGAAGCGCGGATCCTTTGACGGACCCTTTGACAGATCCTTTGACAGACGGAGAAACGATATTTTTGCTCGTCAACGATATTATCTCCTTGAGTGCAACCTGAAAGGCACGTACGATTTTTCCAGAGTAAAGAGGTAGCTGCATTCTTCTCACAATCATTGGCACACCTGCTCGGTTACATTGCCCCTGCTGTTAGGTTATTGTTGCATATAATCAATGCCGCTTGTGTCTTAAAATCATATTTGTCGCCATGTGCGACATGAAGACGCTGAAACGAAAAAGGAAAACATAGATAAGACAACTGTAATGGCCTTATTTCTCAGGGAAAAAACCAGGAGAATGAAGATTTATTCCATTGATATTTTGGCAACATGCCTTTATCCAATAGCAGAAGTGAATTCGTTTCACTTCTGCTATTCGTTTAAATAAACGCATGTTGCCGAAATATCAACGGATCCATATCACCATTCTCCTGTTTTTCTCCAAAGGCTATTATTACTGTCTTATTCACGTGAATAATGGTCCTCACAAATGCACTTAACAACTAACAAAAAGAAAAGCTGCCGACAGTTCCAATCTGAGAACTTAACACCGCGCCATGGCATGGTCGTCTTTGAAGCCGTTCGAACTTCATAAATCATGTTTTCTTTTCATCACAAATGTGTCCGAACAGGGCTTCAGATGGGTTTCTCATGCGCTGTCTCATCCTTATCGGTACCCTAATATCATAAAGCGCGCACACGTGCCAGCTCCGTTGCTACGCGACGCATTCAGATCTGACATGGAGCATATCCGTGGCAGCTCACGCTTCACAATGCATTGCCGCATTTCACCTAACAGTCTTACCTTGTCACCTTAGCTGTGCGCTGTGCCAGTGCCTGGCGTCTATGCCACAGGGGTACACTTGAGGCACGTAGCCAAAGATGTCCTCGGGGAAGGGGGCAAATGCCAACTTTTGTCAAACTTCATAACACTTGGACCAAATATCTGCGCAATCCCACAGCGCATGATCGCACTGCGTGTGAATAATAAATCGCATCCCATCTACGAACGGGGAGGGAGAGGGCACGACCCCTTGACCAGCCCTTGGCTACGTCCCTGACATATTTCCAGACAGGTTGGTGGATGCAGCCCCCATTCTGTGTCCAGTTCCCTCAGCCTCCCCAAACCCTGCGGCTAACTCTCTCGGCTTTGAATTTGAACCGAGGAAGGTCCGTGGGAGTTCAAGTGTTGGGGACTCAGTTTGGATCCGCTGGTGCAAATCCGCGCCTGTGATCAGCGCAGATCCCACCTGGCATCTGGTCTGTGATCAGCGCAGTTCCCACCTGGCATCTGGTCTGTGATCAGGGCAGTTCCCACCTGACATCTGCGTCTGTGATCAGGGCAGTTCCCACCTGACATCTGCGTCTGTGATCAGGGCAGTTCCCACCTGGCATCTGCGTCTGTGATCAGGGCAGTTCCCACCTGACATCTGCGTCTGTGATCAGGGCAGTTCCCACCTGACATCTGCGTCTGCGATCAGGGCAGTTCCCACCTGGCATCTCCGTCTGTGATCAGGGCAGTTCCCACCTGACATCTGCGTCTGTGATCAGGGCAGTTTCCCACCTGGCATCTCCGTCTGTGATCAGGGCAGTCTCACCTGGCATCTCCGTCTGTGATCAGGGCAGTTCCCACCTGCATCTCCGTCTGTGATCAGGGCAGTTCCCACCTGGCATCTCCGTCTGTGATCAGGGCAGTTCCCACCTGACATCTGCGTCTGTGATCAGGGCAGTTCCCACCTGGCATCTCCGTCTGTGATCAGCGCAGTTCCCACCTGACATCTGGCGTCTGTGATCAGGGCAGTTCCCACCTGACATCTGCGTCTGTGATCAGGGCAGTTCCCACCTGGCATCTCCGTCTGTGATCAGGGCAGTTCCCACCTGACATCTGCGTCTGTGATCAGGGCAGTTCCCACCTGGCATCTCCGTCTGTGATCAGCGCAGTTCCCACCTGACATCTGCGTCTGTGATCAGGGCAGTTCCCACCTGACATCTGCGTCTGTGATCAGGGCAGTTCCCACCTGACATCTGGTCTGTGATCAGGGCAGTTCCCACCTGACATCTGCGTCTGTGATCAGCACTGCCCTCAGCTGGCATGACTTGCGCCTACATCACACTTCATTCGTCGGAAATGTTCCGTACATTTCAAAGCACGCAACTCTTCATGCGCTGGCATGGCTGTAAGAACACAGGGACCGGTGCGAAATCTGTGGGGTCAAGGGACATACCACATCGCCTTTCATGAAAGATAACGTCAAACGTATATTACATCGACGTATACGGTATGTTAACATCATTCGCACATTGTTAGCCTTTTTGTACCGTTTCCCAGGAATAGGTACCCAGGGGTGCCTACATCAATTATACAATACTCTATTGTATAACAATGCTCTATTATATAATATATAATAATACTCTAAATATATAATATATAATAATAATACTCTATCTATATAACAATACTCTATTACAGCAACACATTAAACCATTAATATACGTCGACCGCATATTGACGCATAGAGGCGATTAAGTCGAGAAACGCTCGCCCCAAATATTCCGCTGTTTTTACGCCGCTCCGCACTGGACACAGATTCACCAGCACGCTGGCAGGCCGAGCGTGACAACCGGTGCGAGCTCTCGGACCAGACCCCGATCCCGTCTGCGGGCGGCCGGCGGTCGTCACGCGTCACGCGTCGCGTCACGCGGCCGCCGTCACGCCCGGCTCGCGCTGCACGGCGCGTGCATCGGGAGCATTGACTCGGCGGAGTGCAGGCCGCCCGCCCGGGGTGAGGGCTTCAGTGGAGACGGGCAGAGGCCGCAGCGGGGTTGAGGAGAGACTGCAACGAGATCGAGTGGAGGCCGCAGCGGGGCTGGGTAGAGGCCGCAGCGGGCCAGGTAGAGGCTACAGTGGGGACGAGTAGAGGCTACAGCGGGGCGGAGTAGAGGCTGCAGCGGGGGCCGAGTAGAGGCCGCAGCGGGCCGAGTAGAGGTTGCAACGAGACCGAGTAGAGGCTGCAGCGGGGCTGAGTAGAGACCGCAGCGGGGGCCAAGTAGAGGTTGCAGCGGGGCCAAGTAGAGGCCGCAGCGAGCCGAGTAGAGGTGCAGCGGGGCTGAGTAGAGACCGCAGCGCGGGCCGAGTAGAGGCCGCAGCGAGGCCGAAGCTGTGGCGGGGCTGAGCGGAAGGGCAATAAGGCTGCTCAGCTTTCACTGACAGCTGCCGCATTGCTGCGGGAGCTGAGCATCTGCCGCTGTCACGTAGATGCAGCTGTCGAGCCGATGCAGCTGTCGGGCCGATGCAGCTGTCGAGCCGATGCAGCTGTCGGGCCGATGCAGTTGTTACGCCGATGCAGCTGCCACGTCAATGCAGCTGCCGGGCCGATGTAGCTATCGGGGCGATGCAGCTATCTGGGCGATGCAGATATCAGGCCGATGCAGCTACCGGGTCGGTACAGTCGTCTGCCGATGCAGCTGTCGGGACGGGAGCCCCGGCAGGGGCATCTGTAGCGTCAGCTGGCTTTCGAGGCCCCCGTCTGTGATTAGCACCGATGGTGACCGATCGCTGGGTGATGAGGGGGCGGTTTCCTTTGATCGCTGGGGACTTGCCACACGCTGTCCCGCTGAGGACTGAGAGCAGGGGCGGAGCCAGAATCTTCCTAAGGGAGAGGGGGGGGGGGGGTCAGGCGGTGGAGCTTGGTGAGAACATATCACACCGATTTTAACTCTTTGTCACGAGACATCTATGGTGAAAAATGTAGGCCTAAGGGAGGGGCGGCCCCCATGACCCCCTTTGGCTGTGCCTCTGGCTGAGGTTCCACCCCTACGCCGGAAGTTTTCAGGGTGTCGCCACGATGTGAACAGGTCACGTGACATCCCGCCGCATCCGGTGTGACGAATCGCTAATTACTCCCAAATAACTCTGCGAGTGAATTGCCAGTTTTTCTTCAGCGTAATACTTTTTCTGTTGTTTTTTGTGCTTTCCCTATTATTTAAGTCCTAATTGTCGATGCCTCTACAATCACTGATTAAAAGCAAACGGGCAAAAACAAACAAAAAAGCAAACCAATATATCTATATATATATATATATATATATATATATATATATATTGTGTGTGTGTGTATGTGTGTGTTCTCAGCTTAGATGACACCAGCAGCGTCTTGAAACAGGTATCCAAGATATTCATTGATCGACCCTGCAAACTGCATTGTGTCTTCAAATCGAACGACAGGCTATGTCTTCAGTTATAGGACAAGCCTTTCACATTGCATAACAACACGAACCTCTTTTGATCCTTTCAGTTCAAAGCTTAGTTGATGAACCAATTGCCCATTGTCATTTCCTGCCACGTTGCGTGCGCCTTTTTGGCTTCACTGCGGGTCGGTCATACCAGAAAGCTCATTACAACATCAACCGAATTCATCGCATTCTTCTGAGATTCTTTACGTGGGAAGCAGACTAATCACTGTGACGGGAGACCCACAAATCGGCTGGCGATCTGGGTTCTGGACTCAGGGCATGTTCCCATTCCCTGCCCCCCCGCCCCCACACTCGTGGCCCGGTGTGGGCGTGTCCGTGGGGGGATGCGCTCCAACGCTCATCACGACCGGCCAGCGGTCACGTGACTCACGATCCCCACTTTCGCCGGCGAGAGAGGTGGTGTACGTCACCGATCGTGGTATGGTAGCGGGTCACCGATCATGGGGCGTGTGGTAGGGTACAGTGCCTGCCAGGTGAACCCCTGCCTGGCGCACGGGGGCTGACGGTCCTGTATGTTGCAATCCCCTCCACTAACGTTCGGTTGTAATGTTAAAAGGAGTGTTCCACATTTGTGTGAGGTTTTGAACTGAAATAGCCATCTTGCAGATGATCCGGTGCGGTTCACAGCCCTGCCTTTTTTAAGACCTAGGCCACTATAGCTTATGAGTTACATACCCGCGAAGATGGGGAGAGTATTTATAGGAAAGTGTTTTAAAAATCACCCTGACATTCATGACGTTATAATAACGTCACTCGAATCTGCCATTCCACGAGCCATGGGGCTGTCAAGGCCAAAACATATCATTGTCGGGGCGTTCCCATCTGGCGTTCGTGAGCACGAACTCCAGATATAACGGCCGCCAATTGGCTCTCAATCAATGTTAGGCAAGATATGATGGCGTAATCAAGGAATGAAGCATTAAGGGGCTTATTTACTAAACAGAGGAACTGTGCTGTCAAGACCACTTTTCTCTTTTCTTTTCTTTTTCTTTTCAGCCTGCCAAAAAAGTTACAAGGGAACTTATTTGCCCCTTTCTGAATTTTGGTTCAGTACCTTCAAACGCGACAGATTCCCGTCAAGTTTGATGACTAAGAAGAAGCCGCCGGTGAGGCGACAGGTCAGCTGTTCTTCACCGGTGCCTTCTCATTTGTACAGTAAGCTCAAGGCGGTTGGAGAGTTTTGCGGAATGCGGGTTAACAATGCAAAAGCGTCGGCATAAATTGAGATGCATGTCTGCGCATGAAATGCGTGATGTGTAAGATTCCGTTGGCTGTTATGCGGTGTGAAGAGAATATGCAATTTGTGGAGTAGATTACCATTTATATTTATTTCGAAATCGGCATGAGTATTCAAATTGTGCAGAACATCATTTCCAGCCCTGTCAGATAGATGCCTCAAAAAACAATGCTTGCACGTGATTCAAAAGTACGCACATGGAGCGTGCACGTGAACCTGGGACGTCTTTGAAACATGATATTTCAAGACCTCGTCGGTGGCCTTCAAGATGCAATGAGTAAAACACATACCCGTAAACACGCACCGCAACACCAGCCATCCGCGACATTTCGACTCCCATTTCACCCAAGAACCCATTTCATCCAAGAGCACCAGAATTGCTCTATCGCCGCTCTAGGATTCCTCGACACCTGATATATCACCCACGTAACTGCGCCCCGCGATTTCGTGCTTTGTTACGTGCGCTGGATCAATCTCCATCGCAGGCGAGAATGGCCCGGTCACAGCCCAATTTTATCGCAGACTTCCCACGTCCGCCGGGCGCAGGGGCGTGACCGAGACAGGTGGCATAATGCGAGGTCACTTCATCAGCTGATGTGCAATGCGCTGCGCATGTTTCCAGTTTACAACTAACCATCGCGATCAACCCTGAAAATGTCCACCTCACCAGCCTCTGTGAACGAGCTCCCTTGGAACGCCTCTGCCCCGACGTCGCGTCCGGTTCAGTTGCGCGCGTCTGCCCGCGGGCAGTTTGCCACGCGGGTGGTTTGCCGCGCGGGCGAACGGACCGGCGTGTCTGGTTGGGCGGCGCCTTAGAACGCGCGTGCCAGGGTCACAGGTCACCGCGCCGCGGCACGGACGGTCGGGCGCCACCGCCGACTTCCGTTATGCGGTCTCTGGCTGACGAAGTGGCGGAAACAGCTGCTTGAGGAGGAAGAGAGGATGATGAGAGGGTGGTGAGGATAGTGTGAGGATAGGTGTTTTCAGAGATGTTGGAAGAATGGGAGGTGTTTTTTGGAGATGTTGTGAGGATGTGAGGTGTTCTTTTGGGGATGTTGGAAGGTTGTTTGAATGCGCGCATGTCCATGAGCATTATCTGTAAACATTAAGCGTTTTTATAAGCAATATCAACGGTTTTTGATGTCCTTATTCAACCTGAACCTTCTGACTGCTGTTTATTGAAGGTCGGGCCATCATCAAAATAAGAGCTAATGGGGTCGGGTAATCAATCGGTATTGATTGGTGTTGGTGTCGGCATCAGTATCGGTATCTGGATATCGGTGTGTTGGTATCGGTATTGAATCTGTAGATTTTTGCGCGGGATCAGGTACTGGAAGCACGATACACATGTTGTGTGATTGAATTTCATTCGCATTGTATTTATATTTTATATCAACTGACACTCCACAAACATACGTGGCTATTATGTGTCAACAGTCTGAGAGATTAAGCAGCATGTAAAAGCAAAGAAAATTGATAAGGGATGAAAACACACAGAAATGCATGCACGCATAAACAGAGACAAACCTATTGCGCAAAAAAGAATCTGGCAGCGTGGTTAAAACTTTTCGATTTTAACTTGCGCCTTAAAACATGTTTGCATTTAACTGCCCAACGCAGCTGCCAGTGCCCGCTCTAAGCGCAGGTACTGTGAAATAATGCGCCAGCGATTTGTCTCAAACCCGACCACCATCTAATTCAGTGTAAATATCATTAATGCATATATATATATATATATATATATATATATATATATATATATATATATATATATATATATATAATATACATATATATATCGCTTAGAGCAGGGCACTGGCAGCTGCGTTGGGGCAGTTAAATGCAAACATGTTTTAAGCGTTTTTTTAGGTTTAATATACCACACACACATATCTATATATAATCTCTCTCTCTCTCCTCCCTCTCTCTCTCTCTCTCTCTCTCTCTCTCTCTCTCTCTCTCTCCTCCTCCTCTCTCTCTCTCATCCTCTCTCTCTCTCTCTCTCATCTTCTCTCCTCTCTCTCTCTCTCTCTCTCTCTCTCTCTCTCTCTATCTATATCTATGTCTATATCTATATCTATATCTATATCTATCCATATATATATATAATATATATATATAATATAATATATTATATTATAATTATGTATTCATGTGCGAAAATATGGCATAAGCCTACAACTCCAAACTCCATTTAAGTTTCAAGCGCCCCTGCCAGTTCTCCATCCGTCAGACGTCATCCGTCAATCGACAGTGCAAACACGACCCGCTCTCAGAAAGCGCAGCCACCAGCACACGCCGGCAACTCCCTGCCGCGACACCACCCGCAGACGGGCGCCTCCGTCTCCAGGGAGCCAATCGTGTCTCTGGGACGTGAGAGCGCTGCGGCGGGCGAGACCCACGCGTCAGCCACGCTTCCCACGTCCATCCTGCCCTTGAAAGTCACCCGGGCCTGCCGGACCCGTGCACGTTTTACCCGTGAGAAGGAACTCTGGAATAAGGGTCAGCCGGCGTCGTTTGGGGCAGGATTCGTTAACGGGCTGATGGTTCTGTTGGTAGACAATTGCCACGGAGTCACGTGTGGTGGTATGTTGACAGTATGGACGCCGGCCGTGGTCATGTGAATTTCGAATGGGTGACTTTATTTGCATCTGGAAGTGGGTTCACATGGTAGGAGAATTTACGCCACGGTAAACCTGCGAGAACGCACGAAAAGCTATTGCAGAGACCCGGTTATGAAGAAAACTCTACGTTGCACTCATGATCACTGGATACCATGAAAACATAAATTACATGAAAACATCATATTCATGGCTCAGAGAGGGGGGGGGGGGGGGGGGAGCGCGCGGCCAATGCGTTCCCCTTTTTCCCCACAACTAATTCAGGACCGTCGGCTAAATTATCTGAAGAAGCCTTTACCATATAATTATTGTAGCATGAAGATCATTTCCCCTTTTCTAAGTTATACCCCCTATTAATGCACAATCGATGACCCCATGGTATCATCCACCAGAAGCTGAGGCTAATTCCATGCAGCACCAGGGGTATGGATTAACTTGATTCCGTTCTATCTTTGCAAATCATCTCAAAGAAAAGGCATACAAATGGCATTAGCAGTTATAATTTCACTCTAGTCCCAAAGCCAAAGACCTAGAAGAAGGACTCATCATTTTCCCTATCACACCCAGCTGCATGAGCACAGCCCGTCCGCAAACATTGGACGCACGCCTCGCCGTGACGGAAAATCGGTGCGGCCCTACGACAGCCCCTGCGGCACTCCTTCGGTCCGCTGGTTTTGAACAGCGACAGCGGTTCCGGCGCGTGGCTGTCACGGGTCTCCCTCGGTGTCCGATGACTGGGGTCGGGAGACGTTAAAGACCTGCTGTGTTCTGCGACACCGGCGATGTGAGACTGGTCGGGGATTGTTTGTCGAAGGCCTTTTGTTGCCGCCGCTCTTTTCAGAGGGCAGGCGAATTTGGGTGCTTATGACATGCGCTGACACGGTAATTTAGCGATGAGAGACGCTGAAGACGTAAATGGTTTCCGTAGGCCACGCCCTCAAAGTGCGCTTCCATATTCGACGAATGTTTTGTGAGATAATAAGCAACGCCGTTCGTGGTCCTCATGCAGCCTCACGCCACCTGTAGTTCACTGAACCAGGGGTGTCATGCTCACGGCGCGTATAGTTACTGTCGGCTGATATCACGCAACGTTGCCTGCTCTTGAACTCGTTTCGTCATGCATAATACTAAGCACATGCTCTTTGTAATATTTGAAAGGTTTGAGCACACCGAAATAAAATATTTGGGAGCTTCATACGGGGAATAGGCGCCGCCTCTTCAAAGGCGCCGCCTCACAGTTCACATCATTCACATGACATCTGTAGCTGTTGCCAGTCGTTGTCAGGCGTCCCGTGCCACATAGTTTTGTCACGTCTTCACTGCTTTCGCTGTCATAATTTCAAAAAGCTCTGATTTCCTTAAAAGGCAAAGTTAAACACTGGCCACTTGGTAAGCGAGCATTACCTAGAAGTATCCTAAAAATGAGAGCCGGTAACGCCATTGTGCTGCAACTGTGCCGCAACTGCAACAGCACTATGAGATTAAGTAGAAGTGTTGATTTGCCTATCGAAAGGGCCAAAAATGCCAAATGCTTAAAGGTCTACGTATTCGTTATCCGGCAGGTGTTGAGGTTACAAAGGTTCCTCTTGGAATTTCAGCTTGGTCTTCCTGTGGGGTGTACAAACATTTGAAAGCTTTTTTGTTGAGACCGGTTCTTTGAACGCTTTTGAACGACTTCAACAATCCATAGGTTTTACCGAAAGTTTCACCCATTTGCAGTTTATTTGCAGTACGTCCGTGGTTAGTGCGACCATGCGTGTCATTTGACCAATTGATGCAATTGTGGGCATTCACGTCCGCCAGTCAAACGCTTTGGCAATATCAAGACCAGCGCACTCGTCACCAATAGCTGTGGCGCACAAAACGCGCCTCAGCATGATCAATGAGATTGAGTAGCGAAAGTAGCACTTGATGTTTCATTACTCAGGCGAGCACAACCAACTCCAATTGTGCAAAGCAAGGAATACTCACTAGAGCTTTACGGTTTTGCTTGAAACCCGCGTTTCCCTCGAACCACGTTCACCATGCGTAATAACTGAAAAAAATCCCGTGAACTCTCATACACACTCACTATATGCACTATAGCCACCCATATACAATACCTATGTGCACTGTACTCACTCATATACACTCACTATGTATACCTTATTCACTTATATTCACTCATCATATGCACTTAAGTCTCCCATACACACTCACTATATACACTATAGTCAATCATACACACTCACATACACCTAAGCATGTACGCGCTCATGCAGCATGCATCCCCTAATGGTCCTCAAAACCCCGCCTCTCTTTCCTTGGCCCATCTCCCGACCGCCGCCCAGTCCTCTCCGAGCCCGGCACAACTCGGGGGCGTCACACCGTGCGCACGTAACCTCGGCCACGGCGCGTGACGCACGTGATGGTCCGACGTGACGCTGCGGGCCACGGCCGTGACGGCCGCGCGAGGCACCGTCACGACGGGACGCGCCGCGACCGGAGACTACCAGGGTCAGGGGCAGGGCAGAGCAGGGCAGGGCAGGGCAGGGGCAGGGCAAGGCCAGAGCAGAGCAGGAACAGGGCAGGGCAGGGCAGGGCAGGGCAGGGCAGGGCAGGGCAGGGCAGGGCAGGGCAGGGCAGGGCAGGCAGGGCAGGGCAGGGCAGGGCAGGCCAGAGCAGGGCAGGGCAGGGCAGGGCAGGGCAGGGCAGGGCAGGGCAGGCCAAGCAGAGCGGGCAGGGCAGGGCAGGGCCAGGGCAGGGCAGGGCCAGGGCAGGGCAGGGCAGGGCAGGGCAGGGCAGGCCAGAGCAGGGCAGGGCAGGGCAGGGCAGGGCAGGGCAGGGCAGGGCAGGGGCAGGGCAGGGCAGGGCACGGGTGCGAAGGGATCGGTGAACTGGTGCGTGCAAAGGGTGGTAGTGACTGGCAAGGCAGAGATAAGCCGGGTCAACAACGAAAGGCTAGGAGCATACAGGGACGCAAATGGGCAGGGACAGGGACTGACATGGACATGACACTGGCGTCTGGGAACAGGGACAGGCAGAGCGGAGACACGATTCAAACAGGCTTAACGGGGATAGGCAGGGACATGGATAGACAAGGGAATAGACGGATGGGAACAGGGGCAAGTGCGAGCAGGGCATGGGATGGGGCAGCGCAGCAGGGGCTGGGAGAACGAGGGCAGTTTGATACTCACAGGGGCATAGGCAAGCAGTGATAAACAGCAGAGGCATGAGTTGGGACACAGAGAGGGATAAGTAAAACATAAACATCGCCAGGGTGGAAGGCTGATGCTGAGATTAAAAGCATGCCGGGATTTTTTGGAGAACCATGTCATCGAAAGAGGGGGGGACGGGCATGTGAGCCCAGGGGCACGTCTGGGACCCCGAAACAAAATATACGGCTGAAGACAGTACCGTGCCATTTGACCAATTGGATCATGCATTCGTTGTGCACGTCTTTTCCTAAGAATGGTCCTCGTGAAGGTCAACCGTTGAAATACTCATAATTTATTATAAATGTTTCAAAGTTATTTCGGTAGGCTTTTGGGGCCACCTTGATTTGAAATGTCGGTTCAGGGGCGACAAGTGGTCACCCGGAGCATGGGACAGGTAACCAATGATAATCCTGAGGCACGGTGGTCATGTCAAATAGGCCAAGGACCATTTTGGAGCCAAACAAGGTCATTAACATCCGCTGACCTGCAGCCTAAGAGCGGTCATAATCCTCTTTCGTCGTGAATCTGGTTCAGCGTGTTATGTTGCGATTCTTCGACTTGGGACTGTTGTGTTGTTGGAAAATGCCGGCTTCGAAAAGGCGTGACTTCTGCCTCGTTACTCAGAATTGTTAATGCTGACCTACCCTGACAACGTTATAAGTGAGCTTAAGAACTCAACCAGCCATCGCTACAGTTCTCACTTTAATTTTTATTTTTACCTCTGTGCTTTTGGATTAGTTCCTCAGTTTCTTAGGTCTCAATTTCTGCATTCTTTCTTAACACATATGCTGTTTAAACACCCTTGCAAATTTATACAAGCTATGACCGGGTTGCTTGTAAAGGGGCACTCAGCACTCGCTAAATGTGGTAGCCGTGCAGACGTCGTTAAGATGTTAAAAAGGTCAATCAATGCGCCTATCTTGTCAGGGTGGGTTTCGTGACGATCACTGGTCCGGCAAGGCTCCGTTCCAAAAGTCGATGACAGTGCGTATAACAATACATCAAGTAACCATGTGCGACCTATGCACAACACATCTAGTGAACATGTGCGATTTATGCAGATCCTTAACCAGTTTGAGCAATCAACTTAGCAGTGTCACCGCAATGACAGAAATACCTCACTGACATCACCTCGGCACAAGCCAGTGAAGGAGCTTTCGAGACAGAAGACGCGATAGACGGAACGCATGACAACGACAAGCAAAAATGAAGATTTTGCCGTGTATGGGCGTGACTATGCGGTCTGGGGCATGGCACGCGCTGCGGTGCAGGCTCGGCGACGCGCGCATGTTGATCCGTGCAATTTGTGGCTTGATAACCTTACACGGCCGTTCGAAAGTTATCAGGTGATGTGACGCAACAGCCAGTACTCCTTGAAACGTCAAGACTCAATTGCAGAACCGTGAGTTAAGACAAAACTTGTGAAACCCAATGTGCGTGGTGAAAAAAAACATCAGCCAACATGAATTGCGGCAGAAGGAATACTACGTGCCTGCACATAGAACACGTTTACTCCGATGTATTTGCAATGCTTTTTGGTGCTTGTTTTCCTTGCAGTGTTTTCCTCCGTGCTATTGCGAGACGCCTGTGCAGTGCAAATGATAGGAATCTGGCCGTGGCGTGCGTTTCTCGAAGACAGTTTGGTTGGGTAATAATCAGGTTCTAGCTCACGTCAAACACAGATGCAGCTGAATAGCTGCATGCTTCGGGCGCATTCGTTCCGATCACTCGCTTGCTCGAGCTGCTGCATAATGCATGCATGCTCTCTAATGGCGAATTAAAAAACAATATGCTGTCATTAGGTGTCAAACGTCCACTGAAGATCTGAGACAACTGTTCCGAAAGGGATGTGCGGCCTTTACAACTTCTTATCCACCTCAAAAGCACTCGTCAATATATTTTTGGCACCGAAAGTTGCGGTCTGTGCGAGCAGACACTACGGTTTGCTGCACATTAAAGAATACATGCGGAAAGCAAGATGGTTTATTCATCGATGCGCGTGACGGCTATGCCATTAGCGCTCCACGGTTTTGCGAAATTCAGCGCAGTAAGTAGTGGTAATTTAGTAATAGCAAGTAGTAATAGTTTGCTTGGACGGAAACCTATCTAGGATCTATCAACCACGAAGTAGGCACTGCGACCGCTTTACCCCTACTCATCACGTCCCCACTCTGCTTGCAGGGCTCGGACTCGCTGCTGGTCACACTCTACATCGAAGACGTCAATGACCATCCCCCGGTGTTCGTCGGTGACCCATACCAGGTCACTGTAGACGAACTCACCCCAAAAGGTCAGTAGTCCGTAGCAGTTCCTGAAAACGAGCTCTCCCCTTAAAGATTGCTCGTACCCATTCTTTTAGACAAAATTGCCCCAAAATGTGAATAGCCCGTACCCATTCTTATAGATAAGATCGCGCCAAAAGGTCAGTAGCCCGTACCCATTTCCTTAGACAAGATCGCCCCAAAAGGTCAGTATCCCGTACCCATTCCTCTGGACAAGATCGCGTCACAAGTTCAGTGACGCGTACTGGGTTACCGTGAACGAGCTTACGCCCAAAAATCAGTCACGTCTACCAGGCTTCTTTGGACGAGATCACGTCCGAACGAGACCACTGTGGAGGACCTCACGCGCAAAAGCCAGGGCCAGATGACCGGGACACGCGTTATGTGGTTGTGGCATGACTGTCGACGCTATTTTACGTGGTTACCTTTTAAAATCCTTGGAAACGTTTTATGCATTCGGAAAAATTAGAGCTCTGAAGATTTCATACATTTAGTGTGATCATTAGAACTCTGACGGTCCTGTGCTGCGTTCTGTGAAAAGCTGTATCTGAATCTGCGAGATATTCTGCTTCTTGTTTGGTCACTGGGTTGCTCCTTGAAGTGTTTATGGCTGGGCCGTATCGGACATATCATTCTAACATAAAGGAATTTGGGTATTTACGAGACTCTAAATGACGACCATACGTGACAAGACAATCTCTTGCCTTGTCGTCGCACAGGAATGATGATTTACGACGGCATCATGGCAAGGGACAAGGACAAGGCCAACACCGCTAACAGCGACATCTACTACTGGATATCGAACGGCAACGAGAACCTGAAGTTCAGCTTGTCGCCGCTACCCCGAGGCGGCGCTGCAGTCGTACTCGAGAAACCGTTCGACTTTGAGAACGGCGACAGGGAAATGAATTTAACCATCACAGCTTCGGTAAGATGTGACAGATTCCAGAAGAAGACGGCTGATGTCACCTCAAACTGGACATGATTTTCAAAAGGGGCTTTAGTTTCGCACGTCAAGCGCTATTGTGCGTGGGTCTGTGTCGAATCTGAACGTCATGCATCCATCAACCAAAGTCGATCGCTTGGCATGGGCCATTTGACGTAGCGAGAAAGCAAATGGTTCCATGTAATTCAAGCTGTGTTTCCAATCAGGGCGCAGTTGCCAGGTGCCACTTGTACAGCACAGCACTGTAAATTACTGCGAACCGTCTCTGGCCACGACGAGGCGTGAAACTCGACATGGCGCGACTGTAACCAGGCATCCATGCGTCGATATCAGGCTGTGCAGACGGCTGTAAACGTCAGAACGCATGTTTCTCTTCACTCCCTTCTCCTGCGACGTATTTTCATTCGTATTGAGGTAACGATTCACGCATCCTGCAGTATGATGAAAGTGCGTGCAGTGTCACGCGTGACGTCATCAGATTGCCTTATATATGGTTGGCTGCAATTCTGAAAACGAACGCTGCCCGTTTCAAAAAGTCACATCACGCTGTGGTAAGCCCCGAGCTGCTAAAGACCGATATCGTGTGACGACTTGGATTGTGACGTATGACGTTTGACGACGTTGGCGTTTGAGCAAGGCACGTTTGCTTTGCTCACATCTCACATCTCTCGAGCTCACATCGTGCACTGGCAATTCGCAAAGTGCCACAAGGTGACGGTGGTTTTTCTTCGGGGTATGGCCGACTCTCAAACGATGACGTTACGATATGGCAGCCGTGTTTGCCACATGGTAGTTGGGTGATTACTCACTGAGCCATGACCCAATGCGCGAAGGGGAGTTTTCCATAAAGATCGCATTGCTTGCTATGACTTTTTTGCTGTTCCTCTTCTTCTTCTATGCTGCCTGCAGAAAAGAGCGTGTCGAAGATCGGATTTAGCTTTGCTTATGGGTTGGTACATAATACGAATAATGACCAACACCCCGCCAACAATGTCGTTTTTAATATTTTTGACGCGGCTGGATTCCAACGTAAGCGCCAGTGAGATTTTTCTTTCAGAATGTTCGCCATGCACTAAATTTTGCAACGTAAAATGTGAGGTTGGCGCAAATAACCGCTGAAAAACCGTTCTAAATCGTCTTACATCAATCAATTTACCATATAGCTCGCGCCTTGCGTTCCTAAGCGCGACTTTACCGCCCTAACTCTTACAGAAATAAGCGCGACTTTCCCGTCCTATTGCAGAAATAAGCGCGACTTTCCCACACTAACTCTTACAGAAATCCAAACACTTTTACACTGTTGCACTTTTACAGGACCGCGGCGCCCCGGCCCGTCTAAGCCGGGCTCAGCTGACGATCTCAGTCAAGGACGGTGACGACCAGCCGCCCCTTTTCACCGCTGCCATCTACCGGGCCAGCGTCACCGAGTATCCCGGCCCCCAGGTCGGTACACACTGCTGCCATCTACCGATGGCTTCAGCAACCTGGTCAGTATGCAACTGCAATCCATCGTGGACATCTCGAGTTAATGTGCACTGCTGCCATCTATCTTGGTAGATATGCTTAGATCTACTTAAGCTCATCTATATTTTCCATATCAATATCTTCTATAGATATAAAATATATACTTATATTTCAGATGCTATCATAAGCATATCTACCAAGCACACTGGTCACAATCTACTTTCCACTATTGTCAGCCACAGGAAGGTATTCGTGCCATAGCAAATGCATCTTGATTGTACTCGCTAGGTCTGTATAAAAATGTGTCGCCTTACAGGCTGGTTACCACATTCACTGATCAATGGCTGCAAAATAAATATGAAGTCACACAATGTTTTTGCTTTGCAAGAGTAAGGCACGCTGTTGAAAATCGCTGTAGTGTTCGTGATTGTGACAATGGCAAATATAACAAAATATCAAAAACGGAAAATGCATGAAGCACAAGCATTGTCATATGGACAACAAGACTAGTACGTAAAATCGTAATGTGGTCGAAATTATATTATGCCAATATTATTTCGAACATATATTCACCTTTTCTTTCGCACTGGGTCTTATCACAGATTACATCTTTCAGATGAGATCCCTTCAGCTCCTTCTGCGCACGGAGCCACCAATCCTGGCCTACGACGGCGATCTGGCAATCGACCAGCGGCTTAACTACCGTATTCGATCTGGCAACACTGGGCAACATTTCAGCATGGACTCCGCCACCGGCGCCCTGACGCTGGTGAAAACTTTCGACCGCGAGCAGTTAGAAAACGTAAGTAGCTTTGTGGGCAATATTTAACAACTTTCGACAAGAATGCTCATCTGGTGCGAATGGTTTGTTGAAGCTCGTTTTCACGTATGTGTACCCTAAAGATTCGTTTTCACCTGCGTGAACCCCAAAAACTTGCGCTTTTTCCGACCCAGATATTCTCCAGCTGTATCCGGCAGCGGCTCGTTTTACTCAGCTTGAGCAATTCATCAACGCGGGGAAGCGTCGGCGGCGCATTGACATCCCCGCTTGGCGTGTTGACATCCCCGCTTGGCGCGTTGACATCACCGCTTGGCGCGTTGACATCCCCACTAGGCGCGTTGAATATCCCTGCTTGCGCGCGTCAAGTCGGCGCGGAAGCCGCGAACAATGCCGGCCGCTCGCGACCGCGGCTGACCTCTAATCCCAGCGCCACGACTGGACACTACGCCCTGTCTGACCTCAGGACGAGGTCACGCTGACGGTCGAGGCGTGGCAGACGGACGACAGGTCAAGGTCAGCGCGCGCCACCGTGGTGGTGACGGTCACTGACCTCAACGACAACCGGCCCGACTTCCTCGTGGACCGCTACAACATCAGCATCATCGAGAACCTGCTGCGGGGCTTCAGCATCGTCCAGGTCCGCGCCACGGACGCCGACAAGGTGAGGTTGGTGACCACATGCCAGCTGATGCCGGTGAAAGAGGGTTGGTGTTTCGTAACTAATGCATACAGTGGGAGTGTAGTGGTGGGAAAATGATGACAGTAAGCCGACGGTTGTGATGGGCAACCTATGCTAGCAAGGGAAAAGTGGTGGTGGGCCTCTGATGGTCACAAAGTCGGCAACTGTGTGGCGGTGGGCCAAGTAATACATGACAACAACATGAGCCATGTGCTGCCAAGTCGACAGCGATATGCCACCACTATGCCGGGACCACAAGTTTGAACCATCGGCTACAAACATACCAGCTTGATTCGATATTGTTGAGCAGGCATCAAGATGCTGAAATGGCCCTTGAAGCCTACCGGCCAAGCAAATCATCACTGGCATGCTGGAACAGTGTATTGGAAAACAGCGATGAAGGATAACAGAACACAGTTACGGTTTTGGTAAATGCAGCGATATCCACCTAATGCCTCAGCGTATGAACCTGGATGTCTTCTCGCGGAAAGGTGTAAGCACTTGAGCTCTGCAAAGGTAGAATGATCAGTCGGTCGATATCTCACACATGTGCCTCTGGGCCTCAGGGGGACAACGCCAACTTCACCTATAGCCTGGACGACCCCTCGGGAGCATTTGGACTCAACCCGGTAACAGGATGGCTGACGGTGGCGGATCAGTCCAAGTTGGACCGCGAGGAGCAGTCGCAGCTGAAATTGGACATTTACGCCGACGAACTAACTCCGAGTGTGTTGAGGTAAGATCAGAAAGTTCTCATTTACCATAAGATGCGCTAGGTCCGATAACTAAAAAAGGCATCATTTTGTGCAACGAAATATTTCGCTGCTTTGATCTAAAGCTTCCTCTCTCCATCCCTTCCTCTTTGTACCATTTCGTCTCGATACGTCATTTTGCCTTCTAATTCACTGGGGAATTGCTCTTCTGTTGGAACGCCAAATAATGTTGCTCTGCCGCGCCGCTCTTTCAGAAGGCAATCAAGGTCTTTCACAAAGGTGATCATCAATCTGTTGGATTCGAATGACAACAACCCGAAGTTCCTACCAACGAACACGTACCAGTTTGTCGTGGATGGCAATAGCTCTCTTCGCAGGGTTATTGGACGGGTAAGTGGTTGCTGCGTGGTGTTACAAGCAATTGATGCGCACGAAAGGGAGCAGTACCTAAAGAAAACGGTAGACCGTATTCTATAAGCCCGATGTAGACGTGGCTTAAGGGCTTCAGAAGGGTTTTGATTCATAACGTTTGCTGCTGCTGAAACATGTCGGCTTATGGTCTGTCAGGATTGCGATAATAATCAGGTATCATTCCACTACCTTCAACGATTTACATTTTTTTTGTATGCTTCCACGAGATGTTGGTGTTCATGTACGCACACGTGGGTGTCTGAAATCATGATATAACTAATTTATCCTGATATATATATATATATATATATATATATATATATATATATATACATATATCACGAAAAATGTGTATTTAGTGTAGGTACCATGCTGTAATTGGGAAGCACATGAGAGCAAGTTCTTCATCAAAACAGCTTGGATTTCATGAACATATGGTGCCACAAATAAGTCGCAGGGTTCTCTAAAACTCAACATATTCGTGTGCTTCTTTCGAGATATTTCTATCTTTCAATTCTGATTCCATCTTTCGACGCAAATAACGTTACCACAACATTGCGACCCTCGCCTTATTCCAAGCCTCGCACCATCACCAGGTGGAAGCCACCGATCCCGACGAGGGCGTCAACGGCCGCGTGACGTTCTCATTCGAGAACAACACGCTAACGGGCGGCCAGCCGGCGTTCTCCATCTCCTCCTCGTCGGGAGAACTGCGCCAGCGGCGCCCCCTGCAGGCCGGCTCCTACGTGCTGTTCGTGCGCGCGGAGGACGCGCCGGTCACCCGCGGGGAGACTCGCAGCGCGCTAGCTGTGGTGACTGTGCTGGTGCGGGTCAGAAACGTCCGTCCACCCAGGTCAGGTCATGGGCCAGCTCAGGTTACGGGGTGACCTGAGCAGTTCACATGCATAACCGCCACATGTTCACTGATCGGGTTACAGAGTACACTGCCTCTTGTGGGGATGAAAGATGGACGCCGCTCGGGTCACGAGTCAAATGCGGTCGGGTCACAGGTCAGCTCAGGTCAGGTCATGCTGCAGTGATCGTTTGGCCTTTGGCAAGGTTATGAGAAGAACACTGATCAGGATACTGGGTCAAACCTGATCAGGTCACGGGTTAACCCATGTTTGGTTACAGGTCAGCTCGGGTCAGATCACCGGCTTACTCAGGCGAGGTCGTGGGGTAGATAGGGGGACACAGGGTCATAGTAACGCAACCTCTGGTGAGGCTGCGTGGCAATCTCTTTTCAGGTTACCGGGTCAAACACAGTCGGGTCATTGGTCGGCTATGGCCAGTTCACGGGTCACCTTTGGAATTGCACGGGTTGACCTATCTCACCGTCAGGTCATCTTGGACGCGATGGTCAAATCACGGGGCGAAGGAGATGACCATGCAGTGAACTTGACTGCGTCAAAGATGTCAGCTGTGGTTCGTTCACGGTTCAACCCTGCTGAGGTTACCGGATGTCCAGGTCCTGATGAAATCAGAGGGCTTGCCAGCCAGGCCCGGGGACTCACACCTTGCATGGTTTAGAGCAGGTCAATTTTCAAGGCAAACCAGGGTCATGCCGGAATGGTAGACATATTTTTGACGATGCATTCTGTTTTGTGAGCTTTTTAAACAATTTCTGACACCGCTGAGCCGGGACCACGTTGCAAAGCTCAAATTATGTTCGAAATGAGATGAAATTCCGTGTGAACGTGGGTTGTCATAGACTAAAACAACGTCATATCACAGGGTGAACCAAAAGTATGTAGTTCGGCTCATTCACTTCAGAAAACGCTTACCCGGTGATATCGCACCATAAACTCACGCTCAGTTCTAAGCGCGGGATCAGACCTGCTTGTAGCTCAATGTTTTGTTGATTTCCAGGCTGCCTTTGTGACGTATTATAAAGTTAGACATATGAAAGGTAACTCCGACGCACGAGTTAACACAGCTTCCATTTTAGAATGCGGGACGGTACAGCTTTGTGGAGCAAGAAGAGCTCAGCCGATTGTAATCATCATGGTCATTTGACATGCGCGTAGTAATTCGCACAGATCAACCGTGTTACGTGATTCGCTGATGTTTGATTCGCTGATGTTTGTCGCAACTCTGGCTATTTCCAGCCGTTATGCGCGTGTGCATTTCTCCTCACCAACGCGACCAAGTGACAGCTCACGTCAGTCTCCGTCCAGTCAGTCTCCGTCCGGTGTGCCCGGTCTCCGTCCGGTGTGCCCGGTCTCCGTCCGGTCAGTCTCCGTCCGGTGTCCCCCGACACCCAATCATGCACGCTGCTACTTCCGCTTCAGCGTCCCACCCGGTCAGCGGCTGTGGGTGGGCAAAGACGTGACACCGGGGTCACGCGTCGGTCAGCTGGTCGTGGAAGACCCCGACGGAGACGACCTGACCTTTCGACTCAGAAATGCAACAGGTCAGTTGTCACATTCAGATCAGGTTAGGACAGGCCAGTTGTCACATTCTGATTCCAAACGCGCATTGCTCCATGTGAGGGCCTTTCAAACTCTGTTTAGTTCGTGGAGGAGCTGGAAATGTAACCACATGTGACGGCTAATATGCATAATAACTTTTTAGATTTGATCTCATAGCACTGAAGCATTAGCATGTATCCCTCGATCGATAACAACAGGCGAGCATTCGTGTTCCACGTCAAGTGATTCACTGTGAGGTTGATTGGCTGTCATGCCAATCAACTCTCATCGGTTGCAGAAATTTGTAAGAATAGGATTGAGTGTAATGCTTAGCCATCTCGATTTGCCGTTGTGAAGGGTGCTTGTTGAACTGAAATGTTGCAGACTCGTGTATTCTTTTATTTCAGTTCCCTTTGATGTGGATAATGACACCGGGGTTATTCGAGTCTCTTCGCCATTGGATGAAACAGAACAATCCAAATACAGCCTTGGTATCGACATTACCGACGGAACGCACCTAACGACATCTATTATCGACATCTTAATCGTACCAGAAAACGCGGAAGAATCATTCGAGAGCGCATCACTAGCGTTCAATGTAACGGTACGGCAATGCACGTGGTTGTTCGGTAGACTATTGCATGTAAATTGTGCATGCTGTAGGAATTCCAAGCCAGCGGAGCAATATCCTGAGCTCATATGCTTTTACGAAAGGCATTCTTCACTGGCTGATAAAAGTCGAACATAAATAAGTAATGTCAAGCAAACAAAAATAAATCTCGATCAGTTCCCAGTTGCATGATATCACACCAGTAATAGATCTTGTGATCTTCATCTATCTCTGTTTACAGGAAAATCTCAGCAACATCACTGTCGGCATGCTTCTTGACGAAGATGAACGTCCTGTAGAGTTCTTGGAAGCAAAAATTTTGAATCCATCGCTAAACGACACGTTTCAAGTAACCTCCGAAGCAGAACTTCGGCTGATAAAGTCGTTGGATTTTGAGGTACGTGATATGAAAAGAATTGCTGCAAAAAGCGGCACGATACTGTGTTTTATAATTCACTAGTTTTTTCTTCACAAATAAGTCCTAAAACTCTTACGTAAGCATTTCAGCGCGTACATAAATTTGATGCCGCTGCTATTGTCCGCCGTTTTAAACTCCTGCCGACCGCCGGCTGCACTCGTCAGTGTGCACTGTGTAAATACCATCGCTTTTGTCTGCTGTTTGAATGTTTCGTCGGCCAGCTGAACCTGTCAATGAAAACTGTCCATATGTTTTGCCATGGTGTGCCGTTTGCATTTGCCGGTTTCCCGTCTTTTCATTTTAACATATCTTTAACGATAACAATCATTCAGAAGGGCCAGTTAGATTCGCACAGCTGGATTGTTCGTCCATGTCGATGTCACTCATATTAAACCCGTTCAAATTACAGCAAGAAGTACCAAAATAATGGTGTTTTATGAGCAAATCTCACTGAATGCTTTTTCGTTATAAACAGAACATATAAGGTACTAGTGTTAAAGGCATGACTTTCTAGTCACATCTCAATTAAGCCGTAATTAAACCCTGGCAGTTCGTTAGCGCAAACATGAGCGCAAACAACTGCTGCAGTTAATGCACTTTTAAAACAAAATATACTAAATGGTAAATACTTCTACTTCGAAGCACATTTTAATCCATCCTTCATCTGGGCCACCAATGTGCGGTCCAAGCTCGTGGTTAGCGCAAACACATGAGTCAATATCATGAAACAAATTGCAGGTGTATCAGACCAGCATGTCGGCAGCGAAATCCACTCACACTTACGAACAGTCCGCGCCGAACAACTGCAGCAACTTAAATCTACCCGGCGTTTCCCACAGGAGCATCGTCAGCTCTCATTCACCGTCGTCCTACAGTACCGACGGCATCGGCAACATCACGTGCGTGCCGCCGCCCTCACCGTCAACGTACTAGACGCCAACGACAACGCACCGCGCTTCAGCAGCCGGCATTACACCGGCGTCGTGGCCGCCGACGCCGCCGCTGGCGATCTGGCCACCGTGACCCCGGCCATCAGGGTCAGCGATGCGGACGAGGTGCGCAGTGAGCTGGAGTTCCGCCTGACCGGCTGCGAGGGCGCGTTCGAAGTCAGCGCCCTGGCGCTGGTGAGCGTGGTCGCGACTCAGTTTGAGCGGGAAGTGTTCGAGTGCGAGCTGGAAGTCACGGACGAGGACGGCTTGCGATCTAACAGCTCCTTGACCGTTCGCATCGAGGACTGGGAACCTCGGAGGAATCCGGATGTAGAGGAGGTCACGGAGCTGACCCCCGCGAGCGGCCTCAGGCGCACTGAAAGGGTCGGCGACTGGCACAACGATCCGCAGCGTAGGTCTCGCTTCGAAGAGCGACCTTCCGGTCGAGGATCCGAGTGCTTCCACTCACGGTCGCGACGAAAACGAGACACGACCAGATGAAGGAGGTCGCCGAGCAGACAACGTTACGGACCGGCGTGACTTTCGCTCGAGGGCATTGTCCGAGTCCTCACAGATTCTCGCACAGCTGCTGACGTCGACACCAGGGGCTAATGCATCGGACGTGCTGCGCGCGACGGTACAGATCCCTTCCGGTCTTCCTACCGGCTCTGTGGTGTTTCGTCTGCCAGAAAGCATCTCCCTGCAACCGCTGCCTGCAGGGAGAGATGATAACTCTACAGATGGAGGAGATGTGACGGAGGTGTGGCCAGGCGGTGGTGAAGCTGGTGAAGCCGGCAGTGGCAGACACTTCGCTATCGACTTCGAGAAAAACCTGGTGCGAGTGGTAAGGCCGCTGCGCAGTGCCGGCCAGGTCGTCCTCAGAATCCAGTCGCAGGAGGGCAGCAAGCGGAAGGACCTGCTGATTCTCATGGTAGACGTGGTGCTTGTCAAACAGCCCGAGCTGGTCAAGCACAACCTGACATTCTCCATGGATGAGGGAGAATACACGGACGTCGAGGTGGGAACGGTACAACTGACGACGTCGCCGGAGAGCGACCGCGTGCTCTTCAGCATCCCCAGCGGCGACAGCTCCTATCGGATCACCCAGGACGGCCGAATCTTCCTGTCGGGGAAAGTGGACTCAGAGCGCTCCACCGTGGCGCGCGTGCCGATCCTGGCGTGCCGCCAGCTGTGCATCGACCTGGCATCGAGCTTACCGCTGGAAGGAAGCGTACAGGACGCCTGCCGCGGATCCTGTGCCGCCGCAAATGTCACGCTGCTGCTCCGCGACCTCAACGACAACAGCCCCGTCTTCACGGGCGTCAGCGACGTGGTGACGACGTCGCGCGGGCTCCAGAACGAACCGGACGCGCCGTACGCGTGTACAAGATACGCACGCCGACCGAGCTGGTCCAAGCTACTGTCGTTGCCAACGTCTCCGCCTACGACATTGACAGTGACTCGACCAACAGCGCCGTCCGCTTCAAGATCCTCACGCCCAGCGACGACTTCGTGATCGGCGCGGAGACCGGCACGGTGACGGCCGCGCGTAATGTGACCTCGCCTGCTGGCACCGTTCTCCGCCTGACCCTGGCGGCCTATGACCTGGGTTCGCCCAGCCAGCGCGCGTTTGCCGTGTTGGAGCTAACCGCCACGGAAGGGAGCCAGGTGGAAATGGCGCGAGCATTCGACCGGCGCTTGTACGAGGTCCGCGTCGAGGAGAACACCCGAGCGGCCAAGATCTGGATGCCGTGGCGGCTCGACCCCTCCGGCCAGCAGCGCCGATGGACGGTGAATCCGGTCAACGGCACCAAACAACCCGGTCGCCTCGCCGTCGCCATCACGACAATTCCTTCTTGGAATGAGCGGTCCGCTCGACCACGAGCAGACGCGGGAGGTGTGGCTGCTGGTAACGACAGACCTGCTGCCGGCCAGCTCTGACGCGTACTTGACCCCGGCTGCTGAAGGTCAGCCCCCGTCGCCTCGCAGAGCGCCGCCGAACTCCGCCGACCGCGGATCGAGCGCGGACGAGCTACGCTATAACCAGGCCCTGATCAAGATCGTCGTGGTGGATGTGAACGATCACTGGCCGCGGTTCAATGTCACCGACCTGCCCTCCATTGTGGGCGTGCCTTACGACGCTGGTTACGGCTTTGAAGTCATGCACATGGAGGTGAGTGAATAAGGGATGGTCAGGGGATGTGTAGGGTTCTGCTGACCAGAATTGTGCGCATGCCCGCGATGACATATCGGGGTGGCGTCCCCTTTTGTAATCGCTCGATTTAGATGCTGGCATTTATTAAGCTTAAAGAGAATGTTCCACATTTGAAGATTTGAAGCAAGCATCAGATATGATGAAATAAGCTCGCTTATAGCTATTGGCATACTTTTAATTGGAAAAGACTGCCTGAGACAACACAAGTTCTCTGATTCTCAAACATGCTTCACAACACGTCATTATTTGACTGCGCCGTCGTCATCGTGCATTGCACAACATTAACAGAGAGCCAATTGACGGTCGTTACACCTGAAAGTCGTGCGCACGAGCACCAGATATGAGCGATTCGAAAGTTACGTGACTCCGCCGTTCCAGTTCAAAACCCTATACATACGTGGAACACTCCCTTTAGCTTTTGAACACATCGAAGGGGAAGTTGGCGTTTCATTTTGTGGTGCCTCGCACCGGGTGTATTCGGGCGATAAAAACCTGCGTCATATAATGTCCGTATTAGTGTGTACATCTTGCCTACATACGCAACCACGCTGACACTGTGGACTCGTGTGAGCCTTCATAAGTAACGAGGTACACGGGCTGATTGACAATAATCTTCGCTAGTTGCTGGGATCAAATCAAAATTTGTGGAATCATGCGCTGCGGTTATTGTACTCCTTATTGTATGCCTGTTGAAAACGGTGCAACTTCCGATGACAAATGTGGTGCGTATCTTACGTCAAGGAATTACACTACGGAATAATATCAAAATGCCCTTATCAGTAGATATCTTCTCTGTTCCACTTGAATCCGTGCTGAACAAGTCCGACTTGAATCCGACTTGAATCCGACTTGAATCCGACTTGAATTTCTCAGGCAACCGATGGCGACAAAAACGACAATATATCATACTCGCTCAACGCCACGGACCGACATGTACGGGCCATGTACAGCATAGACCCGACAAACGGGCAGGTAAGCTTAGGTGTGTTGTGGTCTTGATTCAAAACTATTTGCATTATTGGGTTAATATTGGTCACCAGCATGGCTTTGAAAAGCTCTGATAAAAGGAATTTGGATTTGAACACGTGTCCTGGTTTTAACCATAAAGTGAAACCAGGAGTACAACTCCACTGCATGCCTATGAGACTGAATAGCGCAAGCATGCCCGAAGCCAAAAGCTCACTTATGTCATTTATGTGTGCCGCCCTCCGTCCCTTAACCACGCGTTGTCTCCTCAGCTGAGTTAATCTTCATTCGCCAAGTATCAGTCACCCCTGTGGTCCCAGTATTTCTGTCGCCGTCGTGCATATGGTCTCAGTATTACTGCCGTGGTCATCGCTGTGATCTCAGTATGCCGTCTTCTTATCTCTCAACTACAGTAGTCCTCCCCGCCCCCGTCAGACGTCACCTTCCGCCATAGATTGTCCTCCTGTCACTCATATTTGTATCTCAGTCATTCGTTCGCGTTCTCAGTCAGTCTCCAAACCGTCACAAGTGGGCCTCTCCGTCGCAGCATCTCCTTTTCTTGCACGTGACCTTCCCGTCACGTGCGCTCCCTGTTACGAGCCTGTCTCCCATCAAACGTTGTCTCTCCACGCAAATTGCCTCCACATCGCGCCTTCGTCTTCCGCCGCCACACGTTGTCTCGGCGCACCAGATGTGGCTGCTGCGTCGGGCGGATGACACCAACTGTGCTTCAAGTCGCGCCTTGTCTCTCGCCGTCACACGTTGTCCTCCGCGCACCAGGTGTGGCTGCTGCGTCGGGCGGACGACACGGCGCAGAGGATCCACCGTCTCCAGATCCTCGCGACAGACACGGCCAACCACACCACTCGCGCCAAGGTTCTGGTAAGCCGCCTCCTCTGCTTTTGGGGTAGCAGGAGCAAGTGGGAGCAGCAGTGGCGAAGTGGGTGAAGGGGCTGGTGAGCTGCTGTCTGCGGTGCCGGAGATGGAAGGCGCTGCTGACTGGGGCGAAGCGGCCGGTGGATTTCAGATGATGGGCTTGGAATGGATGGTTTGAGACTCAGTCTCCCTTCCATGGAACTGCCACCGGCCTTGCAGTGTGTAAATAGCCTCAACGGCTGTATGTATCGATGGATAAGCGGAGCATTATCAAGAGCCGAAAGTTGCCATGCATCCTCAGCCAAGACAAAAATTCAGCGCCTCTTGCTTGGGCTGCCATGGAGAACGTGACGTCCTGGCCGAGCGGTATCGCTTTACGTTGGTACGGTCGGCAAAGAGACCGCTATGTTTGTGAGGGAACACACGCGGCATATAAAGATAGGTACGCAGCTGGCGGCCATTTTAGATACCTTTTGTCGAACCTAGATGTCATCGGTATTCTCAGCTGCAAACATTGCACAGCGCCCATTTAGTGTTAGCTGGCGTGCTGTGGTTACGTGTGCTGCATTTCAAATAGTCGCAATATATATAAAGGCATGCAATGCTATTGAGGCATGCAGATATTTCACAGATTTGTTATTTGCCGATATACGTGCTTGATTCCCGGGACATGATGATAGCAAAGCTGAACCAGACTTCCGACATATTCGGCAAAAATCGTGACGTCATATCCAGGTACAGTTGGCGCCGGCTGAGCTTCATCGTAGGCGCCGGTGCTCTTTTATAGATGGCGCTGGTGCTCTTACTATAGATGGTGCTGTATTCTTGCTATAGATGACGTCGCTTGTCGCGCAATCAACGACGTCTTTGTTGCACGCACGATAAACGTACAGATGAACACTGAATTTGCTTTCTGTACTGCTTGCATTTATGAGCTTATGGAATGGCGACAGCAAGCTTGACATGATGCTTATAATGATTCGAGGCAAGGTGGCGCGTCGACATCAAAGGCGAGCGCACCGCAAAACATCAACTTTGGCACTAGATTTGAAGCTCCATTTTGAAACTTGACCCAGGTTACTTTCGCTCGTTTCGCGCGCTAGAATCTGCACTTCCGACTGTAGCGCCAATGGTGAAAAAGCTATTATATACATACAAAATATGTTATATAATATATTTGGAAAATGCGCGCGCATGTAACTATCTTTCTACGCAGCGTATCAGCCACCCGGTCTGCCTGGTCGCCCCACACCATAACCATCCCATCACCCCCCCCCCCCCCCCCCTGCGCCCTGCCCCAGGGGTTTGAGCGAGATGGCCGGCGGCGATGTGCGGATCCTGCGCGTGGCGCCTCACTCGGATGGTCAGCTGGTGGACGAGCGGTACTCGGACGTTTGGCTGTACGCGCTCGACCCCCGCACGCGTACCCTGCTGAGCACGCCGCGACCTCATGGCGTGAGTACATCCGCGGTTCTCATTGCGTGTGTGCCTCATGGCGTGAGTATCTCTTGGCATGAGTACCTCTTGGTGTGAGTACGTGGCGTGGGTTTTCATGGCACGAGTACCTCATGACATGAGTACCTTATGGCATGAATATCGTATGGCATGAGCACCTCTTGCGTGGGTATTGATCTCCCGCACCTCTGAACGGGGTCTGCGGACGCTCGTCTCGCGGTTGTTATTTTTGTGTAAATACTGGCTGGCGAACCTCTGAACAGATCCGCACGCGCGCACGTCTCTGGCATGAGTGCAGACCTTTCACAGGGCGGTATGAGTTGGGAGTTTTAAACTGCTCTCTCTTGCATACTAAAGGTCGAATGCTATCAGCATGATAGCTCTGAACTCACGATGCCGAAGGCCAGAAGCTCAAGGTCATTCTTCTTTGCATTCTCGCACGGGGCGAAACATCCCGTATGTAAAATTTTTGTGATCGGCTGCGGTGTTACACAGGTCGCCGCTCGCGTAAACAGCAATTTACGCAGTCGCTAGTGATAAAGCAAAGGTCGATGGAGCCGCTGGAGATATGACTTGCATTCTGTTTTTGCCTGCTCCGCCTGTCGCATGATTCCTTGTATATGTATATATATTATATATATATTATATATATAATATATATACATATATATATATATATATATATATATATAATATATATATATATATATATATCTATATGATTACACGAAGCGGAAACGGAACTTCCGTGTGGCCGACGTGTCTACAGGCGTGTCCACAATTTTCCACGATACCTATATGATCCGCGGGTGAGCTTAGGAGGCCAGCCGAATTGTACACACACACGTGCATCAACTGTGTTGTTTTTGCAAAAGACACCACAAAAACGAAATTTTTTTCTCAAAGGAAAGATGCGTCATATTTTCCGCTCTCAGGAATAGACTAGTCTACAGCTATTAGTGCAGACTATTTACGAGCTGTAGACTATGTTCTAGCGGTAGATTAGCTAGCTACTAGAGTAGACTTGTACCAACGTAGACTTTCTACTTGTATAAACATTCTAATAGCTGTGACTATCTACTAGCTGTAGACTGTCTATTAGTGTTGACTAGTCTGCAGCTACTAGTGCAGACTTTTACTAGCTGCAGACTATCTTCTAGCGGTAGACTATCTACTAGTTCTAGATTATCCACTAGCGGTACACTATCTGATAACTGTAGACCATCTCCTGGTGTAGACTATCTACTCTTGCACTAGGCCAACGCCCTATCTGTAAAAGCTTTGTACTCCGCTGCGGTGTTACACAAATGACCACTTGGTCAGCAGCCCTTCATGCAGCCGCTAGAGATAAAGCAAGGGGCTGATGGGATGCCGAAGATATGACTTGCATCTATGCTCGCCTTCTCCGGCCGTCACACAATTGCATCGCGGTTGTGGAGGTTGGTTATAGTCACTAGTGTAAACTATTTACTACATCTAGACTATCTTCTAACAGTAGACTATCTACTTGTGTATACTTTTGACTAATGTAGACCATCTACTTGGGTAAAATTTATGCTTTCTGTAGACTATCTACGCAGCGGTAGACATTCTACTACTGCAGGCTATCCTCTAGCTGCAGAATATCTACTAGCGGTAGGGCTGTCTACTAGCTGTAGACTTCTAGTGGAGACTATCTTCTAGCTGTAGATTGTCCATTAGAAGTAGACTATCTACCGGCTGTAGACTGTCTACTCGTTTAGAATGTCTACTCCGCGCCACGGGGTCCTGACGCGCCGTGTCCCTCTTCCTGCAGCCGACTGGGCAGCGGTGACCCGGAGATGGCCTCAGGCGGTGACCAGGGTGTGCGCGTGGCGGGGATGTGGCCGGCGGTCGAGGAGAGTCGCGGCTTCTTCACCAACCTCAAGTTCATCATCATCGGCCTCTCGCCTCACCATCTTCCTGCTCATGGCCCTGACGCTCGGCATCCTCTGCTGCAATGAGCTGCCAGAGGTGCGTTGGAGGCACGGTGCGGCCGCAGAGCGGGTGGTTGCAGAAAGTGTCTGTATGTTGCACCTTCAGCCGACGTTTGTTGTCCGCAATGGCTCTCTCCCTATCGTAATGCGACGCGAAACCGCTGTGTAAGGTAATGCTTATGACTGGCTCCATCGGCTCAAAGCTAATAACAGGTAATAGGTTAAAGCTTATGCACGCACTCGCAGCGAATTGAGTTTTATGACCAAAAATTTCAAGCGTATTCTGCTGCTACATCTGCAGAAAGTGAAACAGCTGACGCAGTGATGCATCTTACCTTGAAGTACATTCTCGGACGTAAGAGCGGCAAGATAAAGACACACAACAACATAATTTTTTGCTATACGTACGAGCTCTGCAGCTTTTCTAGGTCCACATTAATCACTTCCAGCGATGTGAACGCATTCATTGTCCAAGCGTGCTCAAATGTACCTGTTATGCTATCACAATATTACGCTTTTTGTACCCATTACCTTCCATTTGCGTTCAACGAAAGTTTCCTAGCAAGCCAGGACACAGACACAACACAGCAATACTCGCCTCAAGTCTCGGCCAAATTCCCATGTGAATCACTTGCAGAGCACAGGAAGTCCCTCGATTCTGGCGATTGATATGCACATGACTGTCTTACCTAGCGCTCCGTATCCAGGACAGGCATCCCACCAATCCGCCACTGCCGGCACTAACACGCCTCCGATACCCGCCAGGGACCGCAAGACGTCCCCGTACCCTCCTCTGACGATGACGCCGGCCGCTAGCGGCTACAGCACCACGCCGCCGCCCTACCGTGAACAGTGACGTCAGCGGCGGCTCGCCGATGACGTACACAGCACGCCGCGGGCGGGTCGAGTCGCGAGATGGTGGAGAAGCGGGGTCCAGCAGAGCGAGCCGCTGGCGGTGGTGCTACAGACGCCGCTGGTACTGGTCAGGGCTGACGTTGGTGCTCCAGACGCCGCTGTACTGGTCAGTGGACCGGTCAGCGATATCCAAGCGGTGGATTCGCCGCTTTTTTTGCCCCGCGCTCTTGCTTGCTGTTGGAAGTTGCTTGAAGTTGGAAGTTGAAGGAAGCTGGATGCTGGTTGTCTCGCGGGGCCCCAGCAACGCAAGCTGGAGCTATACCGTAAGGCCTGTTGTACAAGGTGTCCCTCTTTGGTTCCGGCCGTACTGTTTAATAAATTGCATACCGTGGTGGATCCGGGACACGGTCTGGATCCGAATGTGGATCCGGTCTGGCCCCACCCTATTATCCCATACCGGGTGTCCACCTTCGGAGAAGTGAGCATACTGCAACAAAACTTTTCATGCAGGAAAGCGAAACACACCACCAAAAGCAGTGGGCAAGTAGAACAGTGCCATTGTGTCGGTGTCTTCGTGCCTGATGACATGTATCAGAATTTGCATGTTTCTCCTCGCAGTAAGCCGTCCAGACGTCTCTCCGCGACCCAGGTCTCTCCCGGGGCACTACATGGCTGACGCCAAACAGCTGTCGCAGACGCTGGTGCGCAGGCGCGCTGACCCTAGCCCCGCCCAGCCCAGCTCGCATAGCGCTACGGTAGCCCTCAACTACCCGGCCGGCAGCCGAGCGGCCAATCAGCTCGCGGCGGGTGCTCAACCCTGAGCGCCCATTGGTCGGCCGCCCAACGTTCGCCCGTCAGTCGGTGACCAATAGTTTGGGAGATGGAACCGAAGTGGGCGTGGCCACCATGAGCTTCTGCAGCGAGTCGCCGTCGGATCGGATATGCCGCAGATTGACCACGTAAAGGGTAAGAAATCATTTGAAGTGTTGTGCTCGTTATCACTCGACTAAGATAACGAAAGACTGTTACACATGTAATGACCTTAAAGTGTTAAAGGGAGTGTCCCGCCTTTGGGGCATGTTCTTAAAGCATACTCTAGTGAAGCCTCGAAACCATTTATGTCCTAGAATAGCACTGGGTAGTGCCACTGCAGCGCTGTCCAGCCGTAATGAGTGTATTAATTTTGATAATTATCGAGTTTCAAAGTACGCTGTTAACGTTTTGCAACATCAATACGCTTTTTCACTGCCAGTCGCAACCACCGTCGTTGTGACATCCTCGTGCGCAACCTCTACTCGTGCGAACTGAAAGAACGTGTTTGATTGGCCCAGCGGGCGTCAAGGGCCTGTCCGAGAAGCGCACTGGTTTACAATCGGGTGTCAGCTGCGTCACTATGAAACGGATGTGATGCCTCTCATTCTCACAGCCAAAGTGACGCCCTCGAAAGAGCCCACTGTAGCATATGGACACAGGCGCGTTAAGTGAAGTAAGTTGCGGGATGAAAGGCTTCCATGTTCGCCCATCATTTGCTAAAACAGGAGTGTTTCACAGTTTTCGTAGCAATATTACCAACCATTTGCGACACATAAATGCGTTGCCAAACATACGGAACACACCGTTTGGAAGAAACGAGGCAAATGACATGTAATTCTGCCATATTGGTGGCAATAATTAAACGAAAAATTCGCCTGCATAGGTGGTTAACTTGAAATACTACACATTCTTTCTATTCAAAGGATTTTCGAGTAACTGCACAGTAATGATGAAGTCGCATGCGACTCATCTAACAATAAGTGAAAAGTACAAAAAGTCGGGCTCCGCTCCGGGCTCGGGCTCTAAAAGGCACTGTTTCGAAGCTGCTCCATACTTAAGGCTTTTGCCCACTTACCTACCATTCTTGCAGAGAAACTAACGAGCTGGGGTTTTTGAATAGTAGATGTGGGTTATCGCACCCTTAACATGGCAGATATTTGCTGCATTACTCTGCCTAGGATAAATGGCACGAACAGGAAACAAAGCATGGTACCTTGAATCAGTATTGGCCAGATTAAGTGGGACTAAAAAGGTATCGACTTCAAACGCAACAAAGGAGCCATAACAATATTCACCCAAAATAGCAGCATGTGTTGTTTCCATAGATGTATAATAACTGCACTCTTATCCCTCCCCTCCATGAGCAGAGGCCTTTATCCCTGGGACGAGACCATTTGCCATTGTCAAAACACAAACAGCGAGTCCGTGTCTCAGTTTGTTAAACCTTAACAAATTAATCCAAAGCATCGGGAAAAGTGAACAGACGGATAATATTCGAAAGGACTGATGACCGTGTGATGGCTGATGGCTAGAGGGCGAGAATGGCCAAGGCCTCACGGGTGGCGGATGTGTTGGTGAAGGTAAGTCGTTCCGGTGAACGTTTTATCCCGTGATATGTCGCGCCTGTGGCGTCATCACTTTGTGATTTGCTGTACTTTTGGAGCTCGCTATCGGACATGATGATGATGGAAAATCTATCTGTGGCCCATATCCATCCGCAAGCGAAAAAACGGCAAAGATTCGACCTTCGCTATCGGACATGATGATGATGGAAAATCTATCTGTAGCCCATATTAATCCGCGAGCGAAAAACCAGTAAATATTCGACCTCGCAGGCCTCAGAGGCAGCATGGAACACGTGTACAGAAACGTTTTGCATTATTTGTAGGCAGGCTCTGGTCCAGGAGACGTCTGTTTCGACATGAAGCGAGGCTTGCGCGTATAGGTGCTCAGATATGTCACAGGCGAAAGGGAGTTAAGTTGATTTGCCGTGTTCCTCAGTTTCAGGCTGCGACCAGGGCGGTTGGCGCCGTCTCCGCCGCGGGCTCCAGATGACACGCCTTACCCGGATTCGCTAAACCCCCAAGGTCACCCACCGCCATCTACCGCCCACCTGCGAACCAACAGTTCGGACGCCCGCGGAGAGGAGTTCTTGGACTCGCTGGAGCCCAATCGGTTCTTGCGCACTTGGTCCGTAAATCGATGACCGTGAGTGGGAGAAGAAATTTGCTACGTGTGCAAGAACGACTGTGTAATTTCGTATGCCGCGCGCGCTCCGACTAGGACACCCCATGAGCTCGTGGAGTTGGGCGGACCATGACGATGCGTCGAAGGCAGTTCAGTGCCCCATGCGTGTCGTTCGATCAATGAGGATGCACTGATCTTGCAGCCAGCGAAGTTCAAACGCGGCGCACACCAACAGTGACGGGACAGCGAAAGATCGACAGTGTATACCTGGATGGGTATGGGATGGGATGGGATGCCGTGCGGTATATGTACAGTTGCGTTGTTTCTTTCCCGGTGCGACCGTTTATGCTTTTCCAGGTTTCGCGGTTTATATCAAAGGAGTACAGTTTACCATAATCATATTGTTATCGTCGTCTTTCGGGAGAGTATCACCCCGTGATCCAGTGGCTTTTTTATGATACTCTTAACCGTCATTATCCTATAAGTTGGTGATACACACCTGAGTTTGTTGCGTGCAGAATGCGTTCGCATTTTACAGCATTCTTTTTGTGATTTTAGCAAATAGCTTTATTAAGGTTATGCTTCTTACCCATACATCATCATGCCGCTGTAATCGCTGTCAATTAACGTCATGTAAATGCTCGAATTAATGCAATCGATGTATATCTACTTAAACGAATAGTGTCGCACAGGACCCGTGGTTTCCTCCGGAATGATGATGTACATACAATAAAACTAACTACAAGGAATCGTTGAAACAAATTGACGCTGCCGTTTATTTTCCGTGATTTGAAGCGGGCTTAACTTAGAGGACCTTAACGGACTTAACTCACCCTAAGATACCTGAAATCGTCTATTAGTGTCACAGCATCACGACATCCGCAGTCTGCGCCATCCAATGCTGCGATGTGTGACACATGTGGTCTTCGCAGACTTGACATAGGCAGCTTCTTTTCGTTCCGCCGCTCGAGCGGGAGCCGGATTCCTGCAGACGTGTGCGGCTCGTGAGGCGGTGCTACTGGAAGTCGCTGGCTGCATAGGTCTCCCCGCACGTATCTGCGACCACAATATCTCGTCGTATAAAAATGTTTTTGAAATTAAACAAGGCATGTGCTGTTGCGTGTAACGAGCGGACAGAACATGCTATGTCTCTAGCCCAGCCCAGATAATGCAGGTGGCCATGTCACTCTATCCGCGTACCCGAATACAGGGGCAATGTGCTGTAGAACAGCTGATGCGACCTCAGCTAAGAGTGTCAACATCTCAGCTCCCTCAGCTCCAGCGCATCTCAGCTCCCCAACCATGTGTGGTGAAGGTTCGCATATGCGTCATGAACAAATCTTAACTTTTCCTCCAAATTCGCTGACGCAACTCATGAAATGACGGCCTCGTCTGCCTTTCAAAGCCATCTGGTCAAACGTATTCATCAAGTTATCAGTTTTAACATTGCATTTTGCTCCACATTGTTCGTACCTAGCCGCAATGATCCACAACAGTCGGCTGCAACATGAGCCAGCATACCAGAAATCGAACACAATCTCATAGATCAAATTCAAATTTGTCGTAGGTCCATATCATTCCCAGGTCTGATCCGGAGCTTGGTGGTCTCTGGGTCATCTCCATATCATCTCACAGCCTTCATAAACCCGCTGAAATTCATACCAGATTCGAGATTACCTTCAGAATGTCTTCAGGTCATCCTGAAGCCACGTTCAAGCCCGATGACATCAGAAATAAATGCAAAGCCCCGCGCAGCAAATCTAACTCCATGTATTTGTTATTCATTTACATATTTATTGATGCTATTTTATTCTATTTGTTATTTATTATATATTTTTTACTATTCATTGCTAGCGTTTGCCATGCATTTGTATATTTATTTTATATCATGTCTGAACAACGTGTATTTCTGCGCAGCCTAGTTTTGTTGTTTGGCAGCACCGCTGCGGCCATATCCGAGCAGATCTTATTCGGTTCCTGATTATTCACCCGTGCCGCATCGGCTTGCGGGGTGGGGCTAGGGTGTGGTGGGGTTGGGATGTGGAACAACAAGTGCCGTGATTTTTCCGGTTGCTTGCC
>NW_023596805.1:7615437-7686107 GCF_011947565.3 Pollicipes pollicipes | reverse complement strand
GGCGTCAGGTGCCGGGCGCGCGAGACCAACTGCTTTGAAATGTTCATATATATAGATAGATAGATAGATAGATAGATAGATAGATAGATAGAAAGATATAAATATATATATATATATATATATATATATATATATATATATATATATATCTCTCTCTCTCTCTCTCTCTCTCTCTCTCTCTCTCTCTCTCTCTCTCTCTCTCTTCTCTCTCTCTTTCAAATATATACATATACATTTGAAAGATTCCATCCAAAAGTTTTTTCAGAATTAATTTGCACCGCTTGGAGAAGAAAATGGGATGTGTGTTTCATCTGTAAATTTTGAGTTTGACCTCCAAACAGCTTGGCGGTAACAGCAACACGACGAAAGATATATTGCCTTTACTTTTCCTGTCCAACCTCCAGATTCCAACACCATTTCGCAGTGCTGCGAATATTAATTCTTTCCTGATGTCAGGCCAAATATCGTACAGGTGAAATATTCACCCGCGCTCTCTTTTGAACACATACACACACACACACACACACACACACACACACACACACACACACACACACACACACACACACACACACACACACACACACACACACACACACACACACACACACACACACACACACACACACACACACGTATATAGATATATGTGATGTATGCATATATATACCCAGCCCACCCACCCAGCTCGATCCGTTGCTGCCGGCGCACACTAACGTGGTGCGCCGTTTGTTTCTCATGGCAGAGTGATCCACGAAAAGGCCCGAGTTTATGGGTTCATGGGTGAGTTCATGGGTGAGTTCTCGTGAAATAAGTTGGGGAGGCGGGCTATACAACATGGCTAAACCTACTCAGAAAATATGCTATATCGTGCTCCTTCACATGTTCGACCCCCCTATCCTCTCAAACTTGGACGGGCTGAAGCATGGGTGTCGATACCTCGAACCTATTTGGGGGGAACAATGCCGTGGAAGTCGCGAAAAGGGGACAGGTACGAGAACCTTCTCAGATTGCATCCACTTATGCCCGAGTTATCAATTATATATGTTGGAATATTTTGCCAGAATTCTTTCTTTGTGTATTTGTGTATGTATATATATTAATAAATGTATGTTTATATATATATATATATAGTATATATATATATATTATATATATATATATATATATATATATATATATATATAATTGATAACTCGGGCATAAGTGGATGCAATCTGAGAAGGTTCTCGTACCTGTCCCCTTTTCGCGACTTCCACGGCATTATTCCCCCCAAATAGGTTCGAGGTATCGACACCCATGCTTCAGCCCGTCCAAGTTTGAGAGGATAGGGGTGTCGAACATGTGAAGGAGCACGATATAGCATATTTTCTGAGTAGGTTTAGCCATGTTGTATAGCCCGCCTCCCCAACTTATTTCACGAGAACTCACCCATGAACTCACCCATGAACCCATGAACTCGGGCCTTTTCGTGGATCACTCTGCCATGAGAAGCAAACGGCGCACCACGTTAGTGTGCGCCGGCAGCAACGGACCGAGCTGGGTGGCCGATGACAGGCCCCTGCTTTCAGGCGGTGTTTCCTCCTTTCCAAACGCCTCAGGCCCGCTGGTGGGCAGCCTGAGATCGCAGATTTCCGACCAGTGCACCTGCGGCGTCTGCCGGTACTGAACCGCCCCCCCCCCCCCCCACACACACACTACCCCCACACCATCCCCGCAGGTCAGAGCGGGACATGCCACTGCTCATCGCACGCCTGGAGAAAGCCTTGCCGGGCGCCTCCGACTGGTTCTCATGTCGTCTAATGGGGTGCAGTACTACTAAGACTGTACTCTGAGACTGTACTCTTCCTACAAGACTCTGCTGACGCTACGACGTGCGCTTCCGCATGCTCACGCCAGATATGACAATTCAACCCCGTCTCAAAACCGAACTGCGAGAAGCCTCGTGTTTTGAGTGAGCAGACCCTTGATGTCTGATGCTCGCATTGACCCGTGGTTTAACAACTGTACCGCGACGTCTTTAACTCCATGACACGCAAGGCATAACATAATCTCTGAATGACGCTAATACATATATCTTACCGTTTGAATGACATGAAACTAAATTTACCATCTGAATAGCACCAGGATAGTGCAGTGAGTGAAAGCGACATCAACATCAAAATGTTAGCAGACTTAGACTTAGACTTAGCGTCTGAATAGTTGAGACTAATATAGTTTAAACTATTTTTTATTATATTTTATTATATATTAAAACCAAAATATTTTTAGACTAAGTCTGAGTAGACTTAGCGTCTGAAAAGACTTAGCGCCTGAAGGAAATTAAGATATAGGTCACCGTCTGAGTAACACCAGGTCATAGGTCATCGTCTGAATGACACTGAGATATAGCTTTCCTTCTGACATCATCTATCTAATCGCTAGCCCTGTGGTTAGTGTCTTCAATATTTTTTATTTATCTTATTATTTTCTATTCATCTTACTTCGTTATCTTCAATATTATTCAATATGTGTTTGGCTGCATCTCTATGTGCTCTCAGACGGAGGACCACAGACGCATCACACGCAGGAGCTGGTTAAAGACTACGCACGTGCTGGCTGCAGAAGAAGGAAAACGAGCGTAGCTCCGCGTATTCGAAATACGTAAAGCGGTTCAGCGATGAGCAGTGCCGCTGTTGGGCATCGACCATCCGCAATGAAGCAGGGCGACCGGCCGACTGGCCGACCATCTGCCAGGCATTGAAGGACGTTGAAGACTTCTGCACGCCGACACGCAGTCTCGCGGTCCTTCACTGCGGCCGGGGCCGAGAACAAATCGGCGAAGGCGTTCGCCGAGTTTTGGCGCCGCTGAACCAGATAATTGTCTACGACGGATCCACGATCGGCACTGGGCTAGCTTAAGGCACGACTGACTCAGCGGTATCGCACAGAAACAGTTAGAGGCAGCGGAATAGCGCATCAGTTGCCTGACCGCGCGTGTCTCGGCATTTTCGTGTCGGATGTCTTGCTCACTGGCTCCACTGTTTTATCCCGCATAACTCAACTTCAAAAACCGTGGTGTCTCGGGGAACGCAGCTAAAAAAGTCAACACTAGTTTAGGTGTCAGGCTACGCCACCCGTTTTGGTGTCAGTTTCTGCTAACATTTTGGTATTGTACGCCTTCGGGCCCGTGGTTTACTCCTTGATGTTTCGTTTTCCGCCGATACCGTCAGCGTAACACATTGTAATGGTGATTACAGTTACAGTTGCAATTGTTGTCAAATACTCCACTATTTTGAGTGGGCGCAGGATGTCTAACAAAGTCGACGCGCCGCTAAACCACCAGTATCACCATCAGTCAAGTAATCCAGACATAGATGTGCGAAGGCATCCGATGCACATGGTCGATTTTCATCTAATAAGCGGCTTTTCCTTCCACAGGTTCTTGGCGATCTGCTGCGGCATGCGCTGCCACATCTCCCGCCGTCGTGCGCGGCTCATTATCGCCGTCATCTGGCTGCTCCCCATCCTGGTCATGATGCCCTGGCCACTGTTCTTCGACCTACGCCCTCAAGGCGGCGTCCTCATCTGTCAGGAGGTGTGGCCCAAGGGCATGGACGGCAACCTCTTCTTTCTCATGGCAAACCTCATCCTCTGCTACCTGTTTCCGCTGCTGCTCATCATCGTTTGCTACGTCGGCATCTGGGTCAAGGTCTCCAGGTGAGAGGGTGATTTCCGAACTAGTTCACTGTCTCCGCCCTGGTGTGCGCGAGTGTATCCAAACATTTTTAACCGATACTGCTTCTAGGATCACTGTCATATGACTAACGTCTGGTGTATCAATATAGTAAGCAAACATACATCATGAACGCGGTATGTATGCATATAAGTGCATATGAGTACGGGGTATTGGTTGTCAAGCAGATGACAAACATAGGCACGCACTACGTCAAGCGTATCACAAAAATACTCTGCATAGGCTGGTGTATTTAGGTGATTTGGGTGCGACAAAAAACGAAGCGAAACATTAAAAAACTGTCAGAAAGGCTTCTGGCTAAAGTGTTGTGGCACTCATCACCATGATACGTCGAATAACTGGCCGACTGACTGACTGATCCAATCCTGATCGCATGCTAGTGAATATAGCTTATGCAGGTTTAAGATTTGATATCGCCTATAGGTTTAGCACATCACTCACATCGATATGGCATACACACGACAGTCTTTTCTATTTTCGATGCACACTTCTTTACATAAGTCACTTCACATTATAACTCGTTGTCACATGACCTGAGCTGCGTCATCGCATTCTTCTCTCCCCTCAGACGTGACATCCCTGGCGACTCCAAGGACGTGCAGCTGAAGCGCATGCAGCAGCGCTCCAAGTTCAAGGTGGTCAAGATGCTGATGGTGGTGGTCGTGGTGTTCACTCTCAGCTGGCTCCCGCTGTACGCCATCTGCCTGCTGGTCAAGTTCTCCGACATGGAGCGGCTGCCGGCGAGCGTGCACCAGCTGCTGCCGGTGGCGATGCCGGTGGCCCAGTGGCTCGGCGCTTCCAACTCTTGCGTGAACCCTGTGCTCTACGCTTTCTTCAACGCCAAGTACCGTCAGGGATTCCAGGCGTTGGTGCGCTCGGGAAGCTGCTGCACACCGATCAGGATCGACATGCCGACGGACTCCACTTTCCGCCGCTCCTCGCACTTCCACACGGTACAGACAAGTGTCAGTCCGGCGGAGGTGGCGCCCTCCTCGCAGCTTGCACTTCTCAAGGTGGCCGAAAGAGGGCAGCAGCGACGAGGCATTACCGGCGTGTAGATGTCGTGGCTGGCTGTTCGGCGCTGCTTTTTGATCAGCGCAGGCATGGTTTTGGAACAGCAGGGTAAATGTTCGTAGTTTGGTGAACTGAACACCGCTCCTTCCAAGTGGATAGCCTGTGGGGCTACGTTGTTGTGGCAAGGTTGCCTTTACCGTATGCGCGTTTGATAGACAGATGCAGGTAAGTATGCAGTAATAGGCAAATGTAGCTTACGGCAGGTGAAGCAATCTCTATGTTCTTTTGTAGGCGTGATAATGCACATCTGATCGATGTTGCCGCATGGTTTCAGGAAAGCTGGAGTCTGGCGCAATGATCCTGAAGCAGCAGCCATACTTTTACTTTTCCTTGGAGCTGTACCGGTTTACGATGACGACAGACAGAAAAGAAACAATGCACCTGATGGGCATGCTTAAAGCTCCACCTTTGCACTGAGACTGTTATACTGTTGTAGGGCGCTAAACATCTTTGAATGTATCTTGTCACGGAGAGAATGGTGGCATTGCTAAATTTAATTCCGAATAGCTTGTGGAGTTGGCTTGAACAGATACTAGCTTAGCAGCACTTGCTGTGCAGTACCATAACGCAGCCGTCCTTGTTGAGCGATTCCATTTCATAAGATAATTTTGTTTCTGACCACATAGGACTTCATTTGGTTCTCTTTTGACACCGCCTTTGACACTTTGGTAGTACACCGCCTTCCCCACGACAGATCGATCCACGGCAGCCCTTAAAGAGATGGCCTTTCCAGGGCTGTCGGCAATACAGCGGGCGTTTTGTGGGTTTTTCCCATTCCGTTGGGATTTTACCGAGGGCGCGGAAGAGGTTGGTCTATGTTAGAAATCATGCCCTTACAGGAATTGTTTATGGATGGCAAGATTAGAAAGGAAGGAAAAGAAAAGAAAAGTCAAGAGAAGAAAACGAGGGAAGAAAAAAACCAGCAAAGTACGCGTCATTTCAAACAGATCAGCAACCTGCCTAAAACGCGAAAACGCACGCGCGAGACTTGCTCGCAGCTGCACAGTTTTGTCTCAGGGATCCAAAGTGTACAGTCGAAGCCTGTGGCATAGTCCGTTGTTGGTTACTGATGATGAGGCTTATTCGAGGGGCGTGTAATTTGCAACTCTGAGTGGCTTAATAACGCGCAGCTTTAATTCCAAAAAAAAACACAAAACGAAGAGGTGATTTAGTGACTGTTGAATGGTGGTCGGAGGCAGGGGCTCAACTGGCCTTACTTTATTGTGGTGTTTGTTATTTGCACTCAGCTTCCATAAAATCAACGATGCTTACAAAGAAGGATGCAAAATATTACTTAAAGATGTGAGCGGTATGCTTATGAAAGACATATGCAACACTTACAAAAAGCCTTACTCTTCAGTTGCTCCGGCAAAGCCCTCATACACTTTTCCCTCAGTTAGCATGTAATGCGTTGATCCAAATTGTCAATCGTCCCTAGCTATGCCCGTATAGCAAGTTTTGCTACAAATAAGAAAGCGGGGAGCAGCATAAGCATCTACATATTCGCAACAATTGTGTGAAACAGATATGACGCATTCGCCTGATTCTGACGTCGACTTCACACCGCTCCTCAACTTGCTTATTTGGCTCCGGATGCGTTCACGCATAATTTGAAGGATCAAACGTGATGAGACAGTGTTTCATCATCATAGGAGACATGCCATGGGCCTGGCTGGTTTCCAAATTTACCCCCTGACATTTGGCGTGTTTCGCGAGCAGAAGTCAAGTCGTTTGGATTTGACTGTGCTGTGCGCACGTGCTGATGTGGTGCGGTTTCCAAAGTGCACTTTGGATGTGCAGCACGCTCCGTTTTTACGCGAGGTGTGCATATGTGACAACTGTGAGTAGTTTTGTAGCGTAAATCCGGCGTTCGAGTCCACCGCCCATCGAATCACGGTATGACGTCACACTAAACACCCTCAGCTGTGACGTCATCACACGACATTTTGGAAGGCAGGAGCGCCGTGTTATATCATAAAACGACGGTTTTTCGACAAGATTTTAAACGCGGTGGTGTGCAGACGCTTATCTGCCATTCGTACGCACATAGCAGAACCACTGACACACAAATACAGTGGTATACCAGCTGCGCTCCAGTGTGATGTAAATACGCAACGAGCCTTGTCATTGTCTGTGTTTGAACATGATCTTTGGAAAGCCGCAGCGAAGTGCCGCCCATCTAGATTTGTACGATGGGCGCACATTTCGGTGTGATGCTGGCCTCCCCGAAATGTGCTGGGGTTGATGGCGTGTGTGCGGACTAGCTGGAGAAGTTTATTGGCCTATGAACGCCATAGTGCGTAATGCCATGGCATGATCATGAATCGCTATGCTGTGTAGGTTTATAACCGCTGGCACGTGCTGTCTTGCGCTTTTCGATGTTCTTTTTTAGTACGCGGTAGGCCGGTTCCTTACTCCTGTACGTGATGTTCTTTCGGCAAGGCATCTTTCAGGTGAGACACGTCGCTGCCGGCTTTCCACACACTGTGGACTGCCACTTAGAAGGCCTTGGAGCGCGCTGGTCGCCTCGGGAGGAAAGTGACGTCACTTACGGAGCGATGACGTCACCTGGGCTTTACGGGTGTAAAATGGGTTTATACGGGCCTGGGCGCCCCTCGCCGAAGCGAGGCAAGATTGATAGCTAGTGTTGATGCGGTAATGCGCCGCGGTGCTGCAAACGCACGACGGCATCTCCGCTTCGACGCGCGGCGGGACGTGTTTTGCACCTTGTAAGTTCGTCGATCAGAATTTACGAGCGTCGTGCTTGTTGATGTGTGCATGCGACCATTAAACAACTGGCTCATTCGAAGCTTATTTTTAGGCGACGCGTTGCATGATGTTACAAAGAGCATACCGTGCTTGGGCTGTCGCTGCGTTGACGGCTGGCGATAGCACACATCGTCATTCCGCGACACTTAACTAGCATGTGAATCACGTAGGCCACCCAAGGCGACGCACCTCAGCAGCGGTGCAGCAGTATATTGTACAGTTACGTCTCTCAGCGGTATAGGAGGCCACCACACTGCGTCTAGCCGCCACCATAGCCCGCTGTAAGCCTGACAACCCTCAGCATTCTGGCGAGACTTGCGATCCGCCAGCTCTCCGTGGTAGCGACGCGGATGATACAGCTGAACCGGTAGCTTTCCTCCCTCACCGTTGTCGTCTAGCGGTGCCGTGACGCCGGCACAACGTCGACATCGGACGGCGGACGGCTGGCGCCCGTGTCACGCCGTCACGTGACGTGACGCGGGCTGGCGCCGCTCCGTAGCCAACCAGCACCGGTGACCTGTCCGTGGTAAGCGAAGCAGCGAGGTCACGTTGTCTGTGACTGGAGAGGCCGGCGGTGTTTTGCACGCAGGTCGGAGGAGGCGGCTGACTTCTGGAGCTCTAGGTGTCGGTTGTGCTGCGGTCCGCCGCGAGACAGCCGGTGGAGGACCGACGGCATTGCCACGTTTACCAAATGTGTTTGGGGAACGGGGCACGACATGTGTTTGGAGGGCTTGTTACGACGTGGGTTTAGAGAGCGTGGTACGACATGTATTTAGAGGGTACGACATATGTTTGGAGGGCGAGGTACGACAGGGTTTGGAGAGCGTGGAACGACGTACGTTTGAGGCAGGATGCGACATGGGTTTGGAGGGCTTGGTACGACATGCGCACGGGGTGGGATGCGACATGTTTGTGGAGTGTGTGGTACGACATGCGTTTGGGGTGGCACACAGCATGCATTTAGACGGCGTGGTACATGTGTTTAGGGGGCGTCGTACAGCATAAATTTGGAGTGCGTCATGCGACATAAATATGGAGCGCGTGATAAGACATGTGTTTGCAGGGCATTGTTTGTCCTGGTACAACATTGTCTGCAGGGCGTGGTGCGATAAACGTTTTGAGGGCGTGGTGCGACATGGTTTAGAGGGCGTGGTGCGACATGGTTTGGAGGGCGTGGTGCGACACGGCCTGGTTCTCGCGGCGCCGATGAGGAGCCCGGGGGCTGCGGCGACGGCCAGCCATCCCGCTGTTGTCGCTGAGCGCAGTCTCATGCCGTGGGCAAACCGTGTCGTGCTCTTGATCGGGGCGCTTGGGATGCGTTCAGGCCCGTCTGTTTGAGGATGCTCCCGCCGATAGGCGGAGGTCGCACCGCTATGACCTTGACATCTATAATGACACGCTGTTTGTTCGGTCAAGGTCGAACGTGCCGAAGTTCGCGGCCTAACGCAAGGAACTTGTTGAATGTCGATGATGATGCACAGGAACGTTTATTGAAATAAAACGTGGCACATAGTTCTTTTTTGAAGGCGGCAGTAAATGACTTGTTTCAACACCCGCCCGGATGGCCGATTGCATACCCTTCGCTAGGGTGAGGGTCAAATTGACGCCCCTGAAACCTCACAAACTAGGAACGATATGTACACCAATTTCACAGGGCGGGGGGGAGTTGGCCAGAGTGTGAACTCACTTGTGTCAAAATTTGAAGTCCCTAGATTATGAGTCTCCTATTAATAAGGTCAAATAAGGTCAAATCCCATATTGGCGTTCAAAGTGCCCCCTGGACCTCCTTATGCAACTGCCTTGAATTTAGATACCTACTTTCAGTAAAAGTCACTGGTGTTCGTTTCAAGTCAGTGGACCTTGACTGACCTTTAAAAGGTCATAGTGATCAAAAATCCCAAAATACTTCTTAGTTTGGCTTTTGAGTTAGCGGCAATGGTTGCGCTAGACGATATGTTCCTTTGAACAAAATGATGACCCGGCTCATGTAAGGCCAGCGACCTACATCCACCTGTAAAAGGCTTATTCAAGATTATGTTGCGGTTTTCGTTATTAACTCGTTCGAAATGATCACCACAGGCTACCACTTACAGCAATCTATCGAATAAAAATGCAGGTTAGGTTTACACCTTGGTCTGACCTTCACACCTGATCAAAGGCCATCGGAAGGTGTTGTTATCATAACTTGTATTGTTATGTTGCCTAAACAACTATCTTAGGGATGCATGTCTTCGTCTAACACTCAATTGCCGCATCAGGTTGAACAAATCCCTAGAAATAGCCTTCGCTGACAGCACCGGCCTGCCTTAACCTGTCATAGGTCAACGGCTTTAGAAGGCATCTGTTAATATTTTTACCAAAAGATCCGCCATTCAACTGAATGCATCCATGCATTGTTTAGTGCCACACCGTTCGGCAATGATTCTGGAAAAGCCAGCGTAGTAAAAGTAACGCCCCACCAGCGCGTGTTAGCACATGACCTTCTGCGGAGTGCTCAGTGGTTAGCTCTGTCCTCGCAACCAGTCAACGGATGGCGCGTTATCAAATGCAGTCTGAACCACTCTACATTTGCAGCGGGAGGAAACTATTTTTGTTGACCTTGTAAACATGGGTGCCCCAAGGTCAGGTGAAAGACACCCTTCCCGCTATTACTCACCGTCTTCCCCCTATTACTCACGGCCTTCCCCCTATTACTTTAAAGCTGTTCCCTACTGGCCGCGCCTTCTCATCGGACAGTGCAAGCCCTCCGGCAGTCGCACACGTGACCCGCTCGGCAGCCCGTCCTAATTGGCTGGACCGGTCGGCCGCCCCCGGCCATCGCAGAGGCGAGTCCAGCATCGCGCAGTGGGTGCATCTAGCACACGCCACCATACTCCGGTACACAAGATATATGATCGGTCTGGAAGGCTTACCACAACGGCACACGGACGTCAATAGCACGCACGAGTGATAAGCGGCGTCGCAGACCCTGTAGAGGTAATCGGCGTCGCAAAGCCCATGGAGGTAATCGGCGTCGCAAAGCCCATAGAGGTAACCGGCGTCGCAAAACTGGCGTCGCAAAACCCATAGAGGTAATCGGCGTCGCAAAACTCATAGAGGTAATCGGCGTCGCAGAACCCGTAAAGATAATTGGCGTCGCAAAACCCATAGAGGTAATCGGCGTCGCAGAACCCGTAGAGGCGGACGTCAGGGAGGTAAACATGGTGCTGTTGGGCCTCTATGCGCTCCGCCGCCTCCACCCTTAGCGCACAACGCTCCGCTGCCTTTTGACCTCGAATGCTGACACATTGGATTATCCTCCCGATGCGCTTGTCCGAGCCGCGTATGAGCCGGGTTGTTAGCATTCCGGCTTGATGATCACTATTGAAGGGGAGGAGCCACGGATGGTCAGCCTAAGCCACGTGATCATTCACGTGAAGTATTGTTCAAAAAGTGTCTTTTTTGCACGAAATTCACCGTGTGAGAAATAGCGCTGCATTTCCTGCCGCCTCCCATTCGGGCTGTTGTTCTCACTGCCGTTTTGTGCAAACCACGTTACAGAACACGTGTTTATGTTGCGGACCGCTCCACCTCATATTATGTCACTCAGGCGCACACTTGCCCTCCTCCCTACGGGTTTGTTGTCACTAGTATGGAGGCCAGCCTCCAGAAAAACGTATCTTTGACAGCCCTCGCCACCTAGTGAGCGCTAGCGAAGTAGCGTTTAAGGTGGCGTTACTGTCGATGCTCTGGGCAAGGGGCATGACGACATAGGGTGATACCACTATAGTTTTCTCCCGTAACCATATTACGGAATCGTAGCTGTTTTACCATGCCCTACTACATACAAAACATTAAACACGTAACATTTACACGTAACATTAAAACTACATACGGTTTTAATTGATTTCCTGGATTAATACCTTGTAATGGCAGATTTTACAAAGCTGCTGCGACGCACGTCATATGCCCCGTGCTGCATCCTCCCTCCACGTCCAGATTCTTGAAGATAAGGATGCGGAAGGTCTTCACAGGCACGTGCGGAACACACGGTCGGAGAATCCTGGTAAAATGCGCCGACAAAGGTGCATGAACACCTATGTTACAGTAGCAATGCGTAAAACTATACGTATGACGGTAAAAGCTGGCCTGGAGGCTATCACATGAACCGTGCCGTGGGAGAGGATAACGGAGACAACACGAAAGAGAATGTCCAAAGAGAATGCGCAGGCGTTAACCACTACTGACAAGAGAGAACACGTTCATTGCCGGGTACCGCGAAATGGACGTTTTTAGGCATTGCTGTGGAGCTGACAACTCATTGCCACTAATCCACTAACTAGCCATTAATCTAACCTACTAGGCGTCGGCTCACAGTAACCTCTCTGAAGCGCTTATCCTTCCGAAGGTGTACATATGTCAACGTCTCACATCAAATATGGAGTTTTTAAGCTTTTCTTGCTTCAGTCGCGACAGGGCGTAGAAATGCACAACAAATTTTGGTGTATTTTCCACATAGCTGGACCAAATGAGCTCATTTTTCAATAGATACACCTCACATTGTTCTCTTGCTGACAGCGAGTTTGAAGATAAGGGCAGTTAGTCACACCACCACAGCTTGTATCAGTACCTAAAAACCTTATTCGATCGCAGCACTTGTGCATCGGAGCTGCGCAACTGTGTCCGATCTCATTAAATACCGCTATAATTATTTTGGTCTGCCAGAATAAGACCTGGGCATAATAAACGCCTAAGGTATAGCCCACCCGAAGCCAAGGGTTCAAATCTGGCCGGTTGCCAGATTATTCCGGTTGCCAGGTTTTTCAGGTTCACAGATCCTTTAGGTTGTCAGATTCTTCAGATTTTTCAGTTAAGACTTGAGACCTACCAGCGATGCCGCTCCGTGATGATTGGTAGTTGTGTTGTTTAATGAGCGTGTTCCTTTTGAAGTGTGGTTGGAGTGGACATGTTTTTTTCAGCGTTTCTTTATCATACAACACAAAAAGCCAGAAGTGTAATTTCGCGAAATGAGTTGGGGGTCGGGGGCTGAACAGCAAAAAGTGATTTGACCTCCCCCCCAATGTGCTGACAAGCGGGTTTGTCCCCGGATTTGGCCCACTGTCTTCTCAAAGTTGGGGGCTGAGTTTCACGTTGGGAGTAGTAATCCACGTCGGGGGAGGAAACTGGTGCCCCCTTCCCCGCCCCCTCTTCATCCCAACTGAATAGGGAACTACACCGCTGTCATAGCTTTAATGATGAATTTATTCAGATATGGTAGGTTGCTTTCTTTGCACCCCTCCCCACACCGTTAACAATTTTCCAGATGCCATCTGTGACCAGGACCCGTGAATATGTATTTCAGTATCTATGACACGTATAGCTGTGAATACCGAAAAAGATTAACAGACTGGTAGCTGAATGCGAGTCCAAGACGAAGAAGCTCATTTGCCTTCGGCGAATCAAGCGAACAGGCTCAGTTCCTCTCCAATAGCCCTTGCCGCATGAACCAATTAGATCCTGTCTTGTCCTGGCCTTCTTCTACGTCACCACACATCTCCGGTTCGAGCCAATCCGCGCAAATCTAAGTCACGCCCTCCCTCGCGGCTGCTGTCTCCGAACCCACCCATGTCACGTGATGCCGGCTCCCGGCTGCAGTGACGTCAACTTGATCTCCGTGTGTTTGACCAATCACAGAACGGCAATGTCTTGCGGTAACGGCTGTTGTTGTTAGATGGCGGTACGCGGCGCCACTGTCGTGATTTTTCTGAGTGTTAAATTTCCCACTGCATTCGGATTTAGCAAGTGATCAGTACTCTAGCTTAGCCGCGACGCTCACTGGCTACGCTCACAAAAAGACAACATTAATAATGAATGAACATAAGCATCCCCTTTACCACTCGATGAACATCCCGCTCGCAACGGGATGCATTCTTCGTAAAAGCTCCCTATGCCACGAAAACCGGAGGTGGGAACGTTTCATTCGAATGGTGAACAGGGATATGCCAAACGGCCCGTGGTGATAAAGCTTGCATTTTTCAGCATGATAACAAAATCAATGTCCTACAAACACGCACGTTGTGAAATGTGACAATGCTTCATGCCTTCCAATACCCTCCCAACCAAACACAACAAAGTCGAAAACTTCGCCCAACGTGGGGCTCGAACCCACGACCCTGGGATTAAGAGTCCCATGCTCTACCGACTGAGCTAGCCGGGCAACGGGCACCGGCGTTCCAAATGTTAAAGTGCTACGTAATGCATTAACATGCTGGGCATGGTGTACTCTTATATAGCGATGTTCAATCTTTTTTCTAGATGTGTCTGAAGCATTTCATGATATGCGTTCGATATTGTTTCATGGAATCTCGTTCCGAAAGCACAAGATTTATACTTTGCAAGTTAAGGCTGACTTGAGTATTGAAAGGTTTGCGACCTTTACAGGTTCAGGTATAAGTTTGTGGCCTCACAGCTATTCCCAGTTCAGTAAAAGCGTACTTGTTGGTTAAGCTATCAACTCTTGCTCACTGCAATCGACTTGCTAAGTCATGTTCCCCGTGCAAGACGAAATGAAACGCTGGCTTCGTGATTCACTGCCCGGCACCGCTGCCCGCCATTGGTCGCTGGGAGTTGTGGCGTGCTCCTGTAATCCGGCGACTCGGAGGCATGGATTTGTGGATCTCTTGAGGACGGGAGTCCTGCCCTGCGGCGCTCTGTGTCGATCGGGTGTCCGCACTAAGCCTGGCATCAATATGGGGCCCCCGGAGAAGTCCGGGGTCGCCAGGTTGTCTAAGGAGGTGCGTACTGGGCCAGGCGGGCGACCGAGCAGCCAAAAGTACCCGTGTCGGGCAGTAGTGGGATCGCGCCTGAGAACAGGCGTCGTTGGGCAGCCCGTCCAAATACAGGGAGACCAAATTCTTTTCAGTTGCTTTTTACAAGTGCATTGGGTGGTAGAAGATTCTCTTCATAATCATTTTAATCGGTGTGGTAATGAAAGACTTCATGAATTCTGATATGATCTATCTTCCGGATGGTCTGCACGCATTTTAGCTCGCCGTTTTCATGGTTCTGAGTCATGAACCGTGGCCGAACTGGACGAACGTCAATAACTGTATGTTCACAACGGATGACGGGTGTAGCATAATATTGAACAATGGCTGTTCATAGATTTGAGAAAGCACCTTTTCTGTCGCAGACAAAATTCGGAACCGGCTTACTTGTCGCCTGGGGCCAAATCTGTCGGAAACCACTACAGTATAATTCTAAATGCGATAAACCACAAATTCAATACAACTTCAATGCAGTGCAGCATAAGTATCAAACATTTTGGTTTCGGGAGTTCATTGGTACTTAAGATCATTTGCTGGACATCAAACACTGAATGATGACTCAGACTTAAGTGATAGAATTATCAGATAAATACATACTTAACATAAACAGCCCAGAGGCGTGCAGTTCCCTGTTCATTTAGTAAGAGGGGAATGTGCCTCCTATCCATGGACGCATATCCCTATTTTACTTACTATTTTGGGTATTACTTTTCATTGATCATATTTGTTAGGGTTCAGCGCCCAAACGAGATTTCGAGAACCCACACCCCTGCTCCCAACTGCGAAAAGAAACTGCGTCGAACCTATGGAGAAAACTGTTTTAGGTGCATTTCGGAGGAAGGCTCAGACATTTTTTCCTGCCCCGATCACTCCATTCCTGAACCCTACGTATTTTTTGAAAACTGCATCTCTGTAGTCCTACATTTACGGATAGCGTAGTTCTGCAAGCACCTGACAATAATGTCACTTGGTTTTGTGACATCATCGTACGATCAGATGAAAGCGTAGGGCTATCTTCACCATCTTCGCATAATCATTACCGAGCACATCCTCTAACATGATCCCAATCATTTAAAGCGGAATCTTTGCAATATGGATATCAACAGACGCCAGCAACATTTTTCAACACCTCTAGCACCTTCATTTATCTTCACATGCAATATGACGACAATAGAAAGGGTTTTATATCACGCCTGTTCACCGATCAGTACGCTGACTCAGAGGTGCAACGGGGAATGTGAGAGGCCTACACCAGTGATGCTCAGCCTCTTACCTCAAAGCTGCTGTTCTCCTCAGCAGCAGAAAGCTCTCAGGTATCCACAATTAACAATCCTACTGGATCACAGGGCTTATCAACGCTATTACGTTAAAAATCTGACGACTAGCTACGTTCTTTTAGCCAGTCAGCTTCTCACGACATGAACACAACCAACAGCAGTTCACAGCCATGCACTGAATTCAATGCGCTAGCGCGTGGTAAGCGTTCAAGCCTATCTGTCTTAAATGGCACGACACTTTAAAACGCTGCGTAGCGAACTGATCACATTCGTCGCTAGATGCTGTTGCCAGCCACGATCCTTACGAGTAGTAACAAGCCTAAGTATTCGGTATTTCATGCTGTTTTGTATGTGAAGTGAGTCTTGACTGTACATCTGTGAAAAGACTGATCTGAGGGGCATTGGAAAAGTACTGTGTAACCGCTGATCTGGGACGTCAACACTGATATGGTATAGTTTGTAGTATATTTCTGACACCTGCTCAAACTCTTCTTATTAAAGCTACTATGTGTACATGCGTTCTACACATGCTCACGCTGCACGTGTTAACGAGTTTTGAGTTTTGTCTGCTTAGAATAGTAAGTCGAAATATTGTCTATCTGTTGAAATTGCTTTGCACTTTCGCAATTTCGCAATTTTGTCGCCAATTGGTCGCAAAAAGTGTCAGGTTCTGTCACCTATCACATCCGGTAAACCAGAAGCCTTTTCACGCCTGGCTGTTCAGCACGTTAGAAATTCAATCGCAAAAGTCAACCAAGCCGTCTCTAATCACTACAGCTCAGAGTCTAAAAACATGGTGTAACAGCGCTGTGCCCGCACAGTCCCACTTCTGCCTGGAAGCAGGGTTGTCGTATTCTAGTCCTCCTCTCCAGGTAGGTACATGTCGGGTAGCAATGTTCATTTGGGCGCCGGAATATTTGTCCTAGAGTACTGCAGAACATGTTAATAATCGTTACATATCACAGAAAGCGTTGCTTTTCTGGGAGTTATCTCAAGACCACGATTACCGTGCTGCGGAAGGAAAGGAGTAGTTGATGACCAAAAAATGGGAAAATGGATATAATTTTTATCAAAATGGGGCGAACTAAATACTGATTATCATGAGAATAGTGAAAAAGTCTCATGACATCATAACAGCGGAACAACAGAAAAACCTTAGCAAATTTCATGCCCCACTTTGTCACTTTTTCAACGTAGCAATATCTATCAAACTGGTAATATTCTAAGCGACGTGTTTTTCGCCCCAGGAAATCTTTTTGAGCCTAAATTTCAGCTCCGAACAATGTTCACCGACGACACTAGAACCCCATTGGAGTTTGGAATTACACTACATTTGAAAGTTGAATCCACCGTCACTAGAGTGTTCAGGAGTGCCAGTTGTAGAAAACTCACACTGAAAGATTTGCATGATGGCAAAAATGTCGCTGAAATGCGGAATAACATCGCTGTGGTTGTTTGTCGACGCAGACGAGACCTAAGCAGACGTGTTTCATCAAGGCAAAATGTATCTCCCAGTCTGCTTGTGATCACCACTAATGTAAGCTTCATCCTATACGTTGTTTACATCGTGTACGTTAGTTAGTCCCATATGACCGTTCATCATTGATATATATATATATATATATATATATATATATATATATATATATATATATATATATATATATATGCATACCGCAGCTGTGGCGTTATTAAATAACTTTCACAGCCAAACCTTTTTTCGCTGAGGATGACGACCATACGAAAAACACGCGATTTGAAATTTGGCAACTTTGTGACATGTTCTTGTATTACAAACTGAAAACGGCATAACCCTGAGGCAAAACGTATGTCCCATGCTTTGGCGCGATTGCAAGATATCGTCGGACTTCTGCTGCTTGTACTTTTCTTGACCATGACATCAAACCTTAGCGTTTCGCTCAAGAAGCAGCTCTACTGAGAAACGCAAGTTTTAGGAGGTTAGATTGCTAGGCTGACGGTTCTTGCTCTCTTTTCATTCCCACAAATCGGCATCCTTTTGTGGAACATCCATGACAACTGCAACATCTGCCATGCATATTATGGTGGAGCTTCCATTATCAGTAAATGCACGTGCGACCGCCTGTAACAGGTACACCAGGTCACGTGATCCACTGCCCGGCATCGCTGCCCGCCGTCGCTCGCTGGGAGTTGTGGCGTGCTCCTGTAATCCGGCGACTCGGAGGCGTGGATTTGTGGATCTCCTGAGGACGGGAGTCCTGCCCTGCGGCGCTCTGTGTCGATCGGGTGTCCGCACTAAGCCTGGCATCAATATGGGGCCCCCGGAGAAGTCCGGGGTCGCCAGGTTGTCTAAGGAGGTGCGTACTGGGCCAGGCGGGCGACCGAGCAGCCAAAAGTACCCGTGTCGGGCAGTAGTGGGATCGCGCCCTGAGAACAGGCGTCGTTGGGCAGCCCGTCCAATACAGGGAGACCAAATTCTTTACAGGTGTCTCTTCCAGGTAGGTTGAATGACGGGATATATCCTCTACAATCGGATGAATCGATGTGGTATTTGAAAGCTTCATCAGTCTGATATAATCTATTTTCCGAGTGGTGTGCACACGTTTTGGCCTGCAGGTTCCATAGTTGTGAGTCATGAACCGTGGCCCAACGCGCCATGTTGGAGGGGACAGGACAACCGCCGATAGCTGCTGTATACAAGTAACGGGTGGCGAGTGTGGCATCATATTGAAACGACCGCTGTTCAGCTCTTTAGAAATTAAATCGCCAAAGTCGACCAAATTGTCCATTATATCTACTCCCTGGAATCTAAAAACATCGTGTAACAAAGTTTTGTCCGCACTCTCTCCTTCTACTCGGAAGCATGGTTACCGTTTCCCAGTCCTCCTTCCCAGGCAAATATTGTGCCCACAATGTTGGTTTGGGCACCGAAATAGTTGTCTTAAAGTACCGCAAAACATGCAGGAATCTTTTAATGTAGAAAGCTTTGTTTCTCTGGGAGCCATTTCAAAACAATAATTACCGTAATATTGAAGAAGAGGTTTATTTAATGACGAAAAGGACAGAAATGAATGTCATTGATCATTGAAATGAAGTGAATTTACGCTGATTATCATGAGAATAATGAAAAAGTATCATGACATAACAGCGGAAAAACAGAACAACTGAGACAACTCTTACGTTCCCACTTTGTCAGTTTTTTTTTTAACCTGAAACAGGTCGCAACCTAGCAATATTCTAAACGGCGCATTTTCCATCCTAGACAATCCTTTTGAACAAAAATCTCCGCTCTGAACAATGTTCATCTACACACAACAAACCCATTGAAATTTGGAATTACATTACATTTAAGGTTTGGATCCACCGTCACGAGAGCATCCAGGAATGCAAGCTATGAAAACTTAGACTGAAATGTTTACGTGATGACAAAAATTTCGCTAAGATGAAAATTGCCAGCGCTATGATTATTTGTCAACGCAGACCAGAGCTAAGCAAATGTGTTTCATCAAGGCAGCATGCACATGCCCCATTCCACTTGTGGTCACCACTAATGTGATCTTCATCCTATGTGTTGTTCGCCTGGTGTACGTTAGTTCCTTTCATAGATTATTCATCATTGACATGCATTGCTGTTATGACGTTGGTAAAAATCTTTTCGAATCAAATCTGATTTTGGCTGAGATTGACCAGCGTGTGAAAAGCGTGATTAAGAAGTTATCCTTTTTGTGACATGTTTTTGTATTTTAAGCTAGAAATGATATAATCTTGAAACAAAACGGATTTCCCGTGCTCTGGCCATATTGCAATATATCACGAAACTTTTGCTGCTTGCTCTTTTCATAATCATGACCTCGAGCATCCCCGTTGCGCTCAATGGAGTGGCGGCAAATCCGCTGATAAGCACAAGTTTTTAGGTTAGATTGTTAGGCCGCCTGTCCTTCCCTTCTTTTGATTTCCACAAATCGCCATCCTTTCGTAGAAGTTCCATGACAAGTGCAACACCGCCATGTAAATCACGGTGAGGCTTCCATTATCAGGAAGGGTATCTGCGACGGCGTGTAACAGGTACGCCAGGTTACTTGATCCACTGCCCGGCACCGCTGCCCGCCATTGGTCGCTGGGAGTTGTGGCGTGCTCCTGTAATCCGGCGACTCGGAGGCATGGATTTGTGGATCTCTTGAGGACGGGAGTCCTGCCCTGCGGCGCTCTGTGTCGATCGGGTGTCCGCACTAAGCCTGGCATCAATATGGGGCCCCCGGAGAAGTCCGGGGTCGCCAGGTTGTCTAAGGAGGTGCGTACTGGGCCAGGCGGGCGACCGAGCAGCCAAAAGTACCCGTGTCGGGCAGTAGTGGGATCGCGCCTGAGAACAGGCGTCGTTGGGCAGCCCGTCCAATACAGGGAGACCAAATTCTTTTTCAGGTGTGTCTGGTGTAGAATGTGGTCGGGAGATCACCCAGGTCGAGAAGTTTCAGGGGTGTTAATAGTCATTAAAAATGAATTTGATACCATTTCATCTCCCGTTGTGGATATTGCAAACTTGCCTCCTTTTTGTAATGTATTGTATCATTATAGTACCATTTCCCATACATACACCAATTTCCACGCAAGGCAGCGAATCTAACTCGTCTTATGGCATTTTGTTACATGGAGCTTTCAAGAACTATTTGGTCATGGCCTGGCTGATTTAATCGCTTCAAAATGCCCAAGTGGGTGTTGCGTCGGATTTTTACGTTACCTATTTGATAATATATAATAATTTGATAATAATATCATTTGATGATATATAAAGTAATACGCTACCTATTTGAAACGGATGACCGGCTGCTTTGGGAACCGAGGTTGCGAAAATTACTTGGTGTTGGCAGCGCTATGGGTTCAGATGTTTTAAAAAAAAGTTGTTCGGTAGTCGTTTCAAAAATAAATTCAAGTTCTCATTACTTGCAATTTTTGCCATTCACAACCAACTCTGTTCACACTATTCTTATCGATTATGAAGCAAGATAAGTTTGTTTGTAAAAAAATGTTCAAATTTTAGAAAAGCTTGAGTATTGGACCAGCTGCAAACGGGTGGGCTGCGTGGTCGGCATACCTGATTAAGAAGAAGTAGTGGGTGGGTATGCGGAAAGTAGCGCACTCCGGGAAGGAACACAGTGAGCACGTACTCCCCCCCGCCCCTTCGTCAGGTCCCGAGAGTCCTCAGGGCCTCACGGGACAGACGATTAAAACCCGATTTTTAAGGGCGCCGGAGGAGCGGTCGGAGGTCGTATTTAGGTCTCCCGTCCCGCTGAGCCGGCCACTCAAGACCTTGTTAGATGGGCCCGGTGCGCCGATCGGACCCTGATTCGATGAGGATTTCTATGTCGATCAGGCACCGGCAGTGCTAACAGTGCTCACCGACAGTGCAGGCACCGACAGTGCTCCGCGTCGGTCCGGGCCTGGGGCCCATTTCCCAAGCACGTTCTTTTAGGCAGAGAGGTCGCATTCGTTTGGTTGATGGTGCCCTCCGCAACTTGCAGAACAAGTCCACTTCACTTCATCGTGACGATGCCGGAGAGCTGCTCGGTAGAGACGCCGCCCAGTGCCGCCAGACGCGGGCACTGGAAGATGAAGCCATCGGGTGTTACCGCCCGCCGCGGACCGGAAGTGTGCCAAGTGTGTGAAGTGTGGGTAGCTCGCCATCCATGGCACAGAATCACTCTTGATACCGCTGTCGCTAAGTCCCGGCACGGCCCGGCCGGCGGTGCGCGAGGTTCACACTCAACCAGACAGCACACGTATTTCGGGGGTGGGTTGAGTGATCTTCGCTGTTCATCCCCTTCCCCATGACTCATTTTGCGAAACTATATCCCCGGGAGCCAGTGACGTCATTGGTCAACACGAGAAGTTCACCGACAGGTACCGAGAGTGGAGGATTTTGTATGGTGGATGTGTCATTGTACATAACCACGCACATTATAACTAGTCCTGTCCACACTTAGTTGGATGGTGATCGTTTCATCCTCTCTGCCATTTCAGCCCGCCCCATGAAAACCACCCCAGAGCAAGCCAGCGCACCGATCACGCTGCAACAACGGATGATTTACGTTTCCAGAACAGTGACGTAGGCCTAGCTCATTGTTGCCAGGACACATGAGTTCATTGTGTATTCGCTTGTAAACCGTGCTGCCTGATGAAACCTGTTTGTTGAGGTGACCCGATGCCAGCGTGTAAACTGGCGGTTAGCGAGGTAGCTTGTGCCAGGTTCTGCAGAGGGTCCAATGGAAGGCGTCAATGTGCATGACCGTGCACGGTGCATGAACACCACGGGTACCGAATAGCGGGCTTCCACCAAGGAAGCGTCTTAGTTGCATTCCGGCCAAGATGACGACACAGAAGCGGTCGCGCGCGTGATCACTTTGGAGCACATTAAATGCACGCCTTTTCCAGCAATTTACAGAATTACGGACTCCCGGATACATTACATTTGGTGAGATCTCATGACAGGAACAGGAGAATTTGGTTGAATTGAACGCACCATTTCGCTTTTGTGAAACAACTAAGTTTCGGGAGTCGTGCAACAAATGGAAGCATTCTTTTGACAGGCGACCCACCGAGACATTCTTACTTCTCTCGATGCTAGTGGGGTTAGGTAAGCCGAATCCTAAGTTCTAGTCTTGTATGCGTACAGCATGTTTTCCTCCTTATTGTCATGTTTGTTATTCCTGTGACTCCGTGAATGTCAAACATCATATTTGAGAGCCACTGACCGCCAGCTTGAGGAGATCGTTTCACTTTGTTGTGGTGTGCTTTGCTAAGATAGACAGATGGCGGGACGCAAGGAGATATCCACAACTATATCTTTATAAAGCCCCAAAAGCTGCGGTATCTGGCATGGAAACCGACTAGTTCATGGTTTGTTTTGTTCGCCACATGCTTCACATACGACGTCATAACTGATGACGTCACACAGAGACGAGAAGGGCTCGGATTGGCGGCTGGGACGTCATGCAGCAGTCCTTACGATCTCAGGTTAACACCTAACACCGCGCTAGACCACGGTACAACAATGTCCAACCAGCCTCATAGTGGAGAGACAGTGCTTTCACAACGCCAGAGGACAGCCAAGTACACCGGTTAATCATGGGGAATAACAGCTGTCGGAGACAGGGCTCAGACGGTGAGGGTCGCCGGTTTGCTAAATCCGGATCAACTGCTAAATCCTAAAATGTATTGTAGCAAACAGTTCGGGATGGTCGCTCTGTCGGTGCACGGTGGGCTCAAGCGGCGAGGGTCAACGAACGTCACTGGTCCTGTGACGTCTTCCGTGGGATGATGTAACGGGTCGATTCTGACCTGTTGAGAAAAGAAAGAAAAAAAAGGCAGGGAGAGAGGGAGAGAGGGGGAGAGAGAGAAAGAGAGAGAGGGAGAGAGAGAGAGAGAGAGAGAGAGAGAGAGAGAGAGAGAGAGAGAGAGAGAGAGAGAGAGAGAGAGAGACAGAGAGAGACAGAGGAGAGACAGAGAGGAGAGAGAGCGAGAGAGAGAGAGAGAGAGAGGATAGAGAGAGAGAGAGAGGAGAGAGAGAGAGAGAGAGAGAGAGAGAGAGAGAGAGAGAGAGAGAGAGAGAGAGAGAGAGAGAGATGAGAGGATGAGAGAGAGAGAGATGAGACGAGGAGAGGAGAGAGGAGTGAGGAGAGGACGAGAGAGAGAGAGAGAGAGGGGGGGGGGGGAGGGGGAGGGCGCTGCGGGAGGCTGAGGGCATGCATGCGGGGCTGAACCGGTATCAATGACTCTCTGGCTCCTGTACCGTCCTGCCCGCATGCCGCGTTACCCCGAGGCCCAACGCATGTTTTGTTGGTGTAGGACAGCCGGCCAGTTCGAGGGTCATTGACAGGACAAAAACCTGACAACCTATGAGGTCGTGAGTGGTTTGATAAATACAACACAGGCCTTCAGCTCTTGATTTCTCGGCATTATGACTCTGTAGGTCTTGCGGCGAGTCACCAAACCCCGTACACAATTGAGTACCGGTTACACGACATCAAAGAGCAAATGTTCGTTGCACTGCAGTTTTTACGCCGATGGAGTGCTTGTCAATGAAGCCAATGCTTGTTCTACAACGTGATTTAACTAATATGTCTTTGTATACTGAAGATCGATAACTCAGCATGAAAACCCTGAACTCATCACAGGAGGTTTTGCTAGCAGGCACTAGCTTCCGCCTAAGATGCTAGGTGCTCCATTTGATAGAAATACGATATGTTTCTTTAGGGTAGTATCTTAAGATGCATTTAAGATATTATTCCGCCGTTTCGGCGTAAGATACTGAGCCGGTCCATTTAACATAACGTACCTGAAATTAAGATTTGTCCCCGGATTTCGGCTACTTTTATTTGCTTTCCTGTTGTCAAAGTAAGGAATGTTTTTTCACAGCCGGTCAATCCTAAAATTATTTTGTAGATGAGAAATGGCTTCCAGTTTTAACCCGATAGAAACCTACGTCTTCGTGAAAACTCAGAATTTTGTGTACTTCATACAATTAAAAAATAGTAAACCATCCGGCTTTCATCAGAGAAATTAATTGCCGTTTTTCCTTAATCAATGGTGGCCCGAGAAGCCAACGCACGATTTTTGACAAAAGCACGGGGACTGCAAAGTTCGTGTACACTGCCAAGATGTTCCTACCTAAAAAACGAAAACCCTCAATACGCAGCAGATTTTGAGATGCGACTACCGTGAAAAAGATCAGCCTAAAATTGAACACTTTTCGGCCTATATTGCCGCTCACATGCTCGGCTGGGCACTTTTCTATGTATCAATATCAATAACGTCATCAGTGTATTGGAAACCATCCACAAGGCTGCTATTACGGTTTTCTGATCATGGTCATGTTTCAAATTGCATACTAAAATGTGCACGATAAAAAGGCGCACTCTAAAAGCATACCGTAACATTATGCGAACAAAAGTCAGAGTTCAAAGAGATCTATTTATGCACTTTGGGTCGGATCAGATCAGTAGTCAGTGGTCAGAATCACATCACGTACGGGGGTCTTAAACGCGCTTAGTGTTCTGTCTGGCATGACGGGTAAATGGCAGGCGGTTCCAAGCAGCTGCGACCCGATGCGAAAACGCCCTTTGTGCGACGGTTAGTGAGCGTCCGCGTAGGTGCAGGCTCCGTCTGTCCGAGGCGCAAGTTTTAAGTAAATCTTTTGGCAAATAACGTTATCCTGCGTTATAACGTGAAACGAGCGTTTTTTCGACCCCAAGGCTGATGCCGACGCCAAGAAAACCAAACGCTAAAAGTGATTTCAATTCCGTGAACGATAAACGCTTTTGCCTGTTTTGCCTTCAGATCATGTTTGCATGGGTTTGCACGTTGCACACGTTATGTTGTGCGAAAGGCATGCTTCGCTTATGTGAAATGCACTCTTCCTTCTTCTGCTTGATGCTCTGCCTGTGCTCCTTCTACTACTTTGTGCTCTCGTTTATAAAAAGCCTCAAGGTTTTCATTTAACCTCTGTGTGTACGTACCTCAGCCTAAAGCGAGTTTTTTTTTGTCGTGCGCGGCTGTCCTCGACACAGGTGCTCTCTTCCAGGCTTTCCCAACGGACATGCATCACCCCTATGCCGGCCCGTGACGTCACTGGTGTAAACAATATTTAAGGATCAGTGGAGGCAGAGCCCGTCACATTGCCGCAGCGGCCACCGTCTGGCAGTTCGAACATGAATACCGCTGTGGTGCCCCTGGTGGTTTTGGTGGCCTTCCTGGCCACATCGGCGCTTGCTGCATGGCGTGAGTATTCTATAGAACAGCCGCTCTTGTTTTTGAAAGGAGGAATGGGACTTAATAAAAGCCCTCGCCCAAAAACCGAAGCACGTGTTTGCCTTTCCGCCCGATTTTTTAGACCACGTGACCCTTTTTTCATGTTTTATACCCAGCATGCCCCTGATATTTCCATGAGGCTTTCGTGCCGTGCCGTGCCTTGGAGATTATGCTTGAAATCTTTGGCGCCCTCCCGATGTTTTACAAACAACAAAATTTTGACATTACATCAGCTTCAGAGTGACCGTTTCGGCAGCATAGACTTTGGTGATGTGGGGCGCTGGTATACATGTCATGGACAGAGCCAATTTCTCTTTTAAGTGCCAGTTTCTACAACTCCAGGGCAACAGCGGCCATACGGAAAAGAAGGCTTGTTTTGTTAAGGACGGCTAAGTGTGCTTTATGGTGGATGGGGTTTATTAACTGTCTCATCTTCACGAGACTTCCGAAGGTGGTCTGTGCAGACATCGGTACTGAATTGCGTCTGACAGGTTTTTTTGTGGAAAGCCGCCTCAGTCCCGACCGTATCAGCTTCCGTGTCGGGCCCGCTGAACCTGCGTCATATTTGACTTGAACGCATTGCGTATTGGATTTTCCATCCCATGCTTGCCAGTACCGAGACGGTGGTGTTACTGCAGGATGCACACTATATGCAGCACCGGCAGACATCCTGTTTCTAATCGAGAAAAGCAATGATTTAGAATTTTGCATGTCATCGCATTTTGGCCGCTGTTAGCCGCTAACACCAATGCTGTTGACATCGGTTTGCTGATGTAGTGCATTTTTGTTGTACATTTCGTAGCAACTTGGTACCTCGTTACTGATCATTTACTTATCAACCTTAGTTGGTGCACCATTACTTTTAATCAAATCACGGTGTCATTGATCTCAGTTAATACTATGTATAGTGCTAGTAGTATCAAATCATGATACTAAACCTGTGTTACTATTAAGCTGCTAATACTCATTATTAACCGAAGTGATTAGTCGTTGTTGATCATTCCGCGTCGGCTCAGCTCGAGACGAGCCTCTGAGTTCACACGGCGCCTGGTCGTTCTGCCATTTGCTATATATGTTCGTCACTTACACATTTCTTGTTTAAATACTCTGCACACACACTCTGCAGGCAGCCAAAGGCACATTTATACTTTCATGTCTTGACTACTTCTATATCGCCTGGATTTTACACGTGCGTTCAAGCGTGAGGCTGTGAGCGCCTCGAAATGAAATCTCCACCTCCGCAGCGTCACCTATAACGCAGATACCACGTCCGCAGCGACACCTATAACGCAGTTATCACGTTCGCAGCGCCATCTGACCCGACCAATCCTGCCGAGTGCGTCGCCGCGGGAGGCGAGTGCGCTGCCAGCAACGACTGCCCCGACTGGCAGCAGCCATTCAAGGGCATCTGCGGCGCAGGCCGCGAGTGCTGCTTCAAAGGTAACTTGCAATTAGTTAACTGTACTAACTAACTTCATGCAACTTTATAACGAACAGAAACTGACCAATAGCATGCGAATAGGATATGTTGTACAACACAACATATGGTGACTAACATATCGTAACTAACATCTTGTAACTGATCATAATCTACTGATAGCGGATTCAATCTCATTTAACACGGGTGATGTTTGTAATTTTAGTGGCATATCAGTAATTTGGGTCCTGTCCTTGTGTGGAAATGCTGCGAAAAATGTCACGCTCACCTAACTTGCAAGAACCTATAGGCAGTGGCCAATGGTAATTCAAGTGCAATTCTTGCGACATCAGTCTGACAAGCGTTTGCTGTTGTGGTGCTTGTTCTACTAAAACTGAGCCGTAACTGATATCACCTTACAAATAAGGCAGAATAGGTTCTGAAAGAACCGCAATCATCTTGTATTGTAAGTCAAAACCAAAGCGCCGTTTGCCGCTGAGATGTTGTGTTCTGGTCAAGTGTCGTCATCATCACTTCAGAGCGAGCGACAGCCTTCAGCAGCATAACGCCACGCCCGCACTGACCACAAATCCCCGCTCCCATGGTTAGCTCCGTGGCGTTCAAAATCTCACCTCATCGTTTCTTCTTCAGACTTAAGTAACCACAGGCTACGGTGTGATTTGTTCGGCGGCGAATGTACTTTGGCGGGTAAGTGCGGCAACGGACCTCAGCACAAGAACGCCTACTGCCCGAAGAAGAGCCAGGTCTGCTGTGTCTGGGTTTTCTGAAGAGACTAGAGCGACACACAGCGTGGCCTGCGCGGGATCTGGAGAGCAGCTGGCGATGATCTGGGGTATTTTGGAGAAGATCTGAAATCTGGAGTTGTGCCGGACGAAATCTGAAGAGAATTTGATGGTGATCTTAACTCTGGTAGTTGTCTGCAAGTGGACTGGAAATTATTTGGGGGTGATCGTATTAGCTGCGAACTTCTAGTGCCAGCTGAAGCTTGGTCCTGAAATTATATTCAAATCGTGCAGATATGATCGTGGCTTGAGATAAAGGCATCCTGGAGATGTTTCAAATATGATCTGAGCCATTTTATTTAGCGAAAATCCCCTGTGAAAAAACTATACCTTAAGCCGATGTTGCTATACATCCAGCGTGACGATCGCTGTAATGTTGTGTTGTTATGTTTTGGTCTGGCCTGGCCTCCCGTCGCATGGGGGCGCAGTTGTCTGTTGTGTGCACTTTCTAAAGGGCATTGCTGTAGTGAAGAAAGTAGACCACTCTTGGTTTTTAGTCTGCTGTTATGATCTGTGACAATCTTCATCGGTGCCGAACGCGAACGAAGCTGTGCTTGCAGGCACCGGAGTGGTTCCTGTGGACTTTTTGATACATTTGCACGAACGCAAAATATACTTGGCACGGAATCGCGTGTGTTTTGTGCGCAGCGATGAAAACACATATAACCGATTGCAAACATGTAGGAACCATTTATTGCGAATGTGTGCATGCCACTCTGCGATACATGAGCGCGCTGTTGCTAAACACACCGGATTTTTTGGGAGTTGGAGACAGCTTTCACAACGCACCGTAAATATCCCGGCGGTGCGTCTTTCCCATGCAAATAGTGGGCCTGTCGGTAATGCCCGGCTGCATTGGGTGGCCGAGTTGTACCCAGGGTCAAACGACCTCAGGCACTTCCAGCAACAGTACAGCAATGGCGTGTTCGATTACCACCCTCACCCCCTGCTGTGTTATCCCGACGTGGCATCAGGTGAAGCCGGCAAAAGCCGGTGAATGATCATGACTGAAGGGCATTTGTAGAAGTCGCCATCGTATACTTACCCTCTAACGGCGAAGGCACATAACGTTTTAACGCAGATATCTTTTACGTAACGTTGGGTCGTCGTGTGAAAGAGCAGACGGGAGATGAATACTTCGTGTTTTTGCGTCTTGCTGACGCCAGCTCAACGAATGGAGGGGCAATGGAGAGCTTGGCAATCTCAGAAACGGCAAACATCTTTAATTTGACTGATGCAATCGGATCAATGATTTCAAGTATCAAATCAACCATAATGTGTTGGAACAAGAAGTCCAGAATGTGATCACGAACATGTGGCAAAGCCAGTTGGGCAATGCTGAAGCCATTGGGGTAACACGAGTATTGCATAAACATCATCAGCATTCCAATCACACAGTCTCAATGTCTAGCAACCAATGCACGCTGCTCTGCTAAGGACCCTCCAAAATGCAGGAGGCTTAGCCCAAATATTTCGATGGATCGTATGTAGTATACGGATAAAAAACTTTAGTGTCAATTAATTTTAACCTTCTCATATAAAAAGGTCAGCTGTTTTCAGAATAATCTCAGAATAATTTTCAGGATCTCCTTTTAGGAAAAAAACCTTCAATAAACAGCAGATTATGAACTGTAACTACTGTGAAAAAGATGTGTAGCTAAAATGCCTCACATGTTTGCTGATAATGCCGCTTACTTGTGCGGCACCTCACTCTTTTTCAATATCAATAACCAGATGCTGGAAACCATCAACAAGGTGACCATCACGGTTTCAGATAGTGGTTATCTTTCATATTACATACAAAAAAATGCAGCATAACAAGGCACGCCCTAAAAGAATGCCACACAACTATACGAGCAGTGGTCAAGGAGTGCAGAAGAGATCTATCTACGCTTCATTGGTCGGATCAGCTCAGTTGTCAATGGTCAAAATCACATCACGTATGACGGTCTTGCACGCGCTCATCGTTGCGGCGTGACAGACGCACAATGGCAGGCGGTTCCCATCAGGTGCGGCCCGATGCGAAAACATCCTTTGTGTGGCGGTCAGTGGGTGTCTGCGTCGGCCCAAGGTCCTTCCGTACGAGGCGCACGCTAAAAGCAGGAATATTGGTGGGCAACGTTATTCTAGCACTATATCTCTCCTAAGGCTCGTGCTATATGTCACGCAAGCCCATCCCTAATAGGGATTTCAGTTCCATGAATAATTCACATTTTCGCCTTTCGCGCCTCCGGATGATGTCTACATAGGCTTAAGCGTTGCATGCGTGGTGTTGTGCGAAACGCACGCTTCGCCTATGCGAAATAGGCTCTTCCTGTTCCTGCTTTGTGCTCAGCCCTAGAGTTTTTCATCAACGTTAAGATTATTTAACCTCTGTGTGTACATAACGCGACCCAAAACGAGTTTATTTGTTGTTTTTCGTCGCGCGTGGCTGTCCTCACCACGGGTGCGCTGTTCCGGGCTTTTCCAACTGGCATGCGTCACTCCTATGCCGACCGGTGACGTCACTGGTGGAAACACTATTTCAAGGTTAGTGGAGGCAGAGCCCGTCGCATTGCCGTAGCGGCCGCCGTCTGGCAGTTCGAACATGAATACGGCTGCGGTGCCCCTGGTGGCTTTGGTGGCCTTCCTGGCCACACCGGCGCTTGCTGGATGGCGTGAGTATTTTTAAGGGCTGTTGCTCTTGTTTTTGAAAGGAGGAGTGAATGCCCAATAGTTACTTTTAACCGAAAACCGAAGCACGTGTTTGCCTTTCTGTCCGGTTTTTTTAGACCACTTGGCCTCATTTTCATGTTTTATACCCAGCATGCTCCTGACATTTCCATGGGGCTTTCGTGCCGTGCCGTGCCGTGGAGATTATGCTTAAAATCTTCTGCCCCCTCCTGACCTTGTACAAACATCACAATTTGAGCTTTCCATCAGCTGAGAGCGACCGTCTCGGCAGAATACATTTTTGGATACGAGACACTGGTACGAATGTCACGGACAAAGTCAATTTCTCTTTTAAGCGTCAGTTTCTGCAAGTTCACGGTAGCAGTGGCCAGATGGAAAAAGGGTTGTTTTGTTAAGGGCGGCTAAGTGTTCTATATTATGGATGGGGTTAGTTAATTTTCTCCTCTTGGTAGGAGTGCGAAGGTGGTCTGTGCAAAAATCGTTTATTGCGTCTGACAGGTTTTTTGTAGAAAGCCGCCTCAGTCCGACCGCATCAGCTTCCGTGTCGGACCACCTGAAGCTGAGTCATATTTGACTTGAGCGCATTACGTATGGGATTTTCGATCCCCATGCTTGCTAGTACCGAGACGGTGGTCTTACTGCAGATGCACACTATATGCAGCACCGGCAGACATCCTGTTTGTAATCGAAAAAAGCAATGATTTATAATTTTGCGTTTCATCGCATTTTGGCTGCTCTTGGCCGAGAAAACCAATGCTGCTGCATTAATCTTTTGATGAAATGCACATTTGCTGCACATTTTCGGGCAACTGGTTATATCATTATGATCATTTACCTATTAGCCCTAGTTGATGAGCCATTACTTTTAATCAAATCACGGTGTGATCAGTCTTAATTGATGATATTTAAGTATGATGTTAGCAGTACTCAATTTTCGGACTAAGCTCATGTCATAATCAAACTGGTAATGATTATGAGTTATGAAATGACTAACTGTTATTGATCATTCCTTCTCGGCTGAGCTGGACGTGAGCCTCTAAGTTCACACGGCGCCGGTCATTCTGCCATTCGTTATATATGTTCGCCACTTACACATTTCTTGTTTAAATACCCCACAGGCCTAAACGAAACATCCCACTTTCATGTCTTGAGTTTTATATCGCCTTTATTCTGCACGTGAGTTCAAGGTTACAGTCGCGAGGGCACCAAAACAAAATCTCCGCCACCGCAGCGTCACCTATAACACAGTCATCACGTTTGCAGCGCCATCTGATCCAACCAATCCTATCGAATGCGTCGCCGCGGGAGGCGAGTGTACTGCCAGCAACGGCTGTCCCGACTGGCAGCAGCCATTCAAGGGCATCTGCGGCGCAGGCCGCGAGTGCTGCTTCAAAGGTAACTTGCAATTAACTAACTTCACCATATAAAGTTATGCAACTTAGTAACGATAAGGAACTAATCCAAAAGCATGCAAAATGTTCAACTTGTACAACGCATCTAGTCGCTATCACATTGTGCCTAACATTTTGCAACTGCCTGCGATCTACTGGCGGTAGATTCAATATCACATAACAGCGGGATGTCTCTGTGTGGCATATCAGTAACTTATGCTTTGTCCTTGTGTGAAAATGTAGCGAAAAATGTCACGCTCAGCCTAGCTTGCGAGAACCAACATGAGTATGTCATTTATCAAACTTACCTCAGTGCTATCGAGCTATGCACTTGTTGTTAGCATGAAACATCATGTTTTATATGACCTGTATTTGCCTTTTTATTCAGCTATGTGCAGTGGCCAATGGAAATTCAAGTACAATTCTTGTATCATCCGTCTGGCATGCGTTTGCTGATGTAGTGCTTGTTCTACTTAAAGCGAGCCGCAACCAATATCACCTTGCAAATAAGATAGAATATATTCTGAGCGAACAGCCACCATCTTGTGTTGTAAGTCAACGCCAAAGCGTCATTTGCCGCTGACATGTTGTGATCTGGTTAATGGTCATCACCATCACTTCAGAGCGGGAGACAGCCTTTACCAGCATAACGCCACGCCCGCACTGACCACAAATCTCCTCATCCCATAGTCAGCTCCATGGCGTTCAAAATCTGACGTCATTGTTTCTTCTTCAGACTATCAAAACCACAAGTTAAAGTGTGGTCAATTCGGGGGCGATTGTACTCGGCCGCGCAGTTGTGGCAATGCACCTCAGCACAAGAACGCCTTCTGCCCGAAGAAAGGCCAGGTCTGCTGCATCTGGCTCTTCTGAAGAGGCCGGAGCGAGGCACAGCGTGACCTGCGCGGGATCTGGAGAGAAGCTGGCGATGATCTGGGGTATTTTGAGAATATCTGAATCCTGAAGTTGTGCCGGACGTTATCTGAAGGGAATTTAATGGTGATGAGAGCGTTGGTGATTGTCTGCAAGTAGACTGGACATAATTTGGGGCGATGGTATTGTGTGCCAACTTCGGATACCAACTGGAAAGAAAGTGAGCTGGAACTTATTTGAAGTGTTATAGATATGATCATGGGGTGTTGGGAAGGCATTCTGGAGATGTTTCAAATAAGATCTGAGCCAATTTATGCTTGGCGAAACCTACCCGGACGAATAGAAATTGCACCCTAAATGGACATCGTTATATAGCCAGTGATATAACCGCTGTAATATCGGAGTTTTATGCTTTGGCCGAGCTTAGGCACGTACCACATGGTGTCGCAGTTATTCGGAAGTGTGCACTTTCTAAAGGGCGCTGCTATAACGAAAAATGTATAATACGCCTGGTTTTTAACCTGGTATTATGACCTATGACTATCTTTATTGGTGTCGAACGCGAGCAAAGTTGTGCTTGCATGCATTGGAGTGGTTCCTTTGAGCTTTTCTGTGCACTTGCACTAACATGAGATATTCTTTGCGTCGAATCGCGTGTTTTTTTGTTGTTGTACAGAGAGACGAGAACACCCTGAACCAATTGCAAACACCTGAAAGCCGACTGTCGGTATGCCAATCCGCCGTAACCCTCTTATGAGCGCGCCGTTAGCAGACACGCTGGATTTATTGGGAGTTGGAGAAAGCTTCGGCAACGAACCGTTAATAATGCGGCGGGGCATCGTTAAGCTGAAGAGTTTGACCTTTAAGTTGACCTGACACCTTACGTGTCAGGTCAACCTGAATGCTCTGGAACAAGAAATCGGATCACAAATATGCGGCAAGGCAGCTTGGGCGTTCACTAGTGCTCAGCTTAACCCGATCCCAACATATATATATATATATATATATATATATATATATGTATATATATATATATATATATATATATATATGTGTGTGTGTGTATATATACATATATAAATATTTATGGATGCCATTAAAGAGAACGTCATTCTGTTCATCGTTACATGCGGTGTTCAGTAGGCTGATAAAGCCACATGCCATGCACTCATGATGGGCACCTTACCTCCAAACAGTAGCCACGTTCTAGCCCAAATCATCACTATGGCTTCACCGGCGTACGTTGCTTCCTGGCTTGCAGGCGTGACCCTCGTAACCACAGCAACGCTCAAAGGTCACGGATGACAGGACGGACGCTCGGGCTGGACCGGAGCCTTTGACAAGCTGTCAAAGGTCACGTGACGGATGTGTGACCTTTAGCCGACAGCCCACTCCACGCGACACGTGAACCGCTCAGCGCCGCTGCCGAATGACGCAACCAGGGGGAGCATCATGCCCGCAGAATCGTGTGCTCACTGCGAACTCGCGCGCCCGACAAATACCAGTGACGTCAAGCATGAAGCGGGAAATTAGCTGTCGATCGACTCACACTGGTGGACATTCTGCCTCCCGCGCGCGGTTGTCGGAACACCTGCGGCTTCTTTGCAGTTGTTTCACGCAGAATCGTATTTATAATGTAATCGAATTTATTTCATGTAATTTATTTTATTAATTTATTTTGTTAATTTATTTTATTAATTTATTTTATTAATTTATTTTATGTAATTGAATTTAAATTTTGGCAACCGGACTAAAATCACGGCACTTGTTCCACATCCCAACCCCACCACACCCTAGCCCCACCCCGCAAGCCGGTGCGGCACGGGTGAATAATCAGGAACCGAATAAGATCTGCTCGGATATGGCCGCAGCGGTGCTGCCAAACAACAAAACTAGGCTGCGCAGAAATACACGTTGTTCAGACATGATATAAAAAATATACAAATGCATGGCAAACGCTAGCAATGAATAGTATAAAAATATATAAATAAATAACAAATAGAATAAAATAGTGTCAATAAATATGTAAATAAATAACAAATACATGGAGTTAGATTTGCTGCGCGTGGCTTTGCATTTATTTCTGATGTCATCGGGCTTGAACGCGGCTTCAGGATGACCTGAAGACGTTCTGAAGGTAATCTCGAATCTGGTATGAATTTCAGCGGGTTTATGAAGGCTGTGAGATGATATGGAGATGACCCAGAGACCACCAAGCTCCGGGCCAGACCTGGGAATGATATGGACCTACGATAAATTTGAATTTGATCTATGAGATTGTGTTCGATTTCTGGTATGCTGGCTCATGTTGCAGCCGACTGTTGTGGATCATTGCGGCTAGGTACGGACAATGTGGAGCAAAATGCAATGTTAAAACTGATAACTTGATGAACACGTTTGACCAGATGGCTTTGAAAGGCAGACGAGGCCGTCATTTCATGAGTTGCGTCAGCGAATTTGGAGGAAAAGTTAAGATTTGTTCATGACGCATATGCGAACCTTCACCACACATGGTTGGGGAGCTGAGATGCGCTGGAGCTGAGGGAGCTGAGATGTTGACACTCTTAGTTGAGGTCGCATCAGCTGTTCTACAACACATTGCCCCTGTATTTCGGGTACGCGGATAGAGTGACATGGCCACCTGCATTATCTGGGCTGGGCTAGAGACATAGCATGTTCTGTCCGCTCGTTATACGCAACAGCACAATGCCTTGTTTAATTTCAAAAACATTTTTATACGACGAGATATTGTGGTCGCAGATACGTGCGGGGAGACCTATGCAGCCAGTGACTTCCAGTAGCACCGCCTCACGAGCCGCACACGTCTGCAGGAATCCGGCTCCCGCTCGAGCGGCGGAACGAAAAGAAGCTGCCTATGTCAAGTCTGCGAGGACCACATGTGTCACACATCGGAGCATTGGATGGCGCAGACTGCGGATGTCGTGATGCTATGACACTAATAGACGATTTCAGGTATCTTAGGGTGAGTTAAGTCCGTTAAGGTCCTCTATGTTAAGCCCGCTTCAAATCACGGAAAATAAACGGCAGCGTTATTTTGTTTCAACGATTCCTTGTAGTTAGTTTTATTGTATGTACATCATCATTCCGGAGGAAACCACGGTTCCTGTGCGACACTATTCGTTTAAGTAGATAGACATCGATTGCATTAATTCGAGCATTTACATGACGTTAATTGACAGCGATTACAGCGGCATGATGATGTATGGGTAAGAAGCATAACCTTAATAAAGCTATTTGCTAAAATCACAAAAGAATGCTGTAAAATGCGAACGCATTCTGCACGCAACAAACTCAGGTGTGTATCACCAACTTATAGGATAATGACGGTTAAGAGTATCAATAAAAAAGCCACTGGATCACGGGGTGATACTCTCCCGAAAGACGACGATAACAATATGATTATGGTAAACGGTACTCCTTTGATATAAACCGCGAAACCTGGAAAAGCATAAACGGTCGCACCGGGAAAGAAACAACGCAACTGTACATGTACCGCACGGCATCCCATCCCATCCCATACCCATCCAGGTATACACTATCGATCTTTCGCTGTCCCGTCACTGTTGGTGTGCGCCGCGTTTGAACTTCGCTGGCTGCCAGATCAGTGCATCCTCATTGATCGAACGACACGCATGGGGCACTGAACTGCCTTCGACGCATCGTCATGGTCCGCCCAACTCCACGAGCTCATGGGGTGTCCTAGTCGGAGCGCGCGCGGCATACGAAATTACACAGTCGTTCTTGCACACGTAGCAAATTTCTTCTCCCACTCACGGTCATCGATTTACGGACCAAGTGCGCAAGAACCGATTGGGCTCCAGCGAGTCCAAGAACTCCTCTCCGCGGGCGTCCGAACTGTTGGTTCGCAGGTGGGCGGTAGATGGCGGTGGGTGACCTTGGGGGTTTAGCGAATCCGGGTAAGGCGTGTCATCTGGAGCCCGCGGCGGAGGACGGCGCCAACCGCCCTGGTCGCAGCCTGAAACTGAGGAACACGACAAATCAACTTAACTCCCTTTCCCTGTGACATATCTGAGCACCTATACGCGCAAGCCTCGTTCATGTCGAAACAGACGTCTCCTGGACCAGAGCCTGCCTACAAATAATGCAAAACGTTTCTGTACACGTGTTCCATGCTGCCTCTGAGGCCTGCGAGGTCGAATCTTTACTGGTTTTTCGCTTGCGGATTGATATGGGCTACAGATACATTTTCCATCATCATCATGTCCGATAGCGAAGGTCCGACTCGATCTTGCCGTTTTTTCGCTTGCGGATTGATATGGGCTACAGATACATTTTCCAGTATCATCATGTCCGATAGCGAGCTCCAAAAGTGCAGCAAATCACAAAGTGATGACGCCACAGGCGCGACATATCACGGGATAAAATGTTCACCGGAACGACTTACCTTCACCAACACATCCGCCACTCGTGAGGCCTTGGCCATTCTCGCCCTCTAGCCATCAGCCATCACACAGTCATCAGTCCCTTTCGAATATTATCCGTCTGTTCACTTTTCCCGATGCTTTGGATTAATTTGTTAAGGTTTAACAAACTGAGACACGGACTCGCTGTTTGTGTTTTGACAATGGCAAATGGGCTCGTCCCAGGGATAAAGGTCTCTGCTCATGGAGGGATAAGAGTGCAGTTATTATACATCTATGGAAACAACACATGCTGCTATTTTGGGTGAATATTGTTATGGCTTCCTTTGTTGCGTTTGAAGTCGATACCTTTTTAGTCCCACTTAATCTCACCAATACTGATTCAAGGTACCATGCTTTGTTTCCTGTTCGTGCCATATTTATCCTAGGCAGAGTAATGCAGCAAATAACTGGCATGTTAAGGGTGCGATAACCCACATCTACTATTCAAAAACCCCAGCTCGTTAGTTTCTCTACAAGAATGGTAGGTAAGTGGGCAAAAGCCTTAAGTATGGAGCACCTTCGAAACAGTGCCTTTTAGAGCCCGAGCCCGGAGCGGAGCCCGACTTTTTGTACTTTTCACTTATTGTTAGATGAGTCGCATGCGACTTGATCACTACTGTCAGTTTACTCGAGATCCTTCTGAATAGATCAGAATGTGTATTATTTCAAGTTACCACCTATGCAGGCGAAATTTCGTTTAACTCTTGCTCACCAATATGACAGAATTACATTTCATTTGCCTTGTTTCTTCCAACGTGTGTGTTCCGTAATGTTTGCAACGAACTAATGTGTCGAAATGTTTGGTAATAATTGCCACGAAAACTTGAAACACTCTGTTTAGACAAAATAATGTTCGAACATGGAGCCTTCATCCCGCAACTTCAAACTCGCCTGTGTCATATGCTACAGTGGCTCTTTTCGAGGCGCACTTTGGCTGTGAGAATGAGAGCATCACATCGTTCATAGTGACGCACTGACCCGATTTTAAACCAGTGCGCTTCTCGGTAACAGGCCCTCGACGCCCGCTGGGCCAATCAAACACGTTCTTTCATTCGCACCAGTAGAGGTGCGCAAGAGGGATGTCACAACGACGGTGGTTGCGACTGCAGTGAAGAAGCGTATTGATGTTGCAAAACGTTAACAGCGTACTTTGAACTCGAAAATTATCAAAATTGATACACTCATTACGGCTGGACAGCGCTGCAGTGGCACTACCCAGTGCTATTCTAGGACATAAATGGTTTCGAGGCTTCACTAGAACATGCTTTTAGAACATGCCGCAATGGCGGGACACTCCCTTTAACACTTTTAAGTCATTACATGTGTTTACAGTCTTTCGTTATCTTAGTCGAGTGATACCGAGCACAACACTTCAAATGATTTCTTACCCCTTTACGTGGTCAATCTGCGGCATATCCGACGGCGACTCGCTGCAGAAGCTCATGGTGGCCACGCCCACTTCGGTTCCATCTCCCAAACTATTGGTCACCGACTGACGGCGAACGTTGGGGCCGACCAATGGGCGCTCAGGGTTGAGCACCGCCGCGAGCTGATTGGCCGCTCGGCTGCCAGCCGGGTAGTTGAGGCTACCGTAGCGCTTATGCGAGCTGGGCTGGGCGGGGCTAGGGTCAGCGCGCCTGCGCACCAGCGTCTGCGACAGCTGTTTGGCGTCAGCCATGTAGTGCCCGGGAGAGACCTGGGTCGCGGAGAGACGTCTGGACGGCTTACTGCGAAGAGAAACATGTAAATTCTGATACATGTCATCAGGCACGAAGACACCGACACAATGGCAGTGCTCTACTTGCCCAGCTGCTTTTCGGTGGTGTGTTTCGCTTTCCTGCATGGAAAGTTTTCTTGCAGTATGGCTCACTTCTCCGAAAGGCCAAAGGTGATACCGGTATGGATAATAGGGTAGGGCCAGACCGGATCCACATTCGGATCCAGACCAGGTCCGGATCCACCACGGTATGCAATTTATTAACAGTAACGGCCGGAACCAAAGAGGGACACCTTGTACAACAGGCCTTACGGTATAGCTCCAGCTTGCGATGCTGAGCCCCCGCGGGACAACCAGCATCCTGCTTCCTTCAACTTCCAACTTCAAGCACCTTCCAACAGCAAGCAAGAGCGCGGGGAAAAAAAAGCGGCGAATCCACCGCTTGGATATCGCTGACCGGTCCACTGACCAGTACAGCGGCGTCTGGAGCACCAACGTCAGCCACTGACCAGTACAGCGGCGTCTGTAGCACCACCGCCAGCGGCTCGCTCTGCTGGACCCGCTTCTCCACCATCTCGCGACTCGACCGCCCGCCGGCGTGCTGTGACGTCATCGGCGAGCCGCCGCTGACGTCACTGTTCACGGTAGGCGGCGGCGTGGTGCTGTAGCCGCTAGCGGCCGGCGTCATCGTCAGAGGAGGGTACGGGGACGTCTTGCGGTCCCTGGCGGGTATCGGAGGCGTGTTAGTGCCGGCAGTGGCGGATTGGTGGGATGCCTGTCCTGGATACGGAGCGCTAGGTAAGACAGTCATGTGCGTATCAATCGCCAAAATCGAGGGATTTCCTGTGCTCTGCAAGTGATTCACATGGGGAATTTGGCCGAGACTTGAGGCGAGTATTGCTGTGTTTGTGTCTGTGTCCTGGCTTGCTAGGAAACTTTCGTTGAACGCAAATGGAAGGTAATGGGTACAAAAAGCGTAATATTGTGAAGCATAACAGGTACATTGATCACGCTTGGACAATGAATGCGTTCACTCGCTGGAAAGTGATTAATGTGGACCTAGAAAAGCTGCAGAGCTCGTACGTATAGCAAAAATTATGTTGTGTCTTTATCTTGCCGCTCTTACGTCGAGAATGTACTTCAAGGTAAGATGCATAACTGCGTTCAGCTGTTTTCACTTTCTGCAGAGGTAGCAGCAGAATACGCTTGAATTTTTGGTCATAAACTACATTCGCTGCGAGTGCGTCATAAGCTTTAACCTATTACCTGTTATTAGCTTTGAGCCATGAGCCAGTCATAAGCATTACACAGCGTTTCGCGTCGCATACGCTATGCGGAGAAGAGCATGAGCAACAAACGTCGGCTGAAGGTGGCAACATCAGACACTTCTCAACCACCGCTCCTGCGCCGCACCGTGCCTCCAACGCACCTCTGGCAGCTCTTGCAGCAGAGGATGCCGAGCGTCAGGGCCATGAGCAGGAAGATGGTGAGCGAGAGGCCGATGATGATGAACTTGAGGTTGGTGAAGAAGCCGCGACTCTCCTCGACCGCCGGCCACATCCCCGCCACGCGCACACCCTGGTCACCGCCTGAGGCCATCTCCGGGTCACCGCTGCCCAGTCGGCTGCAGGAAGAGGGACACGGCGCGTCAGGACCCCGTCGCGCGGGTAGACATTCTAAACGAGTAGACAGTCTACAGCCGGTAGATAGTCTACTTCTAATGGACAATCTACAGCTAGAAGATAGTCTCCACTAGAAGTCTACAGTTAGTAGACAGCCTACCGCTAGTAGATATTCTGCAGCTAGTGGATAGCCTGCAGTAGTAGAAAGTCTACCGCTGGTAGATAGTCTACAGAAAGCATAAATTTTACCCAAGTAGATGGTCTACATTAGTCAAAAGTATACACAAGTAGATAGTCTACTGTTAGAAGATATTCTAGATGTAGTAAATAGTTTACACTAGTGACTATAACCAACCTCCACAACCGCGATGCAATTGTGTGACGGCCGGAGAAGGCGAGCATAGATGCAAGTCATATCTTCGGCATCCCATCAGCCCCTTGCTTTATCTCTAGCGGCTGCATGAAGGGCTGCTGACCAAGTGGTCATTTGTGTAACACCGCAGCGGAGTACGAAGCTTTTACAGATAGGGCGTTGGCCTAGTGCAAGAGTAGATAGTCTACACCAGGAGATGGTCTACAGTTATCAGATAGTGTACCGCTAGTGGATAATCTAGAACTAGTAGATAGTCTACCGCTAGAAGATAGTCTGCAGCTAGTAAAAAGTCTGCACCAGTAGCTGCAGACTAGTCAACACTAATAGACAGTCTACAGCTAGTAGATAGTCGACAGCTATTAGAATGTTTATACAAGTAGGAAGTCTACGTTAGTACAAAGTCTACTCTAGTAGCTAGTCTACCGCTAGAACATAGTCTACAGCTAGTAAATAGTCTGCACTAATAGCTGTAGACTAGTCTATTCCTGAGAGCGGAAAATATGACGCATCTTTCCTTTGAGAAAACAATTTCGTTTTGTGTGTCTTTTGCAAAACAACACAATTTGATGCACGTGTGTGTGTACAATTCGTCTGCCTCCTAAGCTCACCCCACGTATCATATAGGTATCGTGGAAAAATTGTGAACACGCCTGTAGACACGTCGGCCACACGAAAGTCCGCTTCCGCTTCGTGTAATCATGTATATATATATATATATATATATATATATATATATATATATATATACATGGAATCATGTGACAGGCGGAGCAAGCAAATACAGATGCAAGTCATATCTCCAGCGTCTCCGTCGACCTTTGCTTTATCTCTAGCGACTGCGTAAATTGCTGTTTACCGAGCGGCGACCTGTGTAACACCGCAGCCGATCACAAAGTTTTTACATACGGGATGCTCACCTCGTGCGAGATGCAAAGAAGAATGGCCTTGAGCTTCTGGCCTTCGGCATCGTGAGTTCAGAGCTATCATGCTGATAGCACTCGACCTTTAGTATACAGGAGAGTGCAGTTTAAACTCCCAACTCATACCGTCCTGTGAAAGGTCTGCACTCATGCCAGAGACGTACGCGCGTGCGGATCTGTTCAGAGGTTCGCAAGCCAGTATTTACGCCGTGAGACGAGCATTCGCAGACCCCGTTCAGAAGGACGGAGATCAATACTCATGCCAAGAGGTGCTCATGCCATACGATATTCATGCAATAAGGTACTCATGTCATGATGGTACTCGTGCCATGAGAACCCACGCCACGTACTCACACCAAGAGGTGCTCATGCCAGGAGATACTCACGCCATGAGGCACGCACGCCATGAGAACCCGCGGATGTACTCACGCCATGAGGTCGCGGCTGCTCAGCAGGGTACGCGTGCGGGGGTCGAGCGCGTACAGCCAAACGTCCGAGTACCGCTCGTCCACCAGCTGACCATCCGAGTGAGGCGCCACGCGCAGGATCCGCACATCGCCGCCGGCCATCTCGCTCAAACCCCTGGGGCAGGGCGCAGGGGGGGGGGGGGAGGGTGATGATGGGATGGTTATGGTGTGGGGCGACCCAGGCAGACCGGGTGGTGGCTGATACGCGTAGAAAGATAGTTACATGCGCGCGCATTTTCCAAATATATTATATAACATATTTTGTATGTCTTTTGGTATAATAGCTTTTTCACCATTGGCGCTACAGTCGGAAGTGCAGATTCTAGCGCGCGAAACGAGCGAAAGTAAACCTGGTGTCAAGTTTCAAAATGGAGCTTCAAATCTAGTGCCAAAGTTGATGTTTTGCGGTGCGCTCGCCTTTGATGTCGACGCGCCACCTTGCCTCGAATCATTATAAGCATCATGTCAAGCTTGCTGTCGCCATTCCATAAGCTCATAAACGCAAGCAGTACACGAAGGCAAACTCGGTGTTCATCTTGTAACGTTTACCATGCGTGCAACGACGACGTCGTTGTTTGGGCGACAAACATCGACATCTATAGCAAGAGTACCAGCGTCATCTATATTAAGAGCACCAGCGTCATCTATAAAAAGAGCACCAGCGCCGGCGATGAAGCTCAGCCGGCGCCATCTGTACCTGGATATGACGTCACGATTTTGCCGAATATGTTCGGAAGTCTGGTTCAGCTTTGCTATCATCATGTCCCGGGAATCCAGCACGTATATCTGCAAATGACAAATCTGTGAAATATCTGCATACCTCAATATGCATTGCATACCTTTATATATATTGCGACTATTTGAAATGCAGCACACGTAACCACAGCACGCAGCTAACACTAAATGGGCGCTGTACAATGCTTACAACTGAGCATACTGATGACATCTAGGTTCGACAAAAGACATTTAAAATGGCCGCCAGTTGCGTACCTATCTTTATGTGCCGCGTGTATTCCCCCATAAACATAGCGGTCTCTTTGCCGACCGTACCAACGTAAAGCGATACCACTTGGCAAGGACGTCACGTTCTCCAGGGCAGCCAAGCAAGAGGCGCTGAATTTTTGTCTTGGCTGAGGATGCATGGCAACTTTCGGCTCCTCATAATGTTCCGGTTATTCATCGATGCATACAGCCGTTGAGGCTATTTACACACTGCAAGGCCGGTGGCAGCTCCATGGAAGGGAGACCGAGCCTCAAACCATCCATTCCAAGCCCGTCGTCTGAAATCCACCGGCCCCTTCGCCCCAGTCAGCAGCGCCTTCCATCTCCGGCACCGCAGACAGCAGCTCACCAGCCCCTTCACGCACTTCGCCACTGATGCTCCCGCTGCTCTTGCTACCCGAAAAGCAGAGGAGGCGGCTTACCAGAATCTTGGCGCGAGTGGTGTGGTTGGCCGTGTCTGTCGCGAGGATCTGGAGACGGTGGATCCTCTGCGCCGTGTCGTCCGCCCGACGCAGCAGCCACACCTGGTGCGCGGAGACAACGTGTGACGGCGAGAGACAAGGCGCGACGCGAAGGCAACTTGGTGTCATCCGCCCGACGCAGCAGCCACATCTGGTGCGCGGAAACAACGTGTGGCGGCGGAAGACAAGGCGCGACGTGGAGGCAATTTGTCGTGGAGAGACAACGTTTGATGGGAGACGGCTCGTAACAGGGACCGCACGTGAAGGGAAGGTCACGTGCAAGAAAAGGAGATGTGCGACGGAGAGGCCACGTGTGACGGTTTGGAGACTGACTGAGAACACGAACGAATGACTGAGATACAAATATGAGTGACAGGAGGACAATCTATGGCGGAAGGTGACGTCTGACGGGGGCGGGAGGACTACTGTAGTTGAGAGATAAGAAGACGGCATACTGAGATCACAGCGATGACCACGGCAGTAATACTGAGACCATATGCACAACGGCGACAGAAATACTGGGACCACAGGGGTGACTGATACTTGGCGAATGAAGATTAACTCAGCTGAGGAGACAACGCGTGGTTAAGGGACGGAGGGCGGCACACATAAATGACATAAGTGAGCTTTTGGCTTCGGGCATGCTTGCGCTATTCAGTCTCATAGGCATGCAGTGGAGTTGTACTCCTGGTTTCACTTTATGGTTAAAACCAGGACACGTGTTCAAATCCAAATTCCTTTTATCAGAGCTTTTCAAAGCCATGCTGGTGACCAATATTAATCCAATAATGCAAATAGTTTTGAATCAAGACCACAACACACCTAAGCTTACCTGCCCGTTTGTCGGGTCTATGCTGTACATGGCCCGTACATGTCGGTCCGTGGCGTTGAGCGAGTATGATATATTGTCGTTTTTGTCGCCATCGGTTGCCTGAGAAATTCAAGTCGGATTCAAGTCGGATTCAAGTCGGATTCAAGTCGGACTTGTTCAGCACGGATTCAAGTGGAACAGAGAAGATATCTACTGATAAGGGCATTTTGATATTATTCCGTAGTGTAATTCCTTGACGTAAGATACGCACCACATTTGTCATCGGAAGTTGTACCATTTTCAACAGGCATACAATAAGGAGTACAATAACCGCAGCGCATGATTCCACAAATTTTGATTTGATCCCAGCAACTAGCGAAGATTATTGTCAATCAGCCCGTGTACCTCGTTACTTATGAAGGCTCACACGAGTCCACAGTGTCAGCGTGGTTGCGTATGTAGGCAAGATGTACACACTAATACGGACATTATGTGACGCAGGTTTTTATCGCCCGAATACACCCGGTGCGAGGCACCACAAAATGAAACGCCAACTTCCCCTTCGATGTGTTCAAAAGCTAAAGGGAGTGTTCCACGTATGTATGGGGTTTTGAACTGGAACGGCGGAGTCACGTAACTTTCGAATCGCTCATATCTGGTGGTCGTGCGCACGACTTTCAGGTGTAACGACCGTCAATTGGCTCTCTGTTAATGTTGTGCAATGCACGATGACGACGGCGCAGTCAAATAATGACGTGTTGTGAAGCATGTTTGAGAATCAGAGAACTTGTGTTGTCTCAGGCAGTCTTTTCCAATTAAAAGTATGCCAATAGCTATAAGCGAGCTCATTTCATCATATCTGATGCTTGCTTCAAATCTTCAAACGTGGAACATTCTCTTTAAGCTTAATGAATGCCCGCATCTAAATCGAGCGATTACAAAAGGGGACGCCACCCCGATATGTCATCGCGGGCATGCGCACAATTCTGGTCAGCAGAACCCTACACATCCCCTGACCATCCCTTATTCACTCACCTCCATGTGCATGACTTCAAAGCCGTAACCAGCGTCGTAAGGCACGCCCACAATGGAGGGCAGGTCGGTGACATTGAACCGCGGCCAGTGATCGTTCACATCCACCACGACGATCTTGATCAGGGCCTGGTTATAGCGTAGCTCGTCCGCGCTCGATCCGCGGTCGGCGGAGTTCGGCGGCGCTCTGCGAGGCGACGGGGGCTGACCTTCAGCAGCCGGGGTCAAGTACGCGTCAGAGCTGGCCGGCAGCAGGTCTGTCGTTACCAGCAGCCACACCTCCCGCGTCTGCTCGTGGTCGAGCGGACCGCTCATTTCCAAGAAGGAATTGTTCGTGATGGCGACGGCGAGGCGACCGGGTTGTTTGGTGCCGTTGACCGGATTCACCGTCCATCGACGCTGCTGGCCGGAGGGGTCGAGCCGCCACGGCATCCAGATCTTGGCCGCTCGGGTGTTCTCCTCGACGTGGACCTCGTACAAGCGCCGGTCGAATGCTCGCGCCATTTCCACCTGGCTCCCTTCCGTGGCGGTTAGCTCCAACACGGCAAACGCGCGCTGGCTGGGCGAACCCAGGTCATAGGCCGCCAGGGTCAGGCGGAGAACGGTGCCAGCAGGCGAGGTCACATTACGCGCGGCCGTCACCGTGCCGGTCTCCGCGCCGATCACGAAGTCGTCGCTGGGCGTGAGGATCTTGAAGCGGACGGCGCTGTTGGTCGAGTCACTGTCAATGTCGTAGGCGGAGACGTTGGCAACGACAGTAGCTCGGACCAGCTCGGTCGGCGTGCGTATCTTGTACACCGCGTACGGCGCGTCCGGTTCGTTCTGGAGCCCGCGCGACGTCGTCACCACGTCGCTGACGCCCGTGAAGACGGGGCTGTTGTCGTTGAGGTCGCGGAGCAGCAGCGTGACATTTGCGGCGGCACAGGATCCGCGGCAGGCGTCCTGTACGCTTCCTTCCAGCGGTAAGCTCGATGCCAGGTCGATGCACAGCTGGCGGCACGCCAGGATCGGCACGCGTGCCACGGTGGAGCGCTCTGAGTCCACTTTCCCCGACAGGAAGATTCGGCCGTCCTGGGTGATCCGATAGGAGCTGTCGCCGCTGGGGATGCTGAAGAGCACGCGGTCGCTCTCCGGCGACGTCGTCAGTTGTACCGTTCCCACCTCGACGTCCGTGTATTCTCCCTCATCCATGGAGAATGTCAGGTTGTGCTTGACCAGCTCGGGCTGTTTGACAAGCACCACGTCTACCATGAGAATCAGCAGGTCCTTCCGCTTGCTGCCCTCCTGCGACTGGATTCTGAGGACGACCTGGCCGGCACTGCGCAGCGGCCTTACCACTCGCACCAGGTTTTTCTCGAAGTCGATAGCGAAGTGTCTGCCACCGCCGGCTTTACCAGCTTCACCACCGCCTGGCCACACCTCCGTCACATCTCCTCCATCTGTAGAGTTATCATCTCTCCCTGCAGGCAGAGGTTGCAGGGAGATGCTTTCTGGCAGACGAAACACCACAGAGCCGGTAGGAAGACCGGAAGGGATCCGTACCGTCGCGCGCAGCACGTCCGATGCATTAGCCCCTGGTGTCGACGTCAGCAGCTGTGCGAGGATCTGTGAGGACTCGGACAATGCCCTCGAGCGAAAGTCACGCCGGTCCGTAACGTTGTCTGCTCGGCGACCTCCTTCATCTGGTCGTGTCTCGTTTTCGTCGCGACCGTGAGTGGAAGCACTCGGATCCTCGACCGGAAGGTCGCTCTTCGAAGCGAGACCTACGCTGCGGATCGTTGTGCCAGTCGCCGACCCTTTCAGTGCGCCTGAGGCCGCTCGCGGGGTCAGCTCCGTGACCTCTTCTACATCCGGATTCCTCCGAGGTTCCCAGTCCTCGATGCGAACGGTCAAGGAGCTGTTAGATCGCAAGCCGTCCTCGTCCGTGACTTCCAGCTCGCACTCGAACACTTCCCGCTCAAACTGAGTCGCGACCACGCTCACCAGCGCCAGGGCGCTGACTTCGAACGCGCCCTCGCAGCCGGTCAGGCGGAACTCCAGCTCACTGCGCACCTCGTCCGCATCGCTGACCCTGATGGCCGGGGTCACGGTGGCCAGATCGCCAGCGGCGGCGTCGGCGGCCACGACGCCGGTGTAGTGCCGGCTGCTGAAGCGCGGTGCGTTGTCGTTGGCGTCTAATACGTTGACGGTGAGGGCGGCGGCACGCACGTGATGTTGCCGATGTCGTCGGTACTGTAGGACGACGGTGAATGAGAGCTGACGATGCTCCTGTGGGAAACGCCGGGTAGATTAAAGTTGCTGCAGTTGTTCGGCGCGGACTGTTCGTAAGTGTGAGTGGATTTCGCTGCCGACATGCTGGTCTGATACACCTGCAATTTGTTTCATGATATTGACTCATGTGTTTGCGCTAACCACGAGCTTGGACCGCACATTGGTGGCCCAGATGAAGGATGGATTAAAATGTGCTTCGAAGTAGAAGTATTTACCATTTAGTATATTTTGTTTTAAAAGTGCATTAACTGCAGCAGTTGTTTGCGCTCATGTTTGCGCTAACGAACTGCCAGGGTTTAATTACGGCTTAATTGAGATGTGACTAGAAAGTCATGCCTTTAACACTAGGACCTTATATGTTCTGTTTATAACGAAAAAGCATTCAGTGAGATTTGCTTATAAAACACCATTATTTTGGTACTTCTTGCTGTAATTTGAACGGGTTTAATATGAGTGACATCGACATGGACGAACAATGCAGCTGTGCGAATCTGACTGGCCCTTCTGAATGATTGTTATCTTTAAAGATATGTTAAAATGAAAAGACGGGAAACCGGCAAATGCAAACGGCACACCATGGCAAAACATATGGACAGTTGTCATTGACAGGTTCAGCTGGCCGACGAAACATTCAAACAGCAGACAAAAGCGATGGTATTTACACAGTGCACACTGACGAGTGCAGCCGGCGGTCGGCAGGAGTTTAAAACGGCGAACAATAGCAGCGGCATCAAATTTACGTACGCGCTGAAATGCTTACGTAAGAGTTTTAGGACTTATTTGTGAAGAAAAAACTAGTGAATTATAAAACACAGTATCGTGCCGCTTTTTGCAGCAATTCCTTTCATATCACGTACCTCAAAATCCAACGACTTTATCAGCCGAAGTTCTGCTTCGGAGGTTACTTGAAACGTGTCGTTTAGCGATGGATTCAAAATTTTTGCTTCCAAGAACTCTACAGGACGTTCATCTTCGTCAAGAAGCATGCCGACAGTGATGTTGCTGAGATTTTCCTGTAAACAGAGATAGATGAAGATCACAAGATCTATTACTGGTGTGATATCATGCAACTGGGAACTGATCGAAATTTATTTTTGTTTGCTTGACATTACTTATTTATGTTCGACTTTTATCAGCCAGTGAAGAATGCCTTTCGTAAAAGCATATGAGCTCAGGATATTGCTCCGCTGGCTTGGAATTCCTTCAGCATGCACAATTTACATGCAATAGTCAACCGAACAACCACGTGCATTGCCGTACCGTTACATTGAACGCTAGTGATGCGCTCTCGAATGATTCTTCCGCGTTTTCTGGTACGATTAAGATGTCGATAATAGATGTCGTTAGGTGCGTTCCGTCGGTAATGTCGATACCAAGGCTGTATTTGGATTGTTCTGTTTCATCCAATGGCGAAGAGACTCGAATAACCCCGGTGTCATTATCCACATCAAAGGGAACTGAAATAAAAGAATGCGCGAGTCTGCAACATTTCAGTTCAGCAAGCACCCTTCGCAACGGCAAATCGAGATGGCACAGCATTACACTCAATCCTATTCTCATAAATTTCTGCAACCGATGAGAGTAGATTGGCATGACGGCCAATTAACCTCACAGTGAATCACTCGACGTGGAACACGAATGCTCGCCTGTTATTATCGATCAGGGAATACATGCTGATGCCTCATGGCTATGAGATGAAATCCAAAAAGTTATTATACATATAAGCCGTCACATTTCCAGCTCCTCCACGAACTATGCAGAGTTTGAAAGGCCCTCTCATGGAGCAGTGGGCGTTTGGAATGAGAATGTGACAACTGACCTGTCCTAACCTGGCCTGAATGTGACAACTGACCTGTTGCATTTCTGAGTCGGAAGGTCAGATCATCTCCGTCGGGGTCTTCCACGATCAGCTGACCGACGCGTGACCCCGGGGTCACGTCCTTGCCCACCCACAGCCGCTGACCGGGTGGGACGCTGAAGCGGAAGTAGCAGCGTGCATGATTGGGTGTCAGGGGACACCGGATGGAGACTGACGTGAGCTGTCAGTTGGTCGTGTTGGTGAGGAGAAACGCACTCGCGCATAACGGCTGGAAATAGCCAGAGTTGCGACAAACATCAGCGAACCACGTAACACGGTTGATCTTTGCGAATTACTACGCACATGTCAAATGACCATGATGATTACAATCGGCTGAGCTCTTCTTGCTCCACAAAGCTGTACCGTCCTGCATTCTAAAATGGAAGCTGTGTTAACTCGTGCGCCGGAGTTACCTCTCATATGGCTAACTTTATAATACTTCACAAAGGCAGGCTGAAAATCAACAAAACATTGAGCTATAAGCAGGTCTGATCCCCCGCCCTGAGAGCTGAGCGTGAGTTTATGGTGCGATATCACCGGGCAAGCGTTTTCTGAAGTGAATGAGCCGAACTACATACTTTTGGTTCACCCTGTGATATGACGTTGTTTTAGTCTATGACAACCCACGTTCACACGGAATTTCATCTCATTTCGAACATAATTTGATCTTTGCAACGTGGTCCCGACTCAGCGGTGTCAGAAATTGTTTATGGCGGTGTCAGAAATTGTTTAAAAAACTCACAAAACAGAATGCATCGTCAAAAATATGTCTACCGTTCCGGCATGACCCTGGTTTACCTTGAAAATTGACCTGCTCTAAACCATGCAAGGTGTGAGTCCCCGGGCCTGGCTGGTAAGCCCTCTGATTTCATCAGGACCTGGACATCCGGTAACCTCAGCAGGGTTGAACCGTGAACGAACCACAGCTGACATCTTTGACGCAGTCAAGTTCACTGCATGGTCATCTCCTTCGCCCCGTGATTTGACCATCGCGTCCAACATGACCTGACGGTGAGATAGGTCAACCCGTGCAATTCCAAAGGTGACCCGTGAACTGGCCATAGCCGACCAATGACCCGACTGTTGTTGACCCGGTAACCTGAAAAGAGATTGCCACGCGGCCTCACCAGACGTTGCGTTACTGTGACCCTGTGTCCCCCTATCTACCCCACGGCCTCGCCTGAGTAAGCCGGTGATCTGACCCGAGCTGACCTGTAACCAAACATGGGTTAACCCGTGACCTGATCAGGTTTGACCCAGTATCCTGATCAGTGTTCTTCTCATAACCTTGCCAAAGGCCAAACGATCACTGCAGCATGACCTGACCTGAGCTGACCCGTGACCCGACCGCATTTGACTCATGACCCGAACGGCGTCCATCTTTCATCCCCACTAGAGGCAGTGTACTCTGTAACCCGATCAGTGAACATGTGGCGATTATGCATGTGAACTGCTCAGGTCACCCCGTGACCTGAGCTGGCCCATGACCTGACCTGGGTGGACGGACGTTTCTGACCCGCACCAGCACAGTCACCACAGCTAGCGCGCTGCGAGTCTCCCCGCGGGTGACCGGCGCGTCCTCCGCGCGCACGAACAGCACGTAGGAGCCGGCCTGCAGGGGGCGCCGCTGGCGCAGTTCCCCCGACGAGGAGGAGATGGAGAACGCCGGCTGGCCGCCCGTTAGCGTGTTGTTCTCGAATGAGAACGTCACGCGGCCGTTGACGCCCTCGTCGGGATCGGTGGCTTCCACCTGGTGATAGTGCGAGGCTTGGAATAAGGCGAGGGTCGCAATGTTGTGGTAACGTTATTTGCGTCGAAAGATGGAATCAGAATTGAAAGATAGAAATATCTGGAAAGAAGCACACGAATATGTTGAGTTTTAGAGAACCCTGCGACTTATTTGTGGCACCATATGTTCATGAAATCCAAGCTGTTTGATGAAGAAATTGCTCTCATGTGCTTCCGAATTACAGCATGGTACCTACACCAAATACACATTTTTCGTGATATATATATATATATATATATATATATATATATATATATATATATATATATATATATATATATATATATATGTATATATATATATATATATATATATATATATATATATATATATATATATATATGTATGTATATATAATGTATATATAAATGAAAAAAGTTGTATAATGTATATATATATATATATATATATACATATATATATATACACATATACATATATATATATATATATATATATATATATATATATATATATATATATGTGTGTGTGTGTATATATATCAGGATAAATTAGTTATATCATGATTTCAGACACCCACGTGTGCGTACATGAACACCAACATCTCGTGGAAGCATACCAAAAAAAAAAGTAAATCGTTCCAGGTAGTGGAATGATACCTGATTATTATCGCAATCCTGACAGACCATTAGCCGACATGTTTCACGCAGCAGCAAACGTTATGAATCAAAACCCTTCTGAAGCCCTTAAGCCACGTCTACATCGGGCTTATAGAATACGGTCTACCCTTTTCTTTAGGTACTGCTCCCTTTCGTGCGCATCAATTGCTTGTAACACCACGCAGCAACCACTTACCCGTCCAATAACCCTGCGAAGAGAGCTATTGCCATCCACGACAAACTGGTACGTGTTCGTTGGTAGGAACTTCGGGTTGTTGTCATTCGAATCCAACAGATTGATGATCACCTTTGTGAAAGACCTTGATTGCCTTCTGAAAGAGCGGCGCGGCAGAGCAACATCATTTGGCGTTCCAACAGAAGAGCAATTCCCCAGTGAATTAGAAGGCAAAATGACGTATCGAGACGAAATGGTGCAAAGAGGGAGGAAAGGAGAGAGGAAGCTTTAGATCAAAGCAGCGAAATACTTCGTTGCACAAAATGATGCCTTTTTTAGTTATCGGACCTAGCGCATCTTATGGTAAATGAAAACTTTCTGATCTTACCTCAACACACTCGGAGTTAGTTCGTCGGCGTAAATGTCCAATTTCAACTGCGACTGCTCCTCGCGGTCCAACTTGGACTGATCCGCCACCGTCAGCCATCCTGTTACCGGGTTGAGTCCAAATGCTCCCGAGGGGTCGTCCAGGCTATAGGTGAAGTTGGCGTTGTCCCCCTGAGGCCCAGAGGCACATGTGTGAGATATCGACCGACTGATCATTCTACCTTTGCAGAGCTCAAGTGCTTACACCTTTCCGCGAGAAGACATCCAGGTTCATACGCTGAGGCATTAGGTGGATATCGCTGCATTTACCAAAACCGTAGCTGCCTTCTGTTATCCTTCATCGCTGTTTTCCAATACACTGTTCCAGCATGCCAGTGATGATTTGCTTGGCCGGTAGGCTTCAAGGGCCATTTCAGCATCTTGATGCCTGCTCAACAATATCGAATCAAGCTGGTATGTTTGTAGCCGATGGTTCAAACTTGTGGCCCCGGCATAGTGGTGGCATATTGCTGTCGACTTGGCAGCACATGGCTCATGTTGTTGTCATGTATTACTTGGCCCACCGCCACACAGTTGCCGACTTTGTGACCATCAGAGGCCCGCCACCTCTTTTCCCTTGCTAGCATAGGTTGCCCATCACAACCGTCGGCTTACTTTCATCATTTTCCCACCACTACACTCCCACTGTATGCATTGGTTACGAATCACCAACCCTCTTTCACCGGCATCAGCTGGCATGCGGTCACCAACCTCACCTTGTCGGCGTCCGTGGCGCGGACCTGGACGATGCTGAAGCCCCGCAGCAGGTTCTCGATGATGCTGATGTTGTAGCGGTCCACGAGGAAGTCGGGCCGGTTGTCGTTGAGGTCAGTGACCGTCACCACCACGGTGGCGCGCGCTGACCTTGACCTGTCGTCCGTCTGCCACGCCTCGACCGTCAGCGTGACCTCGTCCTGAGGTCAGACGGGGCGTAGTGTCCAGTCGTGGCGCTGGGATTAGAGGTCAGCCGCTGTCGCGAGCGGCCGGCATTGTTCGCGGCTTCCGCGCCGACTTGACGCGCGCAAGCAGGGATATTCAACGCGCCAAGCGGTGATGTCAACGCGCCAAGAGGGGATGTCAACGCGCCAAGAGGGGATGTCAACGCGCCAAGCGGGGATGTCAACGCGCCCAGAGGGGACGTCAATGCGCCGCCGACGCTTCCCCGCGTTGATGAATTGCTCAAGCTGAGTAAAACGAGCCGCTGCCGGATACAGCTGGCGAATATCTGGGTCGGAAAAAGCGCAAGTTTTTGGGGTTCACGCAGGTGAAAACGAATCTTTAGGGTACACATACGTGAAAACGAGCTTCAACAAACCATTCGCACCAGATGAGCATTCTTGTCGAAAGTTGTTAAATATTGCCCACAAAGCTACTTACGTTTTCTAACTGCTCGCGGTCGAAAGTTTTCACCAGCGTCAGGGCGCCGGTGGCGGAGTCCATGCTGAAATGTTGCCCAGTGTTGCCAGATCGAATACGGTAGTTAAGCCGCTGGTCGATTGCCAGATCGCCGTCGTAGGCCAGGATTGGTGGCTCCGTGCGCAGAAGGAGCTGAAGGGATCTCATCTGAAAGATGTAATCTGTGATAAGGCCCAGTGCGAAAGAAAAGGTGAATATATGTTCGAAATAATATTGGCATAATATAATTTCGACCACATTACGATTTTACGTACTAGTCTTGTTGTCCATATGGCAATGCTTGTGCTTCATGCATTTTCCGTTTTTGATATTTTGTTATATTTGCCATTGTCACAATCACGAACACTACAGCGATTTTCAACAGCGTGCCTTACTCTTGCAAAGAAAAACATTGTGTGACTTCATATTTATTTTGCAGCCATTCATCAGTGAATGTGGTAACCAGCCTGTAAGGCGACACATTTTTATACAGACCTAGCGAGTACAATCAAGATGCATTTGCTATGGCACGAATACCTTCCTGTGGCTGACAATAGTGGAAAGTAGATTGTGACCAGTGTGCTTGGTAGATATGCTTATGATAGCATCTGAAATGTAAGTATATATTTTATATCTATAGAAGATATTGATATGGAAAATATAGATGAGCTTAAGTAGATCTAAGCATATCTACCAAGATAGATGGCAGCAGTGCACATTAACTCGAGATGTCCACGATGGATTGCAGTTGCATACTGACCAGGTTGCTGAAGCCATCGGTAGATGGCAGCAGTGTGTACCGACCTGGGGGCCGGGATACTCGGTGACGCTGGCCCGGTAGATGGCAGCGGTGAAAAGGGGCGGCTGGTCGTCACCGTCCTTGACTGAGATCGTCAGCTGAGCCCGGCTTAGACGGGCCGGGGCGCCGCGGTCCTGTAAAAGTGCAACAGTGTAAAAGTGTTTGGATTTCTGTAAGAGTTAGTGTGGGAAAGTCGCGCTTATTTCTGCAATAGGACGGGAAAGTCGCGCTTATTTTTGTAAGAGTTAGGGCGGTAAAGTCGCGCTTAGGAACGCAAGGCGCGAGCTATATGGTAAATTGATTGATGTTAGACGATTTAGAACGGTTTTTCAGCGGTTATTTGCGCCAACCTCACATTTTACGTTGCAAAATTTAGTGCATGGCGAACATTCTGAAAGAAAAATCGCACTGGCGCTTACGTTGGAATCCAGCCGCGTCAAAAAATATTAAAAACGACATTGTTGGCGGGGTGTTGGTCATTATTCGTATTATGTACCAACCCATAAGCAAAGCTAAATCCGATCTTCGACACGCTCTTTTCTGCAGGCAGCATAGAAGAAGAAGAAGAAGAACAGCAAAAAAGTCATAGCAAGCAATGCGATCTTTATGGAAAGCTCCCCTTCGCGCGTTGGGTCATGGCTCGGTGAGTAATCACCCAACTACCATGTGGCAAACACGGCTGCCATATCGTAACGTCATCGTTTGAGAGTCGGCCATACCCCGAAGAAAAACCACCGTCACCTTGTGGCACTTTGCGAATTGCCAGTGCACGGTGTGAGCTCGAGAGATGTGAGATGTGAGCAAAGCAAACGTGCTTTGCTCAAACGCCAACGTCGTCAAACGTCATACCTCACAATCCAAGTCGTCACACGATATCGGTCTTTAGCAGCTGGGGGCTTACCACAGCGTGATGTGACTTTTTGAAACGGGCAGCGTTCGTTTTCAGAATTGCAGCCAACCATATATAAGGCAATCTGATGACGTCACGCGTGACACTGCATGCACTACTGCAGGATGCGTGAATCGTTACCTCAGTATGAATGAGAATACGTCGCAGGAGAAGGGAGTGAAGAGAAACACGCGTTCTGACGTTTACAGCTGTCTGCACAGCCTGATATCGACGCATGAATGCCTGGTTACAGTCGCGCCATGTTAAGTATCACGCCTCGTCGTGGCCAGAGACGGTCCGCAGTAATTTACAGTGCTGTGCTGTACAAGTGGTACCTGGCAACTGCGCCCTTATTGGAAACACAGCTTGAATTACATGGAACCATTTGCTTTCTCGCTACGTCAAATGGCCCATGCCAAGCGATCGACTTTGGTCGATGGATGCATGACGTTCAGATTCGACACAGACCCACGCACAATAGCGCTCGACGTGCGAAACTAAAGCCCCTTTTGAAAATCATGTCCAGTTTGAGGTGACATCAGCCGTCTTCTTCTGGAATCTGTCACATCTTACCGAAGCTGTGATGGTTAAATTCATTTCCCTGTCGCCGTTCTCAAAGTCGAACGGTTTCTCGAGTACGACTGCAGCGCCGCCTCGGGGTAGCGGCGACAAGCTGAACTTCAGATTCTCGTTGCCGTTCGATATCCAGTAGTAGATGTCGCTGTTAGCGGTGTTGGCCTTGTCCTTGTCCTTTGCCATGATGCCGTCGTAAATCACCATTCCTGTGCGACGAAAAGGCAAGAGATTGTCTTGTCACGTATAGTCGTCATTTAGAGTCTCGTAAATACCCAAATTCCTTTATGTTAGAATGATATGTCCAATACGGCCCAGCCATAAACACTTCAAGGAGCAACCCAGTGACCAAACAAGAAGCAGAATATCTCGCAGATTCAGATACGGCTTTTCACAGAACGCAGCACAGGACCGTCAGAGTTCTGATGATCACACTGAATGTATGAAATCTTCAGAGCTCTAATTTTTCCGAATGCATAAAACGTTTCCAAGGATTTTAAAAGGTAACCACGTGAAATAGCATCGACAGTCATGCCACAACCACATAACACGTGTCCCGGTCATCTGGCCCTGGCTTTTGCGCGTGAGCTCCTCCACAGTGGTCTCGTTCGGACGTGATCTCGTCCAAAGAAGCCTGGTAGACGTGACTGATTTTTGGGCGTACGCTCGTTCACGGTAACCCAGTACGCGTCACTGAACTTGTGACGCGATCTTGTCCAGAGGAATGGGTACGGGATACTGACCTTTTGGGGAGATCTTGTCTAAGGAAATGGGTACGGGCTACTGACCTTTTGGCGCGATCTTATCTAAAAGAATGGGTACGGGCTATTCACATTTTGGGGCAATCTTGTCTAAAAGAATGGGTACGAGCAATCTTTAAGGGGAGAGCTCGTTTTCAGGAACTGCTACGGACAACTGACCTTTTGGGGTGAGTTCGTCTACAGTGACCTGGTATGGGTCACCGACGAACACCGGGGGATGGTCATTGACGTCTTCGATGTAGAGTGTGACCAGCAGCGAGTCCGAGCCCTGCAAGCAGAGTGGGGACGTGATGAGTAGGGGTAAAGCGGTCGCAGTGCCTACTTCGTGGTTGATAGATCCTAGATAGGTTTCCGTCCAAGCAAACTATTACTACTTGCTATTACTAAATTACTACTACTTACTGCGCTGAATTTCGCAAAACCGTGGGGCGCTAATGGCATGGCCGTCACGCGCATCGATGAGTAAACCATCTTGCTTTCCGCATGTATTCTTTAATGTGCAGCAAACCGTAGTGTCTGCTCGCACAGACCGCAACTTTCGGTGCCAAAAATACATTGACGAGTGCTTTTGAGGTGGATAAGAAGTTGTAAAGGCCGCACACCCCTTTCGGAACAGTTGTCTCAGATCTTCAGTGGACGTTTGACACCTGATGACAGCATATTGTTTTTTAATTCGCCATTAGAGAGCATGCATGCATTATGCAGCAGCTCGAGCAAGCGGGTGATCGGAACGAATGCGCCCGAAGCATGCAGATATTCAGCTGCATCTGCGTTTGACGTGAGCTGGAACCTGATTATTATCCAACCAAACTGTCTTCGAGAAACGCACGCCACGGCCAGATTCCTATCATTTGCACTGCACAGGCGTCTCGCAATAGCACAGAGGAAAACACTGCAAGGAAAAACAAGCACCAAAAAGCATTGCAAATACATCGGAGTAAACGTGTTCTATGTGCAGGCACGTAGTATTCCTTCTGCCGCAATTCATGTTGGCTGATGTTTTTTTTACCAAGCACATGGGTTTCACAAGTTTTGTCTTAACTCACGGTTCTGCAGTTGAGTCTTTGACGTTTCAAGGAGTACTGGCTGTTGCGTCACATCACCTGATAACTTTCGAACGGCCGTGTAAGGTTATCAAGCCACAAATTGCACGGATCAACATGCGCGCGTCGCCGAGCCTGCACCGCAGCGCGTGCCATTCTTCAGACCGCATGGTCACGCCCATACACGGCAAAATCTTCATTTTTGCTTGTCGTTGTCATGCGTTCCGTCTATCGCGTCTTCTGTCTCGAAAGCTCCTTCACTGGCTTGTGCCGAGGTAATGTCAGGGAGGTATTTCTGTCATTGCGGTGACACTGCTAAGTTGATTGCTCAAACTGGTTAAGGATCTGCATAAATCGCACATGTTCACTAGATGTGTTGTGCATAGGTCGCACATGGTTACTTGATGTATTGTTATACGCACTGTCATCGACTTTTGGAACGGAGCCTTGCCGGACCAGTGATCGTCACGAAATCCACCCTGACAAGATAGGCGCATTGATTGACCTTTTTAACATCTTAACGATGTCTGCACGGCTACCACATTTAGCGAGTGCTGAGTGCCCCTTTACAAGCAACCCGGTCATAGCCTGTATAAATTTGCAAGGGTGTTTAAACAGCATATGTGTTAAGAAAGAATGCAGAAATTGAGACCTAAGAAACTGAGGAACTAATCCAAAAGCACAGAGGTAAAAATAAAAATTAAAGTGAGAACTGTAGCGGTGACTTGTTGAGTTCTTAAGCTCACTTATAACGTTGTCAGGGTAGGTCAGCATTAACAATTCTGAGTAACGAGGCAGAAGTCACGCCTTTTCGAAGCCGGCACTTTCCAACAACACAACAGTCCCAAGTCGAAGAATCGCAACATAACACGCTGAACCAGATTCACGACGAAAGAGGATTATGACCGCTCTTAGGCTGCAGGTCAGCGGATGTTAATGACCTTGTTTGTCTCCAAAATGGTCCTTGGCCTATTTGACATGACCACCGTGCCTCAGGATTATCATTGGTTACCTGTCCCATGCTCCGGGTGACCATTTGTCGCCCCTGAACCGACATTTCAAATCAAGGTGGCCCCAAAAGCCTACCGAAATAACTTTGAAACATTTATAATAAATCATGAGTATTTCAACGGTTGACCTTCACGAGGACCATTCCTAGGAAAAGACATGCACAACGAATGCATGATCCAATTGGTCAAATGGCACGGTACTGTCTTCAGCCTTATATTTTGTTTCGGGGTCCCAGGCGTGCCCCTGGGCTCACATGCCCGTCCCCCCCCTCTTTCGATGACATGGTTCTTCAAAACATCACGGCATGCTTTTAATCTCAGCATCAGCCTTCCACCCTGGCGATGTTTATGTTTTACTTATCCCTCTCTGTGTCCCCAACTCATGCCTCCGCTGTTTATCAGTGCTTGCCTATGCCCCTGTGAGTATCAGACTGCCCTCGTTCTCCCAGCCCCTGCTGCGCTTGCCCCATCCCATGCCCTGCTCGCACTTGCCCCTGTCCCCATCCGTCTATTCCCTTGTCTATCCATGTCCCTGCCTATCCCCGTTAAGCCTGTTTGAATCGTGTCTCCGCTCTGCCTGTCCCTGTTCCCAGACGCCAGTGTCATGTCCATGTCAGTCCCTGTCCCTGCCCATTCGCGTCCCTGTATGCTCCTAGCCTTTCGTTGTTTGACCCGGCTTATCTCTGCCTTGCCAGTCACTACCACCCTTTGCACGCACCAGTCACCGATCCCTTCGCACCCGTGCCCTGCCCTGCCCTGCCCTGCCCTGCCCTGTCCTGTCCTGCCCTGCCCTGCCCTGTTTTGCTCTGCCCTGCCCTGCCCTGCCCTGCCCTGCCCTGTCCTGCCCTGCCCTGCCCTGCCCTGCCCTGCCCTGCCCTGCCCTGCCCTGCCCTGCCCTGCCCTGCCCTGCCCTGCCCCTGACCCTGGTAGTCTCCGGTCGCGGCGCGTCCCGTCGTGACGGTGCCCTCGCGCGGCCGTCACGGCCGTGGCCCGCAGCGTCACGTCGGACCATCACGTGCGGCACTCGCCGTGGGCGAGGTTACGTGCGCACGGGGTGACGCCCCCGAGTTGTGCCGGGCTCGGAGAGGACTGGGCGGCGGTCGGGAGATGGGCCAAGGAAAGAGAGGCGGGGTTTGAGGACCATTAGGGGATGCATGCTGCATGAGTGCGTACATGCTTAGGTGTATGTGAGTGTGTATGATTGACTATAGTGTATAAAGTGAGTGTGTATGGGAGACTTTAGTGCATATGATGAGTGAATATAAGTGAATAAGGTATACATAGTGAGTGTATATGAGTGAGTACAGTGCACATAGGTATTGTATATGGGTGGCTATAGTGCATATAGTGAGTGTGTATGAGAGTTCGCGGGATTTTTCAGTTATTACGCATGGTGAACGTGGTTCGAGGGAAACGCGGGTTTCAAGCAAAACCTAAAGCTCCAGTGAGTATTCCTTGCTTTGCACAATTGGAGTTGGTTGTGCTCGCCTGAGTAATGAAACATCAAATGCTACTTTCGCTACTCAATCTCATTGATCATGCTGAGGCGCGTTTTGTGCGCCACAGCTATTGGTGACGAGTGCGCTGGTCTTGATATTGCCAAAGCGTTTGACTGGCGGACGTGAATGCCCACAATTGCATCAATTGGTCAAATGACACGCATGGTCGCACTAACCACGGACGTACTGCAAATAAACTGCAAATGGGTGAAACTTTCGGTAAAACCTATGGATTGTTGAAATCGTTCAAAAGCGTTCAAAGAACCGGTCTCAACAAAAAAACTTTCAAATGTTTGTACACCCCACAGGAAGACCAAGCTGAAATTCCAAGAGGAACCTTTGTAACCTCAACACCTGCCGGATAACGAATATGTAGACCTTTAAGCATTTGGCATTTTTGGCCCTTTCGATAGGCAAATCAACACTTCTACTTAATCTCATAGTGCTGTTGCAGTTGCGGCACAGTTGCAGCACAATGGCGTTACCGGCTCTCATTTTTAGGATACTTCTAGGTAATGCTCGCTTACCAAGTGGCCAGTGTTTAACTTTGCCTTTTAAGGAAATCAGAGCTTTTTGAAATTATGACAGCGAAAGCAGTGAAGACGTGACAAAACTATGTGGCACGGGACGCCTGACAACGACTGGCAACAGCTACAGATGTCATGTGAATGATGTGAACTGTGAGGCGGCGCCTTTGAAGAGGCGGCGCCTATTCCCCGTATGAAGCTCCCAAATATTTTATTTCGGTGTGCTCAAACCTTTCAAATATTACAAAGAGCATGTGCTTAGTATTATGCATGACGAAACGAGTTCAAGAGCAGGCAATGTTGCGTGATATCAGCCGACAGTAACTATACGCGCCGTGAGCATGACACCCCTGGTTCAGTGAACTACAGGTGGCGTGAGGCTGCATGAGGACACGAACGGCGTTGCTTATTATCTCACAAAACATTCGTCGAATATGGAAGCGCACTTTGAGGGCGTGGCCTACGGAAACCATTTACGTCTTCAGCGTCTCTCATCGCTAAATTACCGTGTCAGCGCATGTCATAAGCATCCAAATTCGCCTGCCCTCTGAAAAGAGCGGCGGCAACAAAAGGCCTTCGACAAACAATCCCCGACCAGTCTCACATCGCCGGTGTCGCAGAACACAGCAGGTCTTTAACGTCTCCCGACCCCAGTCATCGGACACCGAGGGAGACCCGTGACAGCCACGCGCCGGAACCGCTGTCGCTGTTCAAACCAGCGGACCGAAGGAGTGCCGCAGGGGCCTGTCGTAGGGCCGCACCGATTTTCCGTCACGGCGAGGCGTGCGTCCAATGTTTGCGGACGGGCTGTGCTCATGCAGCTGGGTGTGATAGGGAAAATGATGAGTCCTTCTTCTAGGTCTTTGGCTTTGGGACTAGAGTGAAATTATAACTGCTAGTGCCATTTGTATGCCTTTTCTTTGAGATGATTTGCAAAGATAGAACAGAATCAAGTTAATCCATACCCCTGGTGCTGCATGGAATTAGCCTCAGCTTCTGGTGGATGACACCATGGGGTCATCGATTGTGCATTAATAGGGGGTATAACTTAGAAAAGGGGAAATGATCTTCATGCTACAATAATTATATGGTAAAGGCTTCTTCAGATAATTTAGCCGACGGTCCTGAATTAGTTGTGGGGAAAAAGGGTAATGCATTGGCCACGCGCTCCCCCCCCCCCCCTCTCTCTGAGCCATGAATATGATGTTTTCATGTAATTTATGTTTTCATGGTATCCAGTGATCATGAGTGCAACGTAGAGTTTTTCTTCATAACCGGGTCTCTGCAATAGCTTTTCGTGCGTTCTCGCAGGTTTACCGTGGCGTAAATTCGCCTACCATGTGAACTCACTTCCAGATGCAAATAAAGTCATCATTCGAAATTCACATGACCACAGCCGGCGTCCATACTGTCAACACACCACCACACGTGACTCCGTGACAATTGTCTACCAACAGAACCATCAGCCCGTTAACGAATCCTGCACCCAAACGACGCCGGCTGACCCCTTATTCCAGAGGTTCCTTCTCACGGGTAAAACGTGCACGGGTCCGGCAGGCCCGGGTGACCTTTCAAGGGCAGGATGGACGTGGGAAGCGTGGCTGACACGTGGGTCTCGCCCGCCGCAGCGCTCCTCACGTCCCAGAGACACGATTGGCTCCTCCCTGGAGACGGAGGCGCCCGTCTGCGGGTGGTGTCGCGGCAGGGGCGTTGCCGGCGTGTGCTGGTGGCTGCGCTTTCTGAGATCGGGTCGTGTTTGCCACTGTCGATTGACGGATGACGTCTGACGTATGGAGAACTGGCGGGGGCGGCTTGATAATTTAGATGGAGTTTGGAGTTGTATAGGCTTATACCATATTTTCGTACATGAATACATAATTATAATATATATATATATATATATATATATATAGATATATAGATATAGATAGATAGATAGATAGATAGATAGATAGATAATATAGCATATATATATATATATATATATATGTCTATTAAACCTAAAAAACGCTTTAAAACATGTTTGCATTTAACTGCCCAACGCAGCTGCCAGCACCCTGCTCTAAGCGATATATAGTATATATATATATATATATATATATATATATATATATATATATATACATTGATGATATGTTACGCTGAATTAGATGGTGGTCGGGTTTGAGACAAATCGCTGGCGCAAGATTTCGCAGTACCTGCGCTTTAGAGCAGGGCACTGGCAGCTGCGTTTGGGCAGTTAAATGCAAACATGTTTAAGCGCAAGTTTAAAATCGAAAGTTTTAACCACGCTGCCAGATTCTTTTTTGCACACTAGGTGTCTTGTTTATTGCGTGCATGCTTTCTGGTGTGTTTTCATCCCTTATTAATTTTCTTTGCTTTTACATGCTGCTTAATCTTCTCGACTGTTGACACATAATAGCCACGTATGTTTGTGGAGTTCAGTGATATAAAATATAAATGCAATGCGAATGAAAGTCAATCACACAACATGTGTATCGTGCTTCCAGTACCTGATCCCGCGCAAAAAATCTACAGATTCAATACCGATACCAACACACCGATATCCAGATACCGATACTGATGCCGACACCAACACCAATCAATACCGATGATTACCCGACCCATTAGCTCTTATTTTGATGATGGCCGACCTTCAATAAAACAGCAGTCAGAAGGTTCAGGTTCAATAAGGACATCAAAAACCGTTGATATTGCTTATAAAAACGCTTATGTTTACAGATAATACTCATGGACATGCGCGCATTCAAACAACCTTCCATCATCCCCAAAAGAACATCTCACATCCCACATCTCCAAAACACCTCCCATTCTTCCGACATCTCTGAAAACACCTATCCTCACATTATCCTCACCACCCTCCCATCATCCTCTCTTCCTCCTCAAGCAGCTGTTTCCGCCACTTCGTCAGCCAGAGACCGCATAACGGAAGTCGGCGGTGGGCGCCCGACCGTCCGTGCCGCGGCGCGGTGACCTGTGACCCTGGCACGCGCGTTCTAAGGCGCCGCCCAACCAGACACGCCGGTCCGTTCGGCCCGCGCGGCAAACCACCCGCGTGGCAAACTGCCCGCGGGCAGACGCGCGCAACTGAACCGGACGCGACCGTCGGGGCAGAGGCGTTCCAAGGGAGCTCGTTCACGGAGGCTGGTGAGGTGGACATTTTCAGGGGTTGATCGCGATGGTTAGTTGTAAACTGGAAACATGCGCAGCGCATTGCACATCAGCTGATTAAGTGACCTCGCATTATGCCACCTGTCTCGGTCACGCCCCTGCGCCCGGCGGACGTGGGAAGTCTGCGATAAAATTGGGCTGTGACCGGGCCATTCTCGCTGCGATGGAGATTGATCCAGCGCACGTAACAAAGCACGAAATCGCTGGGCGCAGGTTACGTGGGGGTGATATATCAGGTGTCGAGGAATCCTAGAGCGGCGATAGAGCAATTCTGGTGCTCTTGGATGAAATGGGTCTTGGGTGAAATGGGGAGTCGAAATGTCGCAGATGGCTGGTGTTACGGTGCGCGTTTACGGGTATGTGTTTTACTCATTGCATCTTGAAGGCCACCGACGGGGTCCTGAATATTATGTTTCAAAGACGTCCCAGGTTTCACGTGCACGCTCCATGCGCGTACTATTGAATCACGTGCAGCATTGTTTTTTGAGGCATCTATCTGACAGGGCTGGAAATGATGTTCTGCACAATTTGAATACTCATGCCGATTTCGAAATAAATATAAATGGTAATCTGCTCCACAAATTGCATATTCTCTTCACACCGGCATAACAGCCAACGGTATCTTACACATCACGCATTTCATGCGCAGACATGCATCTCAATTTATGCCGACGCTTTTGCATTGTTAACCCCGCATTCCGCAAGACTCTCCAACCGCCTTGAGCTTACTGTACAATGAGAAGGCACCGGTGAAGAACAGCTGACCTGTCGCCTCACCGGCGGCTTCTTCTTAGTCATCAAACTTGACGGGAATCTGTCGCGTTTGAAAGGGTACTGAACCAAATTCAGAAAGAGGCAAATAGCTTCCTTGTAACTTTTTTGGTAGGCTGAAAAGTAAAAAAAAAGAAAAAGAGAAAAGTGGTCTTGACAGCACAGTTCCTCTGTTGAGTAAATAAGCCCCTTAATACTTCATTCCTTGATTACGCCATCCATATCTTGCCTAACATTGACTTGAGAGCCATTGGCGGCCGTTATAATCTGGAGTTTCGTGCTCACGAACGCCAGATGGGAACGCCCCGACAATGATATGTTTGGGCTTGACAGCCCATGGCTTATGGAATACAGGTTCGAGTGACGTTATTATGACGTCATGAATGTCAGAGTGATTTTAAAACACTTCCCCATAAATACTCTCCCCATCTTCGAGGTATTAACTCAGAAGCTATAGTGGCCTAGGTCTTAAAAAAGGCAGGGCTGTGAACCGCAACCGGATCATCTGCAAGATGGCTATTTCAGTTTCAAACCTCACACAAATGTGGAACACTCTTTTAACATTACAGCCGGACGTTGGTGGAGGGGATGCTACATACAGGACCGTCAGCCCCCGTACGCCAGGCAGGGGTTTCACCTGGCAGGCACTGTACCCTACCAACACGCCCCATGGTCGGTGGACCCCTACCATACCACGATTGGTGACGTACACCACCTCTCTCGCCGGCGAAAGTGGGGATCGTCGAGTCACGTGACCGCTGGCCGGTCGTGATGAGCCGCTGGAGCGCATCCCCCCACGGACACGCTCACACCGGGCCACGAGTGTGGGGGCGGGGGGGGGGGGCAGGGAATGGGAACATGCCCTGAGTCCAGATCCAGATCGCCAGCCGATTTGTGGGTCTCCCGTCACAGTGATTTGTCTGCTTCCCACGCTAAAGAATCTCAGAAGAATGCGACTGAATTCGGTTGATGTTGTACATGAGCTTCTGGTATGACCGAACCGCAGTGAAGCCAAAAAGGCGTACGCAACGTGGCAGGAAATGACAATGGGCAATTGGTTCATCAACTAAGCTTTGAACTGAAAGGATCAAAAGAGGTTCGTGTTGTTATGCAATGTGAAAGGCTTGTCCTATAACTGAAGATATAGCCTGTCGTTCGATTTGAAGACACAATGCAGTTTGCAGGGTCGATCAATGAATATCTTGGATACCTGTTTCAAGACGCTGCTGGTGTCATCTAAGCTGAGAACACACACATACACACACACACAATATATATATATATATATTATATATTATATATATATATATATTGGTTTGCTTTTTTGTTTGTTTTTGCCCGTTTGCTTTTAATCAGTGATTGTAGAGGCATCGACAATTAGGACTCAAATAATAGGGAAAGCACAAAAAACAACAGAAAAAGTATTACGCTGAAGAAAAACTGGCAATTCACTCGCAGAGTTATTTGGGAGTAATTAGCGATTCGTCACACCGGATGCGGCGGGATGTCACGTGACCTGTTCACATCGTGGCGACACCCTGAAAACTTCCGCGCGTAGGGGTGGAACCTCAGCCAGAGGCACAGCCAAAGGGGGTCATGGGGGCCGCCCCTCCCTTAGGCCCACATTTTTCACCATAGATGTCTCGTGACAAAGAGTTAAAATCGGTGTGATATGTTCTCACCAAGCTCCACCGCCTGACCCCCCCCCCCTCTCCCTTAGGAAGATTCTGGCTCCGCCCCTGCTCTCAGTCCTCAGCGGGACAGCGTGTGGCAAGTCCCCAGCGATCAAAGGAAACCGCCCCATCACCCAGCGATCGGTCACCATCGGTACTAATCGCAGACGGGGGCCCGAAAGCCAGCTGACGCTGCCGATGCCCCTGCCGAGGCTCCTGCCCCGAGGGCTCTGAAGGCATGCGATGGCCGAACATGTCGAGGGTGAGACGGTCCAGACCCGGTCTAGCCGTGGCAGTGATCCACAGTGGAGCCTCGGACACTGCAGCATCACCGACTGCTTGATATGTTCCTCTACCCGGTACCTCCCGGTGTACCGACCGCCGGTTATTTCCAGCATAAGACATAAGACATAAATAAGACAGACATAAGACATAAGACATAACATAACACAGCCCAACCAAGCCGAAAATGGCCTAAGCTTAGCCAAACGCATCAACATAGCAGCTCCGGTTACAGTTTCGGCAACAGCTGCAATAACAGCTGGGTCATGCGGACAGCTGCGCACCAATAGCTGAAATAGCCTGATAGCTGCGTCGGCCCTACAGCTGCATCGGCAGACGACTGTATCGACCCGACAGCTGCATCGGCCCGATAGCTACATCGGCCCGACAGCTGCATTGACGTGGCAGCTGCATCGGCGTAACAACTGCATTGGTACGACAGCTGCATCGGCCCGACAGCTGCATCTACGTGACAGCGGCAGATGCTCAGCTCCCGCAGCGATGCGGCAGCTGTCAGTGAAAGCTGAGCAGCCTTATTGCCCTTCCGCTCAGCCCCGCCACAGCTTCGGCCTCGCTGCGGCCTCTACTCGGCCGCGCTGCGGTATCTACTCAGCCCCGATGCACCTCTACTCGGCTCGCTGCGGCCTCTACTTGGCCCCGCTGCAACCTCTACTTGGCCCCGCTGCGGTCTCTACTCAGCCCCGCTGCAGCCTCTACTCGGTCTCGTTGCAACCTCTACTCGGCCCGCTGCGGCCTCTACTCGGCCCCGCTGCAGCCTCTACTCCGCCCCGCTGTAGCCTCTACTCGTCCCCACTGTAGCCTCTACTTGGGCCCGCTGCGGCCTCTACCCAGCCCCGCTGCGGCCTCCACTCGATCTCGTTGCAGCCTCTTCTCAACCCCGCTGCGGCCTCTGCCCGTCTCCACTGAAGCCCTCACCCGGGCGGGCGGCCTGCACTCCGCCGAGTCAATGCTCCCGATGCACGCGCCGTGCAGCGCGAGCCGGGCGTGACGGCGGCCGCGTGACGTGACGCGTGACGCGTGACGACCGCCGGCCGCCCGCAGACGGGATCGGGGTCTGGTCCGAGCGCTCGCAACGGTGTCACGCTCGGCCTGCCAGCGTGCTGGTGAATCTGTGTCCGGTGCGGAGCGGCGTAAAAACAGCGGAATATTTGGGGCGAGCGTTTCTCGACTTAATCGCCTCTATGCGTCGATATACGGTCGACGTATATTAATGGTTTAATGTGTTGCTGTAATAGAGTATTGTTATATAGATAGAGTATTATTATTATATATTATATATTTAGAGTATTATTATATATTATATGATAGAGCATTGTTATACAATAGAGTATTGTATAATTGATGTAGGCACCCCTGGGTACCTATCCCTGGGAAACGGTACAAAAAGGCTAACAATGTGCGAATGATGTTAACATACCGTATACGTCGATGTAATATACGTTTGACGTTATCTTTCATGAAAGGCGATGTGGTATGTCCCTTGACCCCACAGATTTCGCACCGGTCCCTGTGTTCTTACAGCCATGCCAGCGCATGAGGAGTTGCGTGCTTTGAAATGTACGGAACATTTCCGACGAATGAAGTGTGATGTAGGCGCAAGTCATGCCAGCTGAGGGCAGTGCTGATCACAGACGCAGATGTCAGGTGGGAACTGCGCTGATCACAGACGCAGATGCCAGGTGGGAACTGCGCTGATCACAGACCAGATGCCAGGTGGGAACTGCCCTGATCACAGACGGAGATGCCAGGTGAGAACTGCGCTGATCACAGACGCCGATGCCAGTGAGAACTGCGCTGATCACAGACCAGATGCCAGGTGGGAACTGCCCTGATCACAGACGGAGATGCCAGGTGAGAACTGCGCTGATCACAGACGCAGATGCCAGGTGGGAGCTGCCCTGATCACAGACCAGATGTCAGGTGAGAACTGCCCTGATCACAGACCAGATGCCAGGTGGGAGCTGCCCTGATCACAGACGCAGATGCCAGGTGGGAACTGCGCTGATCGCAGACCAGATGCCAGGTGGGAACTGGGCTGATCACAGACGCAGAAGCCAGGTGAGAACTGCGCTGATCACAGACCAGATGCCAGGTGAGAACTGCGCTGATCACAGGCGCGGGTTTGCACTAGCGGCTCAAGACCTGAGTCCCCAACACTTGAACTTCCACGGACCTTCCTCGGTTCGAATTCAAAGCCGAGAGAGTTAGCCGCAGGGTTTGGGGAGGTTGAGGGAATTGGGCACAGAATGGGGGCTGCAACCACCAACCTGTCTGTAGATATGTCAGGAACGTAGCCAAGGGCTGGTCAAGGGGATCGTGCCCTCTCCCTCCCCGTTCGTAGATGCGATGAGATTTATTATTCACACGCAGTGCGATCATGCGCTGTGGGATTGCGCAGATATTTGGTCCAAGTCCTATGAAGTTTGGCAAAATTTGGCATTTGCTCCTTCCCGAGGACATCTTTGGCTACGTGCCTCAAGTGTACCCCTGTGGCATAGACGCCAGGCACTGGCACACCGCACAGCTAAGGCAACAAGATAAGACTGTGTGGTGAAGTGCGGCAGTGCATTGCGAAACGTGAGCTGGCACGGATATGCTGCATATCAGATCTGAATGCGTCGCGTAGCAACGGAGCTGGCACGTGTGCGAGCTTTGTGATATTAAGGTACCGATAAGGATGAGACAGCGGATGAGAAACCCATTTGTTGCCCTGTTTGGACACATTTGTGATGAAAAGAAAACATGATTTATGAAGTTCGAACGGCTTCAAAGGCGACCATGTTATGGCGCGGTGCTAAGTTCTCAGATTGGAACTGTCGGCAGCTTTTCTTCTCGTAAGTTGTTAAGTGCATTTGTGAGGACCATTATTCACATGAATAAGACGGTAGTAATAGTCTTATTCCTTGGAAAAACAGGAGAATGGTGATATAGATCCGTTGACATTTCGGCAACATGCGTTTATTTCAACGAACAGCGGAAGTGAAACGAATTCACTTCTGCTATTGGATAAAGGCATGTTGCCAAAATATCAATGGATTAAATCTTCGTTCTCCTGGTTTTTCTCTGAGAAATAAGGCCATTACAGTTGTCTTATCTATGTTTTCCTTTTTCGTTTCAGCGTCTTCATGTCGCACATGGCAACAAACATGATTTTAAGACACAAGCGGCATTGATTTCATGCAAAAAAACAACCTAACAGCAGGGGCAATGTAAACCCAGCAGGTGTGGCAATGATTGTGAGAAGAATGCAGCCGCCTCTTAACTCTGGAAAAATCGTACATGCCTTTCAGGTTGCACTCAAGGAGATGATATCTTTGACAGCAAAGATATCGTTCCCCACACCCGTCAAAGGATCTGCGCTTCTTGCTTTATGTGTTGTTTCTTTGTGTGGCTAAATTGAACCATTATTGTCTGGCTTACAACCTAAGAATGCGCAGAACAATATCCAAAAGCCTCATGGCAGCTCAAAACAGGACACACGCTTCACCTGTACGACTAGTGGACACTCAGCTAATGCACACTCAGTGTAAGCAGTCCCCCTCAGTCTGTTCCGTAACTGGTTACAACCAGTTACAAACAGCCGCGGGGTAACGCAGGCGTGGTATAATGTGATGAACATCATAGATACAAGGCCCCACCTGGCGTTT
>NW_023596805.1:7607859-7615337 GCF_011947565.3 Pollicipes pollicipes | reverse complement strand
GCAGGGAGTCTCCACACCATAGGACACTGGAGCAGAGCGTCTCCACGCCATAGGATACTGTAGAGCAGGAAGTCTCTACGCCACTGTGGAGCAGGGAGTCTCCACACCATAGGACACTGGAGCAGAGCGTCTCCACGCCATAGGATACTGTAGAGCAGGAAGTCTCTACGCCACTGTGGAGCAGGGAGTCTCCACGCCATAGGACACTGGAGCAGAGCGTCTCCACGCCATAGGATACTGTAGAGCAGGAAGTCTCTACGCCACTGTGGAGCAGGGAGTCTCCACACCATAGGACACTGTGGAGTAGGGAGTCCCCACGTCATGGGACACTGTGGAGCAGGGAGTCTCCACGCTATAGGGTACTGTAGAGGAAGTCTCTACGCCACTGTGGAGCAGGGAGTCTCCACGCTATAGGGTACTGTAGAGAAGGAAGTCTCTACGTCACTGTGGAGCAGGGAGTTTCCACGCCATAGGACACCGTAGAGCAGGGAGTCTCCACGCTATAGGAAACTGTAGAACATGGAGTCTCTGCGCCATAGGATATTGCAGAGCAGAGAGTCTCTACGCCATATGAACACTGTAGAGCGGGGGAATCTTTATGCCATAGGTCACTCGAGCAGGAAGCTTACGCGCCATAGGACACTGTAGAGCAGGGAGTCTCCATGCCATAGGTGCAATCGATTAAAGTATTTGATCTACTTGGGTTCGGGTCGAGATTCTCGCTGTGCAATAATGTTGTCTACACACTGATCACAAAGCCCAAAAAGATCAAAAACTAAGAATTCCTTGTTGATAGCCTGTGTGACAAACGGTGTGGTGGATTTTCGACAGGGCTGTGCTAAGTCAACATTTTCTGCGGTGAAACTTGCATTACCATTGCAAGGCATGAGACCTGCGTGGGGTGAAAGTGAGGGACAAGAGTCCGATCTTGCTTTGTATGCAGCATTCCTATGACATATGGGGTAGGAAACATAGGGTTGAGTCACATCATTAGAGGTGTTGCTTTTTTTCGTTAAAGGGAGTCTTCCACATTTATGTGGGGCTTTGAACTGAAATAGCCATCTTGAAGGCTTTTCGGTGCCGCTCACAATCCTGCCCTTCTTAAGACATAAACTGTTCTAGTTTCTGAGCTATACACCCCCAAAAAACGGGAAACGTATATTAAGAGAACATTTCCAGGTCACCATTGGTATTTATGACGTCATGATAACGTCATTCAAATCCTGCCATTCCATAAGCTACGCGTCGATCAACCCGAGGAAAATGTTATAGTCGATGCGTTTATATCTGGCGTTCGTGAGCACGATCCCCAGGTATAATGGCCGTCAATTGGCTCGATCAGTATTGTGGAAGGGTAAGATGGCATAATCAAACCATGACGCATTCGGGAGCATATTTACTGGAGTGAAAATGGTGCCGTCTAAGCAGTCTTTTCAACTTGAAAAGCATACTTAAAGTAATTAAGCGAACTTGTTCCATCATAAATAATGTTTGCTTCAAAATCTTTCAAATGTGAAAGCATTTCCTGTAATGTCCTGGCGCCAACAATTGCTCAAGCGTTATTGGAACTACTTCATTCCCATTTCACCTGACCCGGATCCACAATCCCAAGCTTCACTCTCGGCTCCGGTGGTGGTCGCTACCGAATGTGGCCAAAATCGAATTATTCTCTGACACTGCACAATGCCGCTAAGAGCAAACCAAGTGCACTTGACCAGGTACCTGCACAACTTTCTCATCAGCGTACTCACATGGACTGACATCATTCAGGGTCTTGAACACCTCAGGCTTGAGCGTGTAGTTATTCCATTGGTCTTTTATCTCCGGGCCGCCCTCCCGACTCATGTGACTGCCCTGTTCCATGCTGCTTTGCTGTCGAAATACACACAAACGCCATTGTGGCTATCCAGATGATCGTTGCACGTCTACCAGGCTGAGACCAGGCTCGGCTTCCATATAAATTCAATGGCATCCTTCACAAGATGTTCACACGGCTTGTTCGTAACAGAAGGACCCCTTTCCAAATCCCCGTTCTGCAGTAAGATCGAGCGAGAAAATGAGCCCTTTCCACCGCAGGATGTCGGGGTCAGTGTTGGCCGCTGACGCCGGCACCCTTATATACAGCATCGCGGCGGGCCGCACCGAACCATCCTTCGCGACTGCGCCAACCCACCCGTTCCCCCAGCCCCTCCCCCCTCTGCCCATCCTCGCCGGTCCGGCTCACATCCATCGGCTCATATTACCAATCAGGCCGATGGCGTATATATATATATATATATATATATATATATATATATATATATATATATATATATATATGTGTGTGTGTGTGTGTGTGTGTGTGTGTGTTGTGTGTTGGAATATTTTGGCAGCACTCTTTCTTTGGTGCATGTTTGATTAAAAATAACTGCTGACTCAGCACTGACGAGCTTTTTGATGCATCGTTCTAGTTTCCGGGCCTTTGACTTTGCGTCATCGCTCAGATTAAAGATGGTTCGCACAAAATTACTCATATATTCATCACTCCTTCCATTCTAACGTTTCGAAATCTTATCTCATCTTCGGAGAAGACTAAATTGCACAAGAAATAAGTTTTGAGTTTTAATGGATGAAAAATTGTGCAATACTGTTGGAAAACATATTTTGGTACGGAGAGCATAAATGTAGCATAACTAATTGAAGTAAGACGAATTGCTATTTTTCATTTTCATACATGTAAGAAACACCCATAATGGGAACATCACAAAGACACAATGGGAACACTATTGTCACAATCACATCAGAAGTGCTCACCGCCCACCACCTAGTAGCTCAAGAGTTCTGCAAGAATTTGTCTGTCTGTTTAAGGCCGGAGAGTCAGTTAATGAATACGCTTTCCCAAATTTGGAGGCGTCTTCTGTCATTGCACGTCCGTAAAATGCCAGTGTTATCTGTCAGTTGTTGTCGTGTCAATCTCATGTTGTGTTCATGACGCATGTGGTCCAGAGGCGCCCCGTCACGTAAGTGCATCGTCAGGCGTCGTGAGAGTGTCGTTGTGGTCACACCAATGTAGTGTACGGAACGAAGTTTGCACCCTACGATGTTGCATTTGAATTGATACACTACATTGGCGCATTTTAGTTTGTCGGAGTTGTCTGGACTGCTTCTCATAAAAAGTTAGATATTTTCTTATTACGATAATAAATGACAATGTCTATGTTGTGGTCGCTTTTGCCTTCAACATGTTGAGAGATAATTTCCCGTAAAGTTTGTTCGTCCTGTTTGTGGGCAGATGTAATTCGATTTTGATAAAACAGTTTGACGGTTGGTTGAATGTCTTGCCTTGGTTTGCCTTCACGTGCGGGATTCAAAGCCCCCTTCGTCCAATAATTTGACAGATCCCTTCACCAGCCTATAGAATTGCAAAACGTCTTAATGTCCTCTGTCCCCACATCTTCCCATGTCTTACAGCTTGTCATCAACGGATGAGTTTATTGATATAGTGCGATCTCGTCAACCTAAGGGCCTACTAGCCTCTCTAGGTGTTGAAAATCTATTTACAAACGTGCCCATTGAAAGAACCATATCCATCATCCTTGACCGCGTCTACAATCATCCTGAAATTCCTCCTCTCAAAATATCAAGTTCCTTTCCGCGGGCCTGATGGCCGAATGTATTGCCAAATTGAGGGTGCTGCGATGGGCTCACCTCTAGGACCTCTATTCGCTAATTTCTTTATAGGACAGGTAGAAGCCGACATACTAAAAAATGACGACATAAGACCGGACATTTACTGCCGCTACGTAGACGATATCTTTGTAGAAGTTAGGGACATTGACCAACTAGGACATCTCAAAAACACCCTTGAAGAATGGTCTGGCTTAAAATTCACAACAGAGCTAAGTGTGCAAACTCGTAATACCGTTTCTTGACGTGGCTGTCGATGGACAAGGACAACAATTCAAAACGACTGTATACCAAAAACAGACTAACAACGGACGGTGCTTAAATGCTGACAGTGAGTGTCCTCGACGCTACAAAATTAGCGTCATAAGTTCCCTTCTTCGACGAGCATTTAAGCACTGCTCTGATTGGACAGGACTACATTCAGAATTGACAGTGACGTTGGAAAGTGGTCGTTGGAAAGACACCGTGTAATGTGATCACCGCGGAGATTAAATGCGGCAGTCATCGCCATGAATCGAACTGAACCGTGGCTTCATCGTTGAGCCAGCTGCAAATGAATCCGCCAGGAAACAAGCTGCGGCTGGAAAGCGGATCACCACTGGGCACCACCGGTTATCACTGGTCGTCACTGGTCAACAGATGGTCATCGCCTGCTCAACAGCTGGTCAGCACGGGTCAGCAGCTGGTAAACACTTGTCAGTACCTGGTCATCACTGGTCAGCAGCTGGTGAACACTTGTCAGTACCTGGTCATCACAGGTCAGCAGGTGGTCATCACTAGTCAGCAGGTGGTCATCACTGGTCAGCAGCTGGTCAGCACTGGTCAGCAGCTGGTGAACATTTGTCAGTACCTGGCCATTCGCTGGTCAGCAGCTGGTGAGCATTTGTCAGTACCTGGTCGTCACAGGTCAGCAGGTGGTCATCACTAGTCAGCAGGTGGTCATCACTAGTCAGCAGCTGGTCAGCACTGGTCAGAAGCTGGTGAACAACTCGGGTAGGTACTTTGCCGATGGGGAACGTGGCGCAGGTTGACCAGGAAACGTCCGCCAGCCGGTCGGCCTCGCCTAGGAAAAGCTTGTGCACACCGGCCGGAGGTTGTCAGTCACACGAGTTGGTCCAGTCGATCGACTCCTGGGACAGAAGACACTCCCTCGACAGAGGGAGGTAGACTGCAGCCAGGCAGCGGGGGGGGCGCGCCATACAGCTGAGACGGCACTGACCTGAGGGCAACGTGACGGGTGAGGGCGAACGCGGCAGGGCGACCAATACCATGAGTACGCTCCTCATTTGGCGTAGACATGAGAGCGGACCGGTTACTTTTTGCGTAGGAGGCTGTAGATTAGCGCGTCTCCACGCCATAGGACACTGTGGAGGAGAGCGTCTCCACGCCATAGGACACTGTGGTGCAGGAGCGTCTCCACGCCTAGGACACTGTGGAAGCAGAGCGTCTCCACGCCATTGGATACTGTGGAGCAGGGCGTCTCCACGCCTAGGACCACTGTCGGAGCAGAGCGTCTCACGCCCATAGGATACTGTGGAGCAGGGCGTCTCCACGCCATAGGGACACTGTGGAGCAGAGCGTCTCCAATCGCCATTAGGATACTGTTAGAGCAGGAGTCTCTACGCCACTGTGAGCAGGGAGTCTCCACACCATAGGACACCTGGAGCAGAGCGTCCTCCACGCCATAGGATACTGTAGAGCAGGAAGTCTCTACGCCACTGTGGAGCAGGGAGTCTCCAAGCCATGGGACACTGGAGCAGAGCGTCTCCACGCCCTAGGCTTACTGTAGAGCAGGAAGTCTCTACGCCACTGTGGAGCAGGGAGTCTCCACACCATAGGACACTGTGGAGTAGGGAGTCCCCACGTCATGGGACACTGTGGAGCAGGGGAGTCCTCCACGCTATAGGCGTACCTGTAGAGCAGGAAGTCTCTACGCCACTGTGGAGCAGGGAGTCTCCACGCTATAGGGTACTGTAGAGAAGGAAGTCTCTACGTCACTGTGGAGCAGGGAGTTCTCCACGCATAGGACACCGTAGAGCAGGGAGTCTCCACGCTATAGGAAATGTAGAACATGGAGTCTCTGCGCCATAGGATATTGCAGAGCAGAGAGTCTTACGCCATATGACACTGTAGAGCGGGGAATCTTTATGCCATAGGTCACTCGAGCAGGAAGCTACGCGCCATAGGACACTGTAGAGCAGGGAGTCTCCATGCCATAGGTGCAATCGATTAAAGTATTTGATCTATGGGTTCGGGTCGAGATTCTCGCTGTGCAATAATGTTGTCTACACACTGATCACAACGCCCAAAAAGATCAAAACTAAGAATCCTTGTTGATAGCCTGTGTGACAAACGGTGTGGTGGATTTTCGACAGGCTGTGCTGTCACCATTTTCTGCGGTGAAACTTGCATTACCATTGCAAGGCATGAGACCTGCGTGGGGTGAAGTGAGGGACAAGAGTCGATCTTGCTTTGTATGCAGCATTCCTATGACATATGGGGTAGGAAACATAGTGTTGAGTCACATCATTAGAGGTGTTGCTTTTTTTCGTTAAAGGGAGTCTTCCACATTTATGTGGGGCTTTGAACTGAAATAGCCATCTTGAAGGCTTTTCGGTGCTGCTCACAATCTTGCCATTCTTAAGACATAAACTGTTCTAGTTTTCTGAGCTATACACCCCCAAAAAAACGGGGAAACGTATATTAAGAGAACATTTCCAGGTCACCCTTGGTATTTATGACGTCATGATAACGTCATTCAAATCCTGCCATTCCATAAGCTACGCGGCGATCAAGCCCGAGGAAAATATCATAGTCGATGCGTTTATATCTGGCGTTCGTGAGCACGATCCCCGGTAATGGCCGTCAATTGGCTCGATCAGTATTGTGGAGGGTAAGATGGCATAATCAAACCATGACGCATTCGGGAGCATATTTACTGGAGTGAAAATGGTGCCGTCTAAAGCAGTCTTTTCAACTTGAAAAGCATATTAAAGTAATTAAGCGAACGTGTTCCATCGTAAATAATGTTTGCTTCAAATCTTCCAATGTGAAGCATTTCCTGTAATGTCCTGGCGCCAACATTGCTAAGCGTTATTGGAACTTTCATCCCATTTCACCTGACCCGATCCAAATCCAAGCTTCACTCTCGGCTCCGGGGTGGTCGCTACCGAATGTGGCCAAAATCGAATTATTCTGACATGCACAATGCCGCTAAGAGCAAACCAAGTGCACTTGACCAGGTACCTGCACAACTTTCTCATCAGCGTACTCACATGGACTGACATCATTCAGGGTCTTGAACCCTCAGGCTTGAGCGTGTAGTTATTCCATTGGTCTTTGTCTCCGGGCTACCCTCCGACTCATGTGACTGCCCTGTTCCATGCTGCTTTGCTGTCGAAACACACACAACCCATTGTGGCTATCCAGATGATCGTTGCACGTCTTACCAGGCTGAGACCAGGCTCGGCTTCCACGTAAATTCAATGGCATCCTTCACAAGATGTTCACAGCGGCTTGTTCGTAACAGAAGGACCCCTTTCCAAATCCCGTTCTGCAGTAAGATCGAGCGAGAAATGAGCCTTTCCACCGCAGGATGTCGGGGTCAGTGTTGGCCGCTGACCCGGCACCCTTATATACAGCATCGCGGCGGGCCGCACCGAACCATCCTTCGCGACTGCGCCAACCCACCCGTTCCCCCAGCCCCTCCCCCCTCTGCCCATCCTCGCCGGTCCGGCTCACATCCATCGGCTCATATACCAATCAGGCCGATGGCCGTATATATATATATAGTAATATATATATATATATTA
>NW_023596805.1:7550992-7607759 GCF_011947565.3 Pollicipes pollicipes | reverse complement strand
GCTTCGTACGAACCGCCACATAGTGACGCGACTATAGCCGCCCTCGTACGTGGCACGAGCTCGGTTTGAAAAAGTGTGTCCCAACCGGACCTATTTTTCGCACAAGCCTTCACTAGAACTGGTTCGGTGAACACTCCTCACAGGCTTAAGCGTTCACATCATCGCGTAGTTAATACTGAGACCAAGACCTGGTCAATGACGCAATGGATACGACAAAACTAATAGCCCCAGACGACAGCCCCGCAGCCTGCTAACAGGTCAGCACGACAGAATGAAGCACAAATGTACAGACCGTAAAAAGATCGTAAGTAATTATCCTACCAATATTTCCATGACGACCCTTTAGACTATAAGCTATAACAAAACTATTAATTTCATCAGCTATAACCTACCACGCGCATTTTTTATACGTGCAGGTTGCCTCGCATTCAGCGATATTATCCCCTACTTGGGTCGGCAGCATTTTGACAGCCTTGCTAGTGAACCCCAGTTAGCTAGAACTTCCCCATAATGCAGCGACATTTCGCTAAGCAGTCTCCTGCGACTGGGACACAAATACAGGCGATCGGCGCCCGCCCGCCGCTTCTGACCGAAAACAGGCAGCGCGGCCGGCCCCCGCCACCCACCGGTAGTGGACGTCCGACTTCTGCACGTTCTTGTCGCCCTGGATCCAGCACTTGACGTACACGTCCGACATGTTGCTGCCTGAGACGACCGAGTACTCCTGCATCACCACGTCCATCACGTTGTAGAGCGCCACCCGCAGCACGTACCTGGCGACGTCATGCGGGGTCAGTGACCCGGCGGGACACGGGGTCAGTGACCCGGTGGGGCGCGGGGTCAGTGACCCGCGGGTCGCGCAGTCAGCGACCCGGAATGACGCGAGGTCAGTGGCCCGGCAGGACATGGGGTCAGTGACCCGGCAGGACTTGGGGTCAATGACCCGGCTGGAGGCGGGATAAGTGACCCGGCAGGGCGCGGAAAAGTGACCCGGCAGGACATGGTGTCAGTGACCGGCTGGACGCGGTGTCAGTGACCCGGCAGGACGTGGGGGTCAGTGACCCGGCAGGGCGCGGGCACGCATCGACACAGCGGCTGGTCCGCCGCACAGAGATGACCGGCAGTAAACGGCCCCGCAAACCACGACAACTGTTTGGTACAGCTGCGTTCTCGCGATCCGACAATGATCAGGTACTGCGCGCAATGCACTATGTCAGCACCGCAATAAGGGTACATTGCAGTGCACGAGGGCTTGTTCTGACTCAGCACGCTTTAATAAAATTCACGTTCTAGTATGTTCTCAACACATTAGCAGCCACATTCTCACGTTCTTAGCACGTGCTCACGTTCTCAGAACGTCCTCCACGTCCTTAGCACGTTCTCGCGTTAATGTTTAGCACGCCCTTAGTATTCCCACACTCTCTATACGTTCTCAACTTCACGATTAACGCGTCCTCAGAGCCAGAAGCCCTCCACGCCAACCAAGCAGAACTGAGCTTGCAAGACCGCACAGAGCGGAGCCTGTCCAGTGACGCAGGCTTCAGAGCCACTGCGGGAAGCGGGACAGCTCTCCTTTCAGGGAGAGGCTTACGAGCGCCGACAGAGCGGCGCAGAATGAGTCTAATTAAAACGTGATGTATGGCCGACTCTATAACGACCACCTACCGCCCGGCGCTCCCGCCAGCTGATGAAAATGCGTGGAAAATGGCGTGGGCGGCAGGACTGAGATGGGACGGCGATTTATGTCGAGGGTGATTACTGCAGGCGAACGCGTACGCAGCGGGAATCTTCCACGGGTAAAGGGGATCAGGGATAAGGGGGATAAGGGGATAAGGGACACCGGTCTCACGGACAAGCAGCAGGACATTGGTGGTGAACGTGATCATCTATAAAAGGTAGATACCCACGCATATGCCATCACTATGTGTCAGAATGTGTCATCACCATATCTGCGCGGACAGCCGAGCCAGGCTAGTCAGAAAGCCAGACAAGATTCAAGGTCACGCCCTCTAACGAGCCTCCAGCAGTTTAGACAGGTGTTCCGGACGTGACCCGCACAGAAGCAGCAACAGCGCAGCGCCGGTCTTCCCGGTGCCGCAGGGCTCGAGCCAGTGCTTACTTGCTGGGTTCGCGGGGCGTGATGTCGAACGAGGACCTGGCGGACCCGCCAACTTCGGGAAGATGTCCACCAGCATCTCCAGCTGGAACCACGGCGCGAGTCAGCACCGACTCGTCAAGCGGACGCCGGTGCGGCCGCTGCCGCGCTGAGATAAGCCATCGGGCGGCATGGCCAAGCGGGGCACCGACTCCACCACAGGGTCCAGTGACGACCAAAGGCAACGGGTGTAATACGGCCAACGCCACTTGGACGGCTTGGTCAGTATGCAACGGCTTCATTTGCACAGTATCACGTTACGACTTCAACGCTCTCTCCACAGCGCCGGCACCTGACGAAACAAAGCACCAGTCGCTGAAACTGCATGTTCTATCGCAGCCAAAAGGGGGTCAGCCGAAATCTCCGGCGAGTTCCAGTCAAAATCCGTATCTCTCCAGTCCCAGTTCGTATCTCTCCCCTGTCCCGGCCAGTACCTCCCCAGCCCCCTCGTCCTGGCTCGCACCTCCCCTCCCACCGGCTCACCCCACCCCCCGGCCCCACCCGCGTCTGCCCACCTTCCCCTGCTCCAGGTCGGGCATGGCGGGTTGACAGACGGCGCGTCTCCACGTGCTCGGGCACCAGCTCGAACGTGTGCAGCACCAGCAGCGCCAGCCTCTCGTCGTCCGGGCCCAGCGTCGGCGGCCGCTCCGTCGACCGGTCTGCCGCGCGCCGCACACGTCAAGAACATTGGAAAAACACGGCACACATCAAGAACACTAGAAGGTCAGAAGAACATTAGAAGGTCAAGAACATTAAAAGGTCAGACAACATCAAGACACGGCACAGTGAATGCAAGTATGAATGAATGAAAATGAAATGATATTGACAAAGAAACCAAAGGTGAATCGATAGTGATAATGATGTGTGATAGTGAATAAAGATAATCAGTAATAATCATAATGTTTACAACTTAAAATTGATGTGAACATCAATAAATGTGGCAGTGGGCCGCGCAGGCGGCCTGCTACGGGCCGAGGACATGGTCAGGAAGGCTTGGAGCGCCCGGCCGTAGGAGGAAGGCCAGCTCCGGGAACGGCCAACCAACCCCGTGTGACGAACCACCCTTAACGCTTCGGTCTCTGGATGCGCAAATCCTGACCTTGGTCCGTTCTCACTGACCAACCAAAATCTCCACGCGCCCTGACGATAGCGACAACCCCACCAAGCCAGGGCGATCCCGCCCCCGACAGCTTGTTTCCACACTCCAAAACCATGAAAATATTGTTCCTCGACTGACCTTCCAGCTGACCTTATTGATCTTTCACTGACCTTCCAGCTCGCCTGAGCCGGTAGTGTTTGTTGCCGATGACCACCTCCGTCTTGGAGAGCCAGCAGAGCGGCTGCGAGCGGTTGTTGGTCTCGCAGACGTTTTCCAGAATCTCGCGCGGTGTCTGGGCGTCACGCCCACTGGTTCGGGCCCGACCTGCGGGGTCAGGTCAGGTCACGTGGGGTCAGGGTCATCACCGCTATGGGGCTTGCCTTGACAGGAGAAGACGGACACACGGGTGGAAAATACGGGTACGGGTACTACTCCCAGGTGCAGCCCACAGATCATATTTCATAGCCAGATTACCTCACAGGACTAGTAACAACCTGCGTTATTTCAAGTGCCAATGAAACAATATCCCTGTACTTTTAACTGGGAACAAGTTCTCTGCTCTATTTATATCACTGACGACATCATCTTGATGCCGAGAATGCGCACACGCTAAATAACAACATCGACATGGATGCCACCTCAGCAGAATTCACAAAAAGACATCACACAGAGAAGACATCGCACTTGCCAAGAACACCCCAAACGGGGAATCACAACGGCGGGAAATGAAGTCCTCCAGCCATCAGCCCAGGTCGGGCGAGCCGGACCTCTGTCTGTACACCGGGTACCTCCGTACTCACAGGTGGTACTCGCGCGGTATGCCGCACGTGGCGCGGGTACTTGGTCATGTAGCGGTTCTCCAGGTCGACCTTGGTCTCGCCGATCAGGTCGTCCTTCGAGACCAGGTCGTAGTCCATGACGGACACGGTGAGGTCCTTCTCCTTGGGCAGCATGCAGGTGAACTCCATGAAGCTGAAGGGGCGGGCGGCAGGCGCGGGTCAGGTCCCGACGGGGCGGCGAGGGTGTTAGCCAACGGTGTCAGCCAACGGTGTCAGCCAACGGTGCCAGCCGGCAAGGGATGACGTCAGACAACACAGGAGCGGCCAACCACGGTCAACGGTGTCGCACAAGGCAAGACCGTAGCCAACCAAAGTCAATGGTGTCAACTGGCACAGGATGATGTCAGGCAACACAGCCCACAGCCAAAAAGTGTCAACAGTGTCAGCCAGTACAGGACGCAGTCCAATGACAAAGCCTACATCAAACGAATGCCAATGGTGTCAACCCACACGGTCAGTGTCCACCCAGTCAACAGTCAACCAAGGCCATAGTGTCAGTCAACACAGGACGGTGTCAGACAATACCGGGCAGTGTCAGACAACACGGGGCGACGTCGGCCCACAGATCTCGCGTATTCACCCCCGGGGGCCTCGTCCGCGAGCTCCGATGACAACAGTGGGCAAGCTGGGCCGACACCGACAGGTAACAGCGTTCGCAGCACGCAAATCAGTAAGCACCAATCCGATCGGCGGACGAGGGCGACGAGCTGCGCGGTGACCATGACGCCGGCCCCGAAATAAATCGCATCGCGGTTATGAGACCCGGTGACTCTCGCACCTGCCGAAGATGGGGTTGAGCGTGTTGGGCCGGTACTGGTCCCTGGTGTCCTGCTTCTGCTTTCCCAGCTGCACGCGCAGGTACGGGTCCGACATTCCGTTGGAATCCTGCGGCGACAGGTCCCCAGCATCTGCCGCCAGGGGCGCCACCGTCGGATGAGATGAGACACGCGGAACGCACGCACGCGCGCCGCGCAATGCGATCAGCGTGCGGCAAACCGCGACGCCTCAACAAGCACATGACACGAAGCTGACGCCAACACGGGTCAGCGCGAGGGTCAACCGCCAAACACCAGCCAAAGAAAGGAAACTACAAAAAGGGGCAGAGGGAAAACACGAGAAATATATTCACCCGAGAAGCTTACATGCATCCCATCGAACCGCGCCAACACAAACACAGCGGGTGGCGAGGTTCGAACCCACAACCTTTCTGCTGCGGGCCTGAAGCTCTACGGCACCTGATGAAGTATACGCGGACGATGACCTCCTCAGATGCTGACGGCGGGATGCCACGGATCTGTCGGGGAGGCAGCGGCAGGCCTCGGATCGTCCGGCAGCGTGTACACCTGCCGAGTCAAAGGTCAGGTCAGATGTCACGTCACAGGGCAGTGTTCTTCTGCGGGAATGGTCAGAGGTAAGTTCAGAGCGAAGCGTAGACCTGCGGATGGGGCAGGGGTCGGTGCACATGTCAGAGGGTCAGTGTATAGGTCAGAGGTCAGCATACATCCGTGTATAGGTCAGGTCAGTACACACTTGCAGAGGTCTGAGATAAGCGCACAGGTCAGGGCTCAAGGCAACACCTGCGGAAAGGGCAAATCTCAGTGCACAGGTACAAGGTCAGTGTATAGATCAGATAACAGTGTACAGGTCAGGGGTCAGAGGTCAGCGTAAACCTGCCGACAGGTCAAGGGGTCACAACTGCACAAGTGGGAAGAGGTCAGGGGCCACAACACAATCATGATAGTCATATCACAACGCAAACACACAATGCATCAGTAGTACAGTTGCCCCCGTCGACCCCCCCCCCCCCCGCGTAGCCCCACTGACCCTCCCGCGTGACCCCACTGACGCTTCCGCGTGACCCCACTGACCCTCCCGCATGACCCCACTGGCGCTTCCGCGCGACCCCACTGGCGCTTCCGCGCGACCCCCACTGACCCGCATGGTGCCCTTGAACTCGCCGACGGTGGCCGACTCCTCGTCTTCACACGACTTGCCGCGGTGGATGTCCAGCGTGTTCAGGATGTCCTTGAAGTGGTCGAAGCACGCCACCCCGCTCCAGCTCCACCGGGTAGATCTCCAGCTTCTCGTACCTGCCGCAGAAGACGGTGAACACCTAGCGGGCTCCAGCGGGCAGATGTTCAACTTCTCAACTCGTAGAGAAGACGGATCGGAACACGGAGACTGCACCGCGTACACCTCGCTGTGGCATGATTCTGCAGGAACAGTCGCACACACCGACGGTGCTGGGCAGCTCCTCTGCGCTGAAGAACTCCACATTTCACCTAAATGTCCGCGTGCATGCGGGATCACAGGCTGAAGGTCCCCGATCGAACCGGCATCGTCATTTCCACAGCGTCACGTCAGCCATCCTCACGGGGGGCTTTCCGTCGCCGCGCGCCGCACACCACCGGAGCGTAGCCTCCGCGCGGACCAAGAGTGTAGCCTCTCCCCGGCCCACCGACTGGGGTGTCGGGCTGGAGAGAAGCTACCGGTGGGTCGGCTCACCCTCGCTTGAGGTAGTCACCGCACTTCCTGAGCTCGCCGGCCGACGCGTAGTACTTGCTCCACCAGTCCAGGTTCTTGTCGCGGTCCTCCGCCTTGACACCCGCCCGCCGGTTAGAGGCCGCGTGACACACGCACGGCAAACAGCTTAGGAACTTCGAAAATATTGTGAACCTTCTATGGTTTGGGCGTTATTCACGGTTGTGAATAAGAAACGAGACCTAAATTTAAAAAAAAAAATGATTGGAGGAAGTCGGAGTTCAAATTAAAGAAAAGTGAATATCTTACAGTCCTGTGGCCACGTGCAAAAACGCACTTTTGTTAAGTTTTTGTTACAATGCGTCTGCTGCTTTCCAGCACACTTCGGCGATCTCCTAGCGTCGAAGTGATGTTTGTAACTGAGAAACATCAAGGCGTTAAAACACTGTTCGGCAGGGACGCGGCCAGGCGGCGTCTTCGGCTCGCCACTGGAGCCCGGCCGCGCATAGGCCGGGCGTCCCCTGCCGCCGTCGCCTGGACGCGCCCCTGCCGCACCCACCTTCTCTCGCCACTCGTCGCCGGGGCGTCGCCGCGTCTCGGAGGGTGACCTCTGACCCGCCCTCTGACCCCGGGTCAGAGGCGTGCTCCGGCCGCGGCAGTCGCCCATCGGACTACGTCAGCAGCGGCGGCGGGCGTGCGGTTTAGTGCAAGCGGCAACTGCCGGCTCGACCCCAGCGCCGCCGTGCGGCCGGCGGCGGAAACAGCGCCGCTGTTCAGAAACTGACCCGCGGTGACTGACAAGCCACGGCAAGAGGCTACTTTTCAGACATTTGACATACTGGATCTTTTCCTTTTTTGATCGCGACTTATTCACGCGCCGGGAAACGTGGTGCTTTGTTATGGTAGACCACAGTGAATCGTAGGATTTTAATCACAAATAAATAGAATAAATGACAGCGTCAAATTTGTCACGCTAGAGCAGACCGGCGGCAACATTGGTGTCGCTCATAAAGGCTCCAGGCAGAACCCGCTCAGCGACCCGCGAAAGCTAACCTGCTGACAACGTTCGTCAGTTTCTGAACAGCACCGATGTTGACCACCGCGACCTGATACGGGCGGCCAGCGTCGGGGGCCGAGCGGGGGGGGGGGCGAGCAGAGGGAGAGGGGGCAGTCATGGCGCGTGCAGCGCGGGGCAGCTGGCACAGCGGCCTCGTGCAGGATGTTCAAGCTCGGCCGCATACAGCTGATGTTAGTGGTTAGAAAGCAGCGCTACGTGTGCGTAACACGCACGCACGATGCTCGTGTCAATGTAGGCACAACTCCTGCTGTAACCCAGCGCCCTGGAGCCCGGTATGTGTTGCCCGTGCAGCTAGGCTGTATCTTGCGCACGAGCCGCTGCGGCCCGAGGGACGGCCCTGCCCTGGGGAAGGGACGGTCCCTGCCCCGCAAGGGTGGGACCCGTCCCTGCTGCCCTGCGCGGCACGTCTGAGGCCTGCACGTCTGAGCTCTGCTGATCTGAGAACTGCTGGTCTGAGAGCTACTGGTCTGAGCATGTCCGACGGGTAACAGGCGTTATGACATCCTGCATCTCAACATTCCCAGCACGCGTGTTCTCAAGCCTGGCCATACACATCCTGGACATCGCACATCTCCCGTCATGCAGCCGAAGAGCGGAAGAAGAAACACACCGAAGCTCCCTTTGCGGCGCGCGGCACCGCTGAAAGTCCAGCCCGTGTGCGCAACGAGACGGCAACCGGAAACGGCGCCTGTGGCAGCCCAAGTGAGGGCGCTGTCCACACCGATCCATGCAGACCAGTCACAAGGTCTACGTGTAAGCCTGCGCCAGTGCTGTATCCCAGCGGCAGCGTTCAAAACTCCCCACAACTGTCACAGCTGACATAGTAAGCAGTAGTGGCCATTGTTTCCCGATCGGAGCCGTGACGTCACCGCCTGCAGGTGAGTCGTGTGACGTCACCGTCTGCAGGTGACGTCATAGTTCGGTTTGATACCCGGCGACGACAATCAGCACATCAACCAAGCCCCGCCTGTCTCGCACGCCAGCGGTCGGCAGTGTCCCAGCGCGGGCCACCGGGTCGCCGACACCCGACGTTCTCCCGGCAACAGCACAGCCAGCGCTCTCACCACGGCGCCGCCGCGTTCAGAAACGCGCGCCACATCCTCGCAGAACGACACCTCAGCGGCGACACTCCAGCGTCTACGCGCTCAGCAAGCTCCGAACAGCCAGACACGGGACTGGACGATCGCAAGGCGCACCGGATCGTGCCCAGCTGGCGCTTGCACCGCGGCGTGCGAGCGCCAGCTGGGCACGACCCGTCTCCACCATCACCTTCGTTGCACGCGGCCCGACTGTGCAGCTGCTCTCGGCGGTAAGGCTAGCCCCCCGCCGGTGACGAGGCGGGACAGGAGACGCGCCCCCGGAATCAACAGCTCGTGCTCGCGGAGCTTACGGTCCCGACGGACCAGGGAGCCCTGCACTGGCGGAACACAAGGCGGCCACACCGCAGTCTCAGCATCGCCAACGGAGCAGCACCGTCCAGTATCCCAGCTGCATACAGGTATCCTTGACAAAGCAGGCACATGCCCCCTGCCGCGACCATGTCCCCTATCCAGTGCAGCGCATCCCTGGCTTACACGAACACAGCATCGAAAAGCGTTCTTCAAGCGGCATGTTAAGTCCCGGTAGCAATCGCAGCGCTCCAAATCTAAACCGCTGTCCGCGCTTTGTGACGACGGAAGACGTTTCCACGTGCGAAGCGGACATACACACCCTGTAATCGGAACGCGTGGAAGAACGAAGCACGTACAGACGAGCCGACGTTGACAACAGCGGCCCGACCGCCGTCAGACGTAAGCGCATGACTGATGCATGTCACGTGACGGGCGCGTGTCGCAGGCGTAAGCGGTCAGAGCACGGCGAGCGACGGACGATAGCCGAGTAGCGATGCGTGAGTTGGTGTCCCGAAGGTGGCGGGTTCGAGGGTCTCACCACCGGGTCGTTGTTTTTCGGTTCGGTTGTTACTGCATTCGGCGCGAGAGACCGCAAACTCTCGCGACTAAAGGTAATATATGCTGCTTACGTCTTGCGACAGACAAAAGGTGACTGAATGCCAGTGCAGAGACCAGAAGTTTAAAAGACCAGCCCGAAAATCTATATTTTGTAGCTAAAAAGCATAACCATAAACAATGGGACATATGTGTATATCTAAGCATACATTAGGTTTCAAAAAAAGCATAAGTTTACTTATATGATCACCTACATGCTTTGGCAATCAATTACCTTAAACTTTAACATAACAGCGGAGTACACGGACCACGCGGCCTTTTTCCCCACTGAGTTCCAGCACAGAAAGAGTTCCAACCACAGACACATGTCCTCTAAAGAGGCTGTGATCTGTCTCTCTCGGCTGTCTGCTGGGCTCCACACAGGGAAGACGTGCGAATCATGTGGTTACAGCGATCAGACAACGGTACACCGTTGCCCGATGCGGCGGGTATGTAGTGTCCCAAGCGTGTTCGACGTTCGAGAGCTGGCATACGAACAAAGGCAAGCGACTTGCCAGCCGCGTGAGCAGCACGACAAAAAGCGCGGCCCCCATAGACAACTGTTGCTTCAACCCACAGTGTGTGTCCCTCGCGACATCCAGACATCACGCGCAGCAGGACGCCAGAAACGGCCAGCGGTAGTAGCCACACATAAACAGAGACAGATGCACTCCCAGAACTATGCGCCGGTTACGAGTGTCCCCGCGGCAGTAGCCGTACATAACACAGCTGACCGAGCGACATATGAGCATGTGTTTGTTCTACATTCCGTGTCCCCGCCAGTAGCTGCACATACACACGGGTCGAGCCCGGCGCTGGCACTCGCGCTCGACCGTTCACCTCATCCGGGTCGACCGGGTCGTCGTCGACCAGCGCCTCCGTGCTGCTGAGACGCCCGGCCCGTCCATGCCGCCACGGAAGGCGTGCGACAGCCGACGGTACGTGCGCCAGCCCTACGCCAACTCGGCTCGTGAGTGACAGGGCGCGGGTTCAAGACCCGGTGGGGGTTGAGTTCGGCGGCGCAGTCTGCCGTCTGGTCTAGAGCCACAGTGATGTTGCGGACGAAGTCGAACACTCGCCGCACAGCGTTAAGACACCTTCACAACCGCAGAACAGGCAGAAGAACTCCTGGTCACATACCACTTCAGTAGCCACTTGCATGGAGGCAGCATGCCTCCACGAGGCATGCCTCCATGCCTCCAACATGCCGCACACGCATGGAGGCATGCAACTCAAACACATCCAGCAACAACAGGACATTTTTCAACGAAAATAACACGTTACTAGAGTCTGGCGCCGCGTCCACCAAAGCGCCAAGTCCAGCGCAACGTCAGAGACAGTCTGCTCGCGCAACACAACGGGCACGGCACCAGACAGCACAGGCCACAGGGGCATCACAAACATATCTCGGTCAACGCACGCCTCGGGCAGATGGTTCTCGGCGAAAATTCAATTCAAGTCAGTTCACGACGCACGCAATTCGTCATGGACAAGCCCTCTGCCAGAAATATCGCTCGAAAAAGGTGCGGCCTTCATTGGAGCTTCTGGAGGACGTTTACAAGCCCGCCTGGCGCGATGCGCATCCCAGCTGAGGGCGCCGACGTCCGAACCAAGCTCCCATCCGCCGACTGCCGCCGAAATACGAACGAGCGAAAAAAAAGAATACGAAAAAAACATCGAATTGGAACCAAAACCAAGCCAGCCCCAGCCCTCGTGTAGCCAAGACACGCGCGTGTCTTGTGGAGGGAAGCATTCACGCCACCATGCCTTGGCTTGGTAGCTACGATCGCCACCACCCTGTCTCTCTACTGCGACTACGCCGCTATTCACAAAGCGTGGCGAAAGCTCCGTGCCTGTCGGCCACGGCCGAAGCCTCAGTTTCGACGCCCACCGACAGATGTCGGTAGTGGATGCAGCCCGCGTCACCGAGCCACCCCCCACCCTCGTTTGGAGTCATGCAGGTCTCCGCAATGCCACCAGAACCAAAGCATCGTCAGAACCACCTCAACAAAGAGAGCGACAGGCAGGAGTCCGAAACAGGGAGTCTGGAACAGGAGTCCGGGGAGACACCTGCCGGAGAGTAGCGGAACCGGCGGCTCCGGGGCATTACCTCCGGGTCGTGCTGCTCCAGCGCGTGCACGAACTCGGTGCGCTCCTGCACGGCCAGGCTGGGCTCGCGCACGGCGGCCTTCTTCAGCACCTGCGCGTGCTCGAAGCCCTCCCTGCCGCTAAAGTTGCCATGGATCGAGACGGCCGTCATGGGCGCCTCCTCGGCGGCGCCAAGCGTCATCGCGCGCGCCATCGGTGACCGGCGCGGCGGCGCCGCCGGCGCGCCGGCCACCGCGATCTGCGACTTCCAGGTCCGACAGCTGCTGGTACTCGAAGTTGTTGGAGCGGCCGAAGCGGCCTCGCCGGCCGGCGCTAGCCGGCGCCGCCAGCGCGGGCGCCGCGTCCACGGCAACCAGCTGGGGTACAATCGACCGTCAGGGTGCGCGGCGGAACACGGGCTATCGCGACGCGAACGGGGCCATGTTCCGGCCGCCTATCCAGGCATGTAGCGGGAAAAGAACCGTGAGCGTAGGGATACAACTATGAACACCGGAAAATATCGGTATGATCCTGCCCATAGCCAGCCACGAGTGCTGCGTCGAGGTGTGTGGGGGCGGCGGAGAGGAAAAGGGTCGATAATGGTCACAGTCGGCCACAGCCACAGTCGGCCCGCCACAGTCAGCCACAGCCGGGCCACAGTCGGCCCGTTACGGGGTGGGACTTCTGTGGCCACCCGTTACGAACCATGCAGGCTCGGCATCACAACTTAGATGACGCTGAACCGCCGGCCGAAGCGGCCCCCACCATCGGCAGCAGCTGTGGCCAGTTCCAGACCCGCCAGACTCGTCCTGATCTGCACTGAGAGCGCCCTCGCCACACTTACCTCGCGGCGGGCCCGATATCTGCACGGGCTCTTTCAAAAGGAGACGGAGGAGAGCGGCCGACAAGGATCACAACACTCGACACACTGACCAGTCTGGAGAGACAAGGATCGCAGCAACGAACGCTCCCTCCAGTCAGGAAACAGGCTCGCAGCAATGAGCACTCTCCAGCAGGGAGAGTGCAGGCCGGGCGTTACTGGGCAGTTACGGGCAGGAGAAGACGCACAGAAGTGTGACCCGCGGCTTCAGCACGCCGAGCGGCGATCGAAGCCGCCCCGGTGCCGGACGCGCGCTCCAGAACAGTACGAACACTGACGCGACTGTGTGAGAGCGAGCTTCCGCCAGACCACCTGCATGCCACGCCTACTGTTGACGCAGTCTCAACCGGCACATTCAGGTTCATACCTACCCAGTATGCCACGGTACCACGGTCCGTCAGCGGGGCGTTTACAGCAAAACGGCGCACATCTGAGGCGGAGCTCACGCGGGCCAAAACACAGCGCTGGCTGGCAGCACGCTAGCGACAGCAAGCAGCGAGCACGCAGTGCCAGCGCGCTAGCCTGGGCGGCTGGAGTGACCGCACGCACACGCACACACGCGGGGTATCACACAAGCACTAACACAGGCGGTGAACAGCACGCATTTCCCGCCTGCAAACTAACACGGACGGGAGAGAAACAACGGGAAACAGCGGAATTAGTCACAGCAGACGGCGGCGGTTGATTCACCGGGCGTCTTTAGGCCGAGTCGAACGTTGGGAGGCGGGCGTCGGGAGGCGGTCTTTGGGAGGCGGACGTCGGGAGGCGGTCACCGGGAGGCGGTGACGGGGAGGGCGGTCTTCGGGAGGCGGTCTCCATGAGGCGGTCACCGGGAGGCGGCGTTGGGAGGCGGGCGTTGGGAGGCGGACGTCGGGAGGCGGTCTTCGGGAGGCGGTCTCCATGAGGCGGTCACCGGGAGGCGGGGCGTTGGGAGGCGGGCGTTAGGAGGCGGGGCGTTGGGAGGCGGTCCTCAGGCGGGCAGCGGGCCACACATCCTGCACGGACACAGTAACCTGCTCGTCGCCGCCGCCGCCGGCCGGGCTGCCCTCCGGGATGGCTGGATCTATGTCGATGACGGTCGACTGCCTCGTCATCGTCGACTGCCGGTGCACGGTCGACTGGCGGCGGACTGGCTTCGACCTGCGGCCACCGGCGACCGGGTCACATCGGCCGACGGCGACCGGGTCACATCAGCCGACAGCAGCCGGTCACATCGACCAGGTCACATCGGCTGCAGGCGACTGGGTCACATCGGCCACCGGCGACCGGGTCACATCGGCCGCCAGAGACCAAGTCACATCGGCCGCCGGCGACCAGGTCACATCGGCCGCCAGCAGCCGGGTTCACATCGACCAGGTCACATCGGCTGCAGGCGACCGGGTCACATCGGCCACCAGCGACCGGGTCACATCGACCGGGACACATCGGCCGCCGGCGACCGGGTCACATCGACCAGGTCACATCGGCCGCCGGCGACCGGGTCACATCGACCAGGTCACATCGGCCGCCGGCGACCGGGTCACATCGACCAGGTCACATCGACCGCCAGCGACCGGGTCACATCGGCCGCCAGCAGCCGGGTCACATCGACCAGGTCAACATCGCCGCCGTCGACCGGGTCACATCGACCAGGTCACATCGGCAGCCGGGTCACATCGGCCGCCGGCCGCCACAGCGCTTCCTGCCTTTCAAAATACGTTCAGTAGGGTGTGCAGGATGCGGACATACATTATGCTGCCAGAATTCTGGCTCTCCAGAGGCCTACGGACGCAATTTGCTACCTTTTGACCCACGAAACCTGACATCTGACCTGCGTCCGTCAAGCCCGAGGCGCTTGGATGCTGGGTCGACCGCCAGCCGGATCGGTGCTGATTGGTCGATTGTGAGCCAGGAGAGAGGACGACAGACAGGGAACCCCAAACCGGGGGTAAAAATGGCACAAAAATCCGAAATTCCTGCGGACCCAAGTGGCAGAACATTGACATACTGCACACCACGTACCGGCGACTGCGGCTAAACCCGGCGCTCGCGTCCGGAGCGGCATAACCGACGCACGGAGCCCTCCCGGCGTCCCCGGTACTCATCAGCACATCCGTGGCCATGTCTCACGCTAGGATTCACATTCCAAGTCGATGCCCACGCCCTGCGCCAGTCCTCATGCTCCCCAACAGAGCTCGCCAGTCCGCAAAACAGCTGACAGCTTACGGCAGCACTTACGACCTGCACACCGGCCCTTGGCACTCGGCATCGATACTTACATTTCATACCAGCACCCACACTTGGTAATCGCCCTCATCCCACACCTCACGCCGCGCGCCAACTCCCATCCCTCACACCCCGCGCCGGCCGCTCGCGGCGCTCATCGGGGTAGGGTGGAGGGAGGCGACCACTCACTTGACGTTCATCAGCGGCTCGCCTGCTTCCACTACCCACACTCCGCGCCAGCCACCCGCGGCATTCACCGGGAGGGGGTGGAGGGAGGCGGCCACTCACTTGACGTCATCAGCGGCTCGCCTGCTTCCATTACCCACACTCCGCGCCAGCCACCCGCGCCATTCACCGGAGGGGGTTGAGGGAGGCGGCCACTCACTTGACGTTCATCAGCGGCTCGATGCTGTACTCGTGCAGGGAGCGGATCACGTGCGTGCCCACCACGGGCCGCGAGCCGAAGCTGCGGTGGTCCCGCACCTTGATGTTCAGCGGCGGCATGTACAGCGGCTCCTTCGGCAGCATCTTACGGCAGCGGGCAGCCGCATCAGCGGCACGAGCAGACGACTTCACAGGTTTGAGACGAACCTCGTTCGGTCGGGCGCGCTTTCCGTTATCACAAATCAGAGCATCGCTCAGCGTACCTACCGAAAAAATACTCGTACAAGCACGACGAAATACCTCGTCATAAATACCTACGCAATAAGCACGTAAGTATTTTAATACCACGTATACAGATACCACGTAAAAGCACGTAGGTATAATTATGACATACATTCGGTCCCGGACATCCCGTCACCAGTTCAGTTTTCGCGGTCCATCCATCGTCGCAACCCGCGAGCCTCCACCACAAGCGCGGCCGACCGACTGCGTGCGAAAATCTGATCTCCCCCCCCCCCCCCTTTGGGCGGCAGGCCCCACTCACGATCTCCATGAAGAGGAACGGGTCGGCGAAGTTGGGATGCTGCTTGACGTCGCCCATGACCTCTGACGTCACCACCTTGCCGGCGCACTCGAACTCGATGGCCGGGTTGCGCACGGAGCGCAGCTCGAACGACCTCATGTTGCGCACGCCCCCAGCACAGGATCTGCGGGCGGCACAGCGTCGGCTGGTGAGAAGTCCCCGGCGGGTCGGGCAGGGCAGAAGGGTCAGTTTGCCGCGGCGGCACAGGGGCCGATGGACCACCCCGACCGTGTCGCCGGAGGACGCGAATTGTTCTGCGCCGCACATGCCGAAGCAAGGTCTGGTGGCAACAGTCAGAAGCCAGCGCAGTTGGAAAAACATCTTAAAAGCCTGCTGCATATCACCACATGACCTGGAAAACGTGAGAAAGGTACGGGGAAGTGATTACCACCAGGACGTTCTCCACTGGCTGGTGCAGCAGTCGAGAGGCGGGGGGGGAGCGCTTGTTACTGTGTAAGGTGTCCACCAGGGACGCTCTCCACCGGTTACCAGAGCGGTAGAATGAGAGGCAGGGGAGGGGCTGTTCATATATGGAATAATTTACACACCCCTTGCTTCTCACGGAAGGTTTCCATGCCGGCGAACGAACGCAACGCTACTATCGCACAAGCTCTGGGTTTCTCACCGTCAGAAAGCGTATCTGAGAACGAGAAATTCACATGCAATACCCTCTCAGTCTGCATCTCCCAACGAGAAAGGACAGCTGGTGTCGGGCAATCCTAATTCACGCGATCACGCTATATACAGCAGACCACATGACGCATTCGGATGCATTAAAATAGGGGAGTACATGTCAACAGGCAAAGGGCACAAAACAGATAGAGACATAGAGTAAGACAGAGGCATGAAGAGGCGTAGATGCCAAGATCATTTACACTGTTTCCCTCGTAACGACGCCACTACAACCGAAAACTCCGCGACCAAAACATCTAGGCCTGCCTTCCTCTCCCCTCCGCCCCACAAACCACAAACCACAAACCACAAACCACAAACCATTAACCCTCCCCATCCCCGGCACGGCCCTACGTGACTTGGGTCGGGACGGGGCAGAGCGAAAGAAAGCCAGCGAGCAGCGAGCGACCAGGCGGACGGACAGGCGGACAGGCGGACAGGCGGGCGGGCGCGGCCCTCCTCCCACCTCCACGGCGGGTACGCTGCAGCACGGGCCGTATGCCGCTGGGCAAGTAGTACAGCGTGCCACCCTTCTTCGTCGGCCGGCAGGAACGGCAGCTCCGACACCTTGCAGTAGAGCTCGAACGAGGCCAGCAGCTCGCCTGCGACAACCGGCCGGCCGGTCACGCGCGGGTCACCGGGTCACGCGCAGGTCAGGTCGGGTCACGAGGACGGCAGACGTGAGGACGAGACACACCCGCTGTGGGGCGGGGCTCTTCTGGACCTGGGGCGGCCACAGGGGCACACGGCAGCCTGACACGAGAACAGAAGCATGGGGGTGATCTACGTCTCAGAGGCGGCCTTACCAGCTCGCCTACAGCAACGATAGGCGACGACATGCAATCTGGGTTTGAAATCAATGACATGCGAGGGGGGACTACGTGGCCACCTGGGGCAGGGGCAGCTTTCAACCACCACCGCCTGCGTCGCGGATAAGGGCTTAATCGGAACCCTAGGGCACTAGGGGCAGCTACATTGCCGTACGACCTCAACGGCCCCAGGTGCACGTGTATATATATATATATATATATATATATATATATATACTTATGAATTGCTATATTGATCATTATGTCAATACCAAAATTATACATTATATTATCTAATATAATCATTACTGTTTGCGTATCTGTAAATTGTTCATTAAGACCGCCAACTCTCGAGAAAAAAACTGCCGCTTAACATAATAGAGGCACGACACACCGTAACCCAGAAAGCAAACACAGACAGTGCGCAGTTGAGAAGCCTGCGGACGGCACGTGACAATAACGAATCAGAGCAAAGCGCTTTCCATCCGCGGGAACCCGCGGACAACTTACTGGACTGAGAGACCGAGAGGACCCACACCCGCCGTGGAGATTGCGGCGAAAGGAATGACAATGAACCCACCGCCGTGGACGATATCACGTAGGAAATTATAATTACGTATTAAATTAAATTATAACATGAGATAACTTATACGTATTAAATCAAATACATATATATATATATATATATATATATATATATATATATATATATATATATATATATATATATAAATCAATCACGTAGGATATTACGTAAGAAAGCATACCCCATCTTACAGGGGATCAACAGTGATATCACATGGCGCTCGTGACAAGCTCGTTGGCAACGATTCACGGGCAGATAGCAGACAACGATAATTCCGCGTGTTAGGGAATCACAAGACAGATTACGGAGACTCTTTAACCTACGCAGTCAATTAATGACACACGGCAAGCGCGCGGTTTGGGGTCACACACACTTCGCTGAGCACGAATCTCTACGGTCGTTTATTTCAAACAGTAGGCGTCTTGTTGGAGAATGATTGACAGAGCTGAACTGGAGGCGACGGTTACAAACGTGCTGCACGCCATCGTTTCGCATGTGTCGCCACCAGACCAGATAACACGTCATCTTTGAAGCGCATCATTTCGGCGTTACTTTCCACCAAAATTGTGGGCACGGAACGCCCCAAACCGATCCAAGGCACCGACGACTCAAGCCGCAACGATGATAGAAAACAACGAAGGCTAGCCGAGGTAAGTTTCACACGAAAACAGGGGAAGCAGGTCCGCAGCCGGCCATGCGAAGGTATGAAGAAAACACGTCACATCCACTCATCTCGACGTAACGAAGCCGACAGAACAAAGGCAACGTCAAAACAAAAGCACAAACCAAAACGACGTCAGACGCCACGAACGGCACCAACCAGAAGCTGCCGCGCCGTCCGGCCGGCCTGTCCGTGACGTCAGCCTGACGTCACACTGACCGTGGTAGGGCCTGTCGGAGAGCTCGCCCCGCTCCGAGGGCTTCAGATACGCCCGCTCTCGTCCCCAGCCGGAGGCTACGCGCACACGATGGCCGGTCACATGCGGGCCGCCCGTCCCCAGCCAGCGCAGCGGCCAGGCCGCCCAGCCAGCGGCGTCGGAACAGCACCCAGACAACGGAGCTGCTCCAGCTGCTCGCTACGAGCCCGTCCCCCGTGCCGACGGGGCGACACCGGCAGAGCCCGCATCGAGGACGGCTTCTGTTGCGTGCTTTGGAACAGCTCACCAACGCTCCCCACAGATAACTGCGTTTGAAATGAGATTATCCTTGAGTTAAAGCGAAGTCAAGCGATGAGATTATCTTTATGAGATTCTGGATTTTATTCGTCATCTGGCGATTTCAACCGCTCAGCAGCGTATGCGGCGAGTGGAAGATTAATTTACTTCCTCGGCTTACACTGTGCTAACGTTGGACAGCACGCGGTGGCCCCACCACCCGTGGCAGGACAGGGCGGCCGAACCACCCAAATCTATTTGGTCCGCTTCAGGTGAAAGGTACCGCTTGAAACATCGTTAAAAAACTAGCTGCGACCAAAAATGAAAGCGTAGATCATAACGACCCTGACATCGACAATAACACAATAAAAAATGTATCCGACACAACATAGCAACTACGTGAAGTTGACAACCGATAATACGCCGGTTAATGCCATGCCTGCTGTCATGATCGTGTACAACACGACAAAATGTACCGCGACATTCTCAAGTTTAGTGCAAACGACATAGAGGCGCAAGTTCCCGTGCAATGCGCGAATACCGCGACAAAATGCAACGCGTCATGCAGCTACAAATGCGCATGGGAAGATGGTTCCAGCGTCCTCCATCGTGTTAAGAAGCACCACCCGTGCCTCAAACACCGGACCTGCAGGTGAGATGAAGTCAGGTCAGATCAGGTCAGGTCAGGTCAGGCTCGGCGCGCCGTCGGCCGGTACTGACCTGCGCTGTCGTTGTCGCCCTTGCTGAACTTGAACCACTGCAGCGGCGGTGGGTGGGCCTTGCTCGGGTCCAGGTGGACGGTGGGCGTGGCTACGGCCCGGCCCAGGAACTCGGGCTCGCCCTGCGCACCCGGTCAGGGGGCGGGGTCAGGTCACGCCAGGCCAGGGGTGGGGTCAGGTCACGCCGGGTCAGGGGTAGGGTCAGGTCACGCCGGGTCAGGAGCGGGTCAGGCCACGCCAGGTCAGGGGTGGGGTCAGGTCACGCCAGGTCAGGAGGCGGGGTCAGGTCACGTCCGGTCAGGGGCGGGGTCCGGTCACGCCGGGTCAGGGGTGGGGCCAGGTCACGCCGGGGTCAGGAGCGGGTCAGGTCACGCCAGGTCAGGGGTGGGGTCAGGTCACGCCGGGTCAGGAGCGGGTCAGGTCACGCCAGGTCAGGGGTGGGGGTCAGGTCACGCCAGGTCAGGAGGCGGGGTCAGGTCACGTCCGGTCAGGGGCGGGGTCCGGTCACGCCGGGTCAGGGGTGGGGTCAGGTCACGCCGGGTCAGGAGCGGGTCAGGTCACGCCAGGTCAGGGGCGGGGTCAGGTCACGCCGGGTCAGGGGTGGGGTCAGGTCACGCCGGGTCAGGAGCGGGTCAGGTCACGCCAGGTCAGGGGCAGGGTCAGGTCACGTCCGGTCAGGGGCGGGGCCAGGGAGAGGAATACGACCAAATATTCCCTATGCCACCGCACCAGAATAGTAGGGACAGACTAGTAGGTCGGCAAGGTCACACTGGTGAGTGGAGGGGTAAGGTCACACGGAGAGGGGCTGGCCGAGATCCGCTAAACAGCACCACAAATTTCACGGAAACTACGGTGGAGAAAACTGACACCAACTATTACCTCGTGCAGCAAAATCATATACTGCCTATCGAGTACAAACTACCCCAAACTAGGTCGTGCACGTAATTGGCACACTCGAGAGCGAGGGGAAAATTGAGTCACAATGAGGGGATGATAAACCCTCAAGACAACGTCCCCGGGGACAGTCCCGTAAGCGCACACCAGGTCGGGGTTTCAAAGGTAGGCGGCGATAATGAGCGTCTTCCGCTCGTCACCCACCCACCAACCAATCACAACGCCGGGAAGCTGATCATCACGGTAATGGTCATCGGATCAAATCAATGATCATCACGGTTCGGGCCTATGGGCGGCTGTCTCCTTGGCTGCAACCATCCAGGCAGAACTTCTCCTGATTAACGCCAAATTTGGACCCCCCCCCCCCCAAAAAAGGGCATTGCCACAGCCACCTCTTGCTGCTGGCACACTCCCCCTCCTTACGCCCCACGACAAAGTCTCCGCTCGATAACCAGGCCCAACGACGTGTTCTTGTCTGTTTAAAGAGAACGCGACACGAGACGCGACAAGAAGCAGTCATCACGCCCCTTTTACGGGGCGTCGTGCGCCTGCACCGCCCCTATTATCGCTCCGGGGCGCAGCACCACCGGGACCCGAACTCGGCCTCCGTACGTGCGAGCCCAACACACTAACCCCTCTGCCGGCTCCTGGCGGCGCGCTCCACTCACGTAGGTGTCGTGGTCGAACACCTCGATGATGACCTGCGGCGGCTGCTCCAGGATGAACATGGGGTCGCCGTGGATGGTGAGGTCGTCGTACAGCAGCGTCTGGTCCCAGGTGGGGCACAGGGTGGCCCGACCCCGCTCCGTCCGCTGCGAGAAGTTCAGGAAGCTGACGCAGGCGTACGGATCTGCGGGAAGAGCGGCGCCACCGTCGGTCAGGTGCAGTGGAACGGGGGCGATGCGTGACGAGACAAGGCCAGACCGGCCCGACCTAGCGTGCTCTAGTATCGCAAGACCGGGGCTGGTCATATGTTACGGGCGTTTCGCGCGACTTCGACACTGGCATGTCACGTCATTGGAACATCTGACGCAGACGTGCAGGTGGCGGTCACGCTAATGACGTCACAATCAACGTGCATGGTTTATTCTTAACCTTCAGATTTCAGCCACTAACGCATTCCGCGCCGCGTTTCATACACGCATCAGGACGGGCGCACCATTGGGGGGGCCGATTTTACCCTCCGGCGCCAATCTACTTGTCACATTATGTCCCGCTTCATGCCCACAACCGCCAATAAACAGCACACAAAACGACACAGACGCGTCTTGTACGGCCCTGTGTGCAGCCTGTCACCAGCACGCCGCCGGCCACCGAACCCCGCCCGAGCGGCGTTAGCGGGCGGCGGCGCTGCGGCCGAGCAGACCGCCACCTACCGGAGAAGCCCGTCTTGTCTCCGGCCAGCAGGTCGCGCGCCTGGTAGATGTAGGCGCGCAGCTGGTACTGCTGCTCCATAGTGTGCACCAGGTACATCTTGGGACAGCTGAGGTGGACAACTGCCAGCCAGCCCGGTCACAGGTCACACAAAGGTCACGCAGAGGTCATATAGAGGTCATACAGACGCCACACAGGACGACGGCCTAAGAGGGCCGCCGGTGTAATCGGTGTGAGCCGTGGCGTTGGTGAGAATGGTGCATGAACGACGCCGCGTACTTCATTTCGGCAACGTGGCTGTCATGGTTTCAGGACATTAAAAACTGGTGAAAGACATTCCCAGCACATTAATTTCCAACAATGCTGAGCTTGTGTAACCGTGGTTCATCCTACAAATTGTCCAATGATGCACATCTCGTGCAAAGGCACAAGGCCAAGCTGAACATGCATTGCGTTCAAGCTGTGATGTTATCAGCAGCGGTACAAACTCACTCGTTCAAAATGTCGTTAGGTCCACACCCATGCCTTAGTGTTGCAGCAGGAAAAAACTGAGCCCACCGCCATGCAAAGTGAAGACTGATTAACCGGCCACCGCCACCCGTGTTATCCTCACGGCGTGCGCTGGCAGAGCGCTGGGGCGAATCAGTAAACATTCAAGCTATCGGCATAGAGCTGAGTGACTGGGGGCAGCAAGGCATGTGTGCCGGTGGCGGTCAGAACGAGCTGGCGTCAGGTCGATGCCCGAGGTCAGGTCGATAGCGACCCGAGATCAGGCCGATACCGACCCCAGGTCAGGTTCATACCGACCCGAGGTCAGGCCGATACCGACCCGAGGTCAGGTCCATACCGACCCGAGGTCAGGGCCCATGCCGACCAGAGGTCGGGCCGATGCTGACCCGAGGTCAGGCCGATGCCGACCAGAGGTCATGCCGATACCGACCCGAGGTCAGGTCGATACCAACCCGAAGTCAAGCCGGTATCGACCCGAAGTCAGGCCGATACCGACCCGAGGTCAGATCGATACCGACCCGAGGTCAGATCGATACCGACCCGAGGTCAGGTCGATACCAATCCGAAGTCAAGCCAGTACCGACCTGAGGTCAGGCCGATACCGACCCGAGGTCAGATCGATACTGACCCGAGGTCAGGCCAATGTCGAGGTCAGGCCGATACCAACCCGAAGTCAAGCCGGTACCGACCGGAGGCCAGGCCGATACCGACCCGAAGTCAGGTCGATGCCCGAGGCCAGGTTTTAAAATGACCGGAAACCGGGTTCATACTGACCCGAGGACTCGAGCTCACACGAGGCCAGGTCCTTACCAAACCCAGGTCGAGCTCATGACGACTCAGCACCAGAATCATGTCCAACCAAGGTCCGGACAATAATGATAATAAATGAAAAAGTAGAGTTGAACAATGAACCAAACTAAACGAAATAATCCGTGAATAGCCTCAAAATCAAACCAGCCCCTGAGCCCCAGCGACCATTACCACGTAGTGACGTTAAACGTCAGCCACCGACAGCGGGTCCAGAGGCTCTCCTCTCACGTCTCCATGCCGTCACTGCCAGCCTCACGCCGGCCAGATCACCAGATCATGCTGCCGTGCTGGCCGCTTCATGCCGTCCACGCAGGTCAGGTCAGGCCAGGCCAGGTCAGGCCAGACCAGGTCAGGCCAGGCCAGGTGAGGTGAGGTGAGATGAGGTGGGGTGAGCAGCAGCGGTGAGTGTGCAGAGCCGTTCCGTCCCAAAGCCGGCTTCAGGCGCGAAGCGCTACGATACGTCACTTTTGCTACCTTCCGAGTCGGGATCTTTCAGCCTGAAGATGGGCAGCTGGGGCACACTGTGGGTCGACATCACCAGCTTGCGGTGCCAGCGGCGGCGGCGCACCATGTCCATCTGGGGACGGCCGGGTCACGGGGTCATCCAGAGGTCGCCACCGCTGAAGGGACAGGTCACAATGTGACACGACCGCGTGCCGCACAATGCGATGGGATCTTGTGCGACAGATTGGTTGCGGACTACCTTATGTTTGTGACGTACCTAGCGCATCATCAGAACACTTCCGGCTAATAAATGACAACAATATTTGGATCTAACACATTCGTCTCTACGGTCAGCTAGCTTCGCAGTCTCCTAAGCCATTTCTTGCGGGGACGACGAAATAATTACGATGAACGCCAGACTCGAACCCACCACCTATGTATACACGGTCGTGAAGGAGACACCTTCCTTGGGCCTCCTCCCCTCCTACCTCCCCTCGGGCCTCCTGCATCCCTTGGACCCCACCACGCATGCTATTACGCAGAGGTACTTACCACCGTCGAATCTTCTTCACCTCTGTAGCACTCCAGCTTCCCACGCGTAACCTTTTCCGCTTAAAACGCACGTGGTCTGCGTCACGCAGCTTGAAAACATAGTCAGCGGAGCTCACCTTTCGCTCGCGGGGCGTGGAACTTCAGACCGAAGAGCGGCGCGTACTCCCAGCCCTCCTTGTCAGCCTCCGTCTGCTGCAGAGCGGCGGCACAGGCGACGGTCAGGTGGTGCCGGGCAGATGAACACGAGGACAGGAGGAGCACGAGGACAGGAGGAGCGCGGGGACAGAAGCGCGAGGGCAGGAGCTCGCGGACAGGAGAGACGCGAGGACAGGAGGAGCGTAAGGACAGGAGGAGCGCGAGAAGAGAAGCCCGAGGACGGGAGAAGCGCGGGGACAGAAGCTCGCGGATAGGAGACACTCAAGGACAGAACGAGCGCAAGGACAGGAGGAGCGGTGCCGGGGCGTGGGGATGACGCCAGCCGGGCACATGCCTTCAGTCAACGTGATCCACACGGAAAGGCTGGGACATTCGCGCATTCCCGCGGAGAGGATGTGCTTGGAGATCCCATCAGATGGTGGAAGTGAGGACAGAGGCATCCTGCGCCTCATCCACAATAACCAGGGAGCCAATAACACAGTTGACCAGAAACGAACAACAAACAAATGAGGACTAGATGGGAGACGTACAGATTCTACCCACCTTTAGGTACATTCCTCCATCCAGTGTCAGTTCAACACAGATTCAAGAGCCCACAACTAAGGCAATAATAATCGCGTTCGATAGGTTCGGATGAAATCAATACCTAACGCCGGCATATAGGCACACCTTATAGCTTGACATACAAAACTTCACATGACGTTAACACTTACCTGTAAACAGTGCACGCCATGCGGTTAATGGCAATGATGATTTGGGCTTTGGGGCGCGACGAGTGCGCTAGTCACATGGCGTCATCGTAATGCGATTACTAAAGGTCCATTCGACCAGCTCCATTTCAATACAGGTCGGGAAACACCTCAAGACGCTATGCCTTTCTCGTGGCGTATCTTCGCGTTATGCTTATCATAATCATACATGTAGTAGCTGACCTAGCAGGCTGTTGGGTCAATCTGCTGGGTCTGTTGAGGCCAAACCAGCAGAGGTTCATCAGTACAGCCGCCTCACCTGAGCCTTGACCTTCTCCACCATGGTACGGCGGCCGGACCCAGCGGCGGCGGCGGCACAGGTGGTACAGCTGTTCCACGGGCCCGTACCCTCCCAGTGTGGACTCGACGCAGTACTCCAGCCTCCTCGTCCACCGCGCGGTTCAGGTCCACCTGCCGATGGACACCCAGGTGGGATGTCAGTCGTGGTGAAATGACAGCCGAAATGCGGGGTTTTGTCTTCGTTTTTTTTATATTTTACTCAGATCGCTGCTGAAAACGACCGTTCATAAAAAAATGGGTGCCGTCACTTTTCTTACATTGTCGTGTGGCGGTCAAAACCAAGACGATCAGAAAAACGTAACTGACGTAACTTCTTTTAATTTGCAGGCCTCTGTGTGCTTTACAGAAGCGGCATACTTTGTCCATTGTGGCAAGGTGCGGCATGACAAGGACAACAAGGACAAGGATATCTGTTTGCCGGTCACGTACGCTCCCCGTCGGACTGCTGAGACAAATACACACCATCATCGCGAGACAAATCAATATCTGACCGTCCACGCGTCGTTCCACTCCCAGCCGGGCGGCGTCACGATCTGGTCCCGCTGCTGAGACGGGTCTCCGCGCACGTCCGTCCACTGCGTGAGCGCCGGCATCCAGCTGCCAGCTGGCAGCCGGTTCTCGTTCTCGAACACGTCCTCCAGGTACGTGGAGTGGCCGGCGTCGGCCTCGTAGAACAGGCTGCGCAGTAGACGACCATAACATGGCGTAAGAGCCGGCTGGCCGGTTGGCCGCCCAGCGCCGTCGGGGTGTGTTATGTGCGGCTAGTGGCGGGCGGACCGTTGACAGCGTGTGCAGCATCAATCACAGAGCCAGGAGCGGCCATGACGGCGGCGCACGGCGGCAGCCATTCCCGGTATGACGTAATCAATCATCAGACAGCACGCGCGTGATGACGACAAAAACATACAAAAGGATACGGAGAGCAAACACTTGAGATAATAATGTCCAACACACGCGTCTTTTTATTTCTTTTTTGCCACAACCGCAGGCCGTGGTGTGGTGGTCACAAAAAGGTACGGCTGATACCTGAGGCTAATTATTATACCTGAATGTTTCTTATTATGCTTCTTATTATGATAGCGATGTTAAACAGGCTGGCCCAACGGGTGAAAGGGGCATGCATTCTTCCCTACACCACCATTCCCACAACTGACACGCCGTTTGTCTTGGGACAACCGTCCACTCTCATTGCGCGATCTTCTGAAACATCCGTCATTCTCTGAATTGTTGATGGGACTTCAGGAGCACACTCACAAGCAATTAATTTCAAGGAGCATATTCTGTTTCCGTCGCAATGTCCACCAGAGAAAATGAAAAAAAGAAAACGCGTCTGACTGCACAATTTTGTTGACCGGCAACCGATCACGCGCAAAAACAACCATCCATCCAACAATCCTGATGGACTTCATGTCATGACAATATCTCATAACGTACCTCTTAACTGTTATAAATTATTGTTTATGTGTGCAATATCTATGAATTGCGTAGGCCAGGGACGGCCTGGCAGCCACCACCATCAGGGCCGCGGTCCCCATTACCAACAGCTGTCCATAAGTTGCAACATATGACGTCAGAGGCAGGTGCGTCACAACATTTTCCCCAGCTTGGAGGATGGCCGCTTGTGTATGACGTAAGAACTTGCGACGCCACAGGTAGCAACTCAAGAAGGCACTTTGCCAATTCAGAACGCGGCCCTGAAGTCGCAGCCTTGAAGTTTGCTGCTATAGAAGGCGGCGCTCGATAATAGCCTGACCATGCGCCAGGACCACTTCAATGTCACAAGTCCCGTGCATTAATTGCACATAACTGTTTGAATAGCCCACCAGCTACTAAAGAGCAGACTCGTGCTCAGCTTTGATGATGGGTCGGGGTCGACTCCACAGTCCGCCGAAATCGGGCCAAGTCAAAGTGGAGTTGACTCCAACGAAGACCGCGGAATCGGAGTCAGAGGTGACCCTACAACCGCACCTAGTGTCAGCGTGGAGTCGACCCCAATTACGACGTTCATTTTTGGCCAATCGGAGTCCGGACGCGCGGACCTAACACCAACTGCCGGAGGCCGACCGGTCACTGACCTGGGCTCGGGGTCGACGAACCAGTTTCCGTCGAACCGCCAGCCGTCGGGCGGCATGAAGCCGTCACGCGGCAGCAGCATGTCGCCGCCGGCGTCGGACCACTTGGGCCGCGTCATCGTCGGGCCCTTGGTCACCCAGTGGCCGGCGATGCTCGACTGCCGACACCCGGCCGGCGACGTCATCATGACGTCACATCACGCACGTGACTTGTGATGCTACACGGTGCGTGACCCAAGAGGCAGCACGAAACGAAAAGCGGGGACGGGGACGGGGACGAAACGCAGGCGGTGCTCACGGTGAAACATCATGTGACGTCATCACAATAATGGCATCACGTAGCGGATAACCTGAGCGTGATGTACCGTCACGATCGACCAACATATCGTGAGACGCGACCACTACGTCAACCGAAACCACACGCCTCTGGTTCGGCAAAGCCGCCGGAACTTCCATTTGACGTAAGAGCTAACAGCCCAGCACATAATGGAAGGGGCTCACGACCTCTCTCCGATTTTTGCGGCGCATTGCTTAAGTTCGTCCACAGGTATTGCTTCGCCGTCAGTGACGGCCGGAATGTGAGGCGATAATAACGGCCATCTCGCGGCTCAGCCATATATCTTTAGTCCGGCGAATGCGGAAAGTGGCGACTGGACTGCAGTTTTAAAGGTCACGCCAGCTGAAAAGGTCACGCCAGCTGAAAAGTGCGCCGAGTTTAATTTCTGTCTGAATGGGCGAACACCGAAATTAAAAAAGCAACTGAGTCCCCGCAAACGCCGAAAACGGACATATTACACATTTTGGCTTACCCTTACAACGGGGTACGGCTATGCCCTATGCACTGTAATCAATGAGAGCAGCAGTATGCTTGCCACATCTTACCAGACCCATGGCAAGGTCAAAACCTTTCAGAGCTATTACAGCGGACGCCTTGCAAAAGGCGCGGTGTGAGGGACGCCGCAGCCTTCAAAGTATTCAACTGAACTGAGCACATACCTCGGCGGTCCCAATATCTTCCAAATAGCAATTTCAATGCATGCGGTTTCGCCGGTATTTCTGCGATGACTGGCATGGTATGACTGGATGACAAGGTATCCAGCGCGATTGCAATTTCTTATCGTTCGGTCATATGAACCTGGACGATGAGATGCTGAGGATGGTGATGGCGATTTGGACCTCAGGGTGCGCCGGTTACCTTGGTCACACGGCGCCGCGCCCATCTTAACCTGGACATTAAGCTCCGCGTCCTCATAACCGGGACGCAGTACCGCAACAGGTTGCCGTACGTCCTGTGAACACCTCCGCACCTTCCCGTCCCCGCACCAGGTCCTCATGTATTCTGTGTGCGCCACTGTACCTTCTGTCTCCGCACTGGCCCTCATGCGTTCTTTGTAAACTAGTGTTTCTCCCTGTCCCCGTACGGGATCCTCTGTACACTACAGTACGTACACTCTGTGTACACCAATGCATCTCTCCGATCTTCATTCCTAGTCCTGATACGCCTATGTGCATACCGCCGTCCTTCCCCCGTCCCCGCACGTGATCCTCAACCGTCTGTGTCCATCGCCGTCCCCAACCTGCCCCGTACCTGGTCCTCTCGCGCCCGTGTCCATCGCCGTACTCCGCCTGCCCCGTACCTGATCCTTCGTACCCCTGCGTCCCCCGCCGTACCCGCCTGCCCCGTACCTGGTCCTTCGTACCCCTGCGTCCCCCGCCGTCCCCCGCCAGCCCCATACCTGGTTCTCGTACGTCTCGGCGTACACCACCGTCTCGGCGTCACGGTGCCCGGCGATCCAGGCCTTCGACTCCTGCTCCTTGCCCAGCCATAGGCGGACACGCAGCAGCGCCGGGATCTTCTGCTTGTTAGGCCGCGCTCCTGTCGGGCAGGGACGGGACGGAGGCCGGGTCATACAGGGTCACACTGCGCCATGCCGCGCCATACCGCATCATATTGTGCCATACCGCGCCATACCGTGTCATACTGCGCCATACCGCGTCATGACGCGCCATACCACGTCACATTCCGTCATTCCTCGCCATACCGCGCCATACCGTGTCATTCCGCGCCATACCGCGTCATAATGCGTCATACCGCGTCATACCGTGTCATACTACGCCATACCGCGTCATAATGCGTCACACCGCGTCATACCACGCCGACCGCAGCACCGGGGCAGTGACCTGGCGCCTGAGTGACTCTCGGTGCCCTCCAATCTGAGTGGTGCCTGAACGACGGCCCCGCCGCCGTGTCATGACCTCTCCATAAAGAGGGTATGCACACACGCAGCTGTACGATATCTGCGATAGATATGTTATGTACACAGACAGCAGGAGGTACGAGCACGTGTACCATTAAACCTTCCATCCTACCGTTAGATCACGCACTCCAGCACATGCGCTCCTAACCGCTCCTGGATCGAGTTGTCGTAATCCTCCCACCAGGTCATGTATCTACATGTCTCCATAAGTATGCTATTACACCCGGGAGGGGTGCCCTGATTCCTTAGGAGCCCTCGTCTCGTCTGGTAGCTCCTCTAACGGCCTCGTCATGTAGCACCTCACCGATGCTGGTCACCCACCCGCTCAGACATTGCACTGAAAATGAAAGTGCGCTTCCTCCTCGGGGAGCTCTTCCACTCACCTGTGGCCTGATTTCAAATGGAAGTCGGCTCCTTTCTTAGAACCCTGTCCCTATGTCCAGGCGCGTAGCTCCTCTCTGGAGCGCCCTTCTTCCTCCCCCTCACCTGGAGTCTGGCCCGGTATCGGGTGACTACACTCGCAACTCCACTCTACTCCCACTCCCTCTGCCCATCCACTCCACTCCCCTCCCACTTCACACCACTCCCCGCTCCAACCCCTCCACTCCGCTCCACTCCAGTCCCCTCCCACTTCACAGCACTCCCCGCTCCAACCCCTCCACTCTACACTCCCCTCCCACTTCACACCACTCCCGTTCCAACCCCTCCACTCCACTCCACTCCACTCCCACTCCCACTCCCACTCCCACTCCACACTCCCCTGCCCTGCCTCACCTGGGAACTTGAGCTGCACAGTCCGCAGGCGGCCGCAGTCGGCGCCGCTCTGGCGCTCGTCGCCGGCGTACAGGATGGTGTGCGCTGGGATGCGGCAGTACGCCAGACGCTTCTTCCCGCTCAGCATCCAGATTATGATGTCCGGCATCGAGTTCTGCGGCTGCGGGAGGGAAGAGAGTGGCGTGAGCAGCAGGAGAGAGAGACAGAGGCAGAGGCAGAGGCAGAGACAGAGACAGAGACGGAGACGGAGACGGAGACGGAGACGGAGACGGAGACGGAGACGGAGACGGAGACGGAGACGGAGACGGAGACGGAGACGGAGACGGAGACGGAGACGGAGACGGAGACGGAGACGGAGACGGAGACGGAGACGGAGACGGAGACGGAGACGGAGACGGAGACGGAGACGGAGACGGAGACGGAGACGGAGACGGAGACGGAGACGGAGACGGAGACGGAGACGGAGACGGAGACGGAGACGGAGACGGAGACGGAGACGGAGACGGAGACGGAGACGGAGACGGAGACGGAGACGGAGACGGAGACGGAGACGGAGACGGAGACGGAGACGGAGACGGAGACGGAGACGGAGACGGAGACGGAGACGGAGACGGAGACGGAGACGGAGACGGAGACGGAGACGGAGACGGAGACGGAGACGGAGACGGAGACGGAGACGGAGACGGAGACGGAGACGGAGACGGAGACGGTGAGACGGAGACGGAGACGGAGACGGAGGACGGAGACGGGACGGGACGGAGACGGAGACGGAGACGGAGACGGAGACGGAGACGGAGACAGAGACAGAGACAGAGACAGAGACAGAGACAGAGACAGAGACAGAGACAGAGACAGAGACAGAGACAGAGACAGAGACAGAGACAGAGACAGAGACAGAGACAGAGACAGAGAGAGAGAGAGAGAGAGAGAGAGAGAGAGAGAGAGAGAGAGAGAGAGAGAGAGAGAGAGAGAGAGAGAGAGAGAGAGAGAGAGAGAGAGAGAGAGAGGAGAGAGAGAGAGAGAGAGAGAGAGAGAGAGAGAGAGAGAGAGAGAGAGAGAGGAGGAGGAAGAGACAAACTGGCGTGAGCGACAGAAACCAAGAGAGAAACGGTGTGAGCAGCGGAAGGGAGGCGGGAGAGCGGCGTGAGCAGCGAAAAGAGGAGGGCGAGAGCGAGCGGCGTGAGCACTTGGCCAAGTGACATCAGGCCAGATCGGGCGAGGCTGGTCACATCATGGTCAGGTCAGATCCCGTCAGCTCACATAACGCCAGGTCAGACCGGGCGCAGCCGGTCACATCATGGTCAGGTCAGATCCCGTCAGCCCACATCACGCCAGGTCACACCACCCGTGCCGTACCTCCACGGCCAGGTCGCGCAGAGTCGCGCCGTACTCCTCCAGCTGATCGGCCGCCTCCTCCAGGTCGGTGGCCGTTTCCCTCAGCTGCAGCACCCCCTGCGACGGCGGACAGACAGCGGTCAGACGGCGCCACGGCCGCTGGGAAGGCAGGCACAGACAGGACCTGGGGACGGGTCCCAGCCCCGGCACGGTCTCCCCTTCGCCAGAGGTGGGCATTAGGACTATAGGCAAATGTAAGGGAGCAGTGCGGTAAAGAAATGTAAGGGAAATGAACCCCGCGCCTTGCCACTCGCGCCTTTTAAGCGTTAACTACATAATTACGCAAGTTGTTCAGTGCATGTGCGAGAAACATTATTCACATTATAGAACAGTAGTAATAGCCTTATTCCTCGCAGAAAAACCATGGAGATATAGTTGGGTTGATATTTTAGCAACATGCCTTTATCGAAACGACGGCAGAAGTAAATTCTGGTGAGTAACCATTTAGTTGTTATTGATGAATAGATGTGATATTGATGATGATGTTATTGATGTATGTTATTGATGTTTATTGATGTATATTTATGTTTATTGATGTATATTATAGATGTTATTGATGAATAGATGTGTGTACGCGCGTGTGGGTATGCTAGGTGTGTTTTGTACGTTTGCCTTTGACGTATCCCCGTGTAAATGCCCATAATGCTGTCCTCTTCACATGTCTCACCTCCTAACTTTATCGACTCGACACTCGATATAGCGATGTTATGTTGGAGTGCAGTGACGTGTAAAACGTACAAGAGACTTAAAGTCCAGGAAACAAGCACATAAACCAGACGCATATACAAGTGGTACATACGGACCAAAGGATGGAGGGAGGGGGGGGGGAGGATCGGGACCGAAGAGCGTTCCGATCGTCCGGACCGTTTCGTCACCCGCAGAGGCCGGTCATCACGCGCTTCCGTCCAAACCAAATCAACGCCCACGACAGCGGCAGGTTGACTTCGGCACCTCACGCCCACAACCGACCTTGATGATGTTGTCCAGCTTGGCGCGCCTCTGGCCGAACAGCAGGTTGTCCAGCAGGTTGGTGGACTGCACGTGCGGCTCCGGCGTCGGCAGCGGGATCCTGCGGAGGAGGCAGGCCGTCGGCCGGGCAGCCGGGCGACGCCGCAGCAGCACGAGCCCGCGCGCGACACCAAGTAACCGGGTGGCTCAGTCTGAGCACCGGCGCTCGATCCCAACGGTGGACGGTGGACGGTGGACAGTTGGCAGTGGGCGGGCAGTGGACGATGGGTGGACGGACGGTGAAAAAACGGTGGATGGTAGACAGCGGGCGGACGGTAGACAAAGGGTGGAGGGTTGACGGTGGACGGACGGTGGGCGGGCGGTGGACGGTGGGCGGACAGAGGACAATGGGCGAGCGGTGGACGGTGAACAAACGGTGGACGGCGGACGGACAGTGGACGGCGGGCAGTGGACGGTGGGACAGACGAGGGTCAACACAAGACCCACCGTCAATATCGCCGACATCCCACACCCCCCTCAACTCATCACTACACAACTGCATCGCCAAAGACATCCCTGGAGGCGGTACCGCACCCCCGACTGCGTAGCAGCTTGTCATTACGAGGCACGACACGACAGACACGCGCTCTGGTACCGGCAGTTGCGGAGCAGCTGGTCGCAGACGCCGACAAACTCGGCGGCCAGCTCCTCGGCCCCCTTCGCCGCCTGGATGCTGGTCCGGAGTGCCGCCAAACTCCGCTTCAGCGTCTCCACTGTCTGGGGAGCCGGACAGACAGCGGTCACCAATGGACAGCGGTCGCCGCCGGACAGCGGTCACTACCGGACAGCCGTCACTACCGGACAACGGTCACCGCCGGACAGCCGTCACTACCGGACAGCGGTCACCGCCGGACATCGGTCACCAACGGACATCGGTCACCATCCAGCGATGGTCACCACCGGACATCCGACACCACCGGACATCCGACACCACCGGACACCATCTTACGCAGGACGACAGTTTGTGACCGGTGGTTTCCGGTTCCAATCAGCCCCCATCCCCCCCCCCCCCCCCCCACCACCACACGTAGCCAAGCGAGCGCATGACAAACGCCGAAATCTCCGGCTGCGAAGTAGTCTGTGCAATTCACCGGAGATCAGCAACGCGCAGGACATATTTATAGACCGGGAGGCCGTTTTCTGCACCGCGTCGTCCAGCATAACTCTCACTGACAAAGTCGGGCATTCGCTAACCCACTGACAACGCCAGACCTTCGCTAACCCAAGTCCATAGTCAACGGTGACGTGGACAACGACACATCGTGACAGAAACGAATCGGCTCGGAAATCATCGGCGTGATTTGCGTCTGGACCAAGCGGGCGAAGCGAGTATATTTAGACATCAATAACCGGACGGCTTGAAGGCCGGGAGCTGACAACAACGGGCGCGCACTGTCCGTTGCTGAACCCCAAGTTAGCCGGAAACAAAGGTCCCGTGGGTGGTGAGCGCTATCTTCGCCAAGCTGGGTTGTGTGACCACAAGCATCGCTCGTGGCAGCAGGATTTGTGCCCTGCGCGTTCAGGTCACGCCATCGGCCAAGCGCAGCCTACGCCAAGTGATATCAACCGTCAGCAGTGTATGTCACGTGACACCGACCATCAGCAGCCCACGTCACGCGCCACCGACCATCAGCAGCCTACGTCACGCGCCCGCCCACCACCAGCAGCCCACGTCACGTGACACCGACCATCAGCAGCCCACGTCACGTGACACCGACCATCAGCAGCCTACGTCACGCGCCGCCCACCATCAGCAGCCTACGTCACGCGCCGCCCACCATCAGCAGCCTACGTCACGCGCCGCCCACCATCAGCAGCCTACGTCACGCGGCACCCACCATCAGTAGCATGTTGAGCGTGTGCAGACGGTGCGAGATGTCCTCCCATTGGCAGTGGACCGTGACGCAGGGCTTGGCGCCGCTCCACGGCAAAAAGTAGTACCTGAGGGCGAGCGCAGCCCAGTCAGACCGGCGGACGGGGCGCGTCGATGCCAACCTCGGCACGCGCAGCGAGCGGTCGTCCTCTCCGCTCCTCTCCGGCGATGTGTGCAGACGGAGTGCTGCGATGTGTGCAGACGGAGTGCGACGCCGCGCGCAGATTCATCGCCGGCACCCGCGCGCTCGGCACTCACATGCAACCGTCGAACACGGCGTTGGTGGGCTGCGTGAAAGAGGGGCTGGGCATCACCGAGTCCTCAAACTTGTTGCCGTAGTTGCCCATGGACACTTCGAACTCCACCGGCTTGTCTACCTGAAACCGGAGCGGTGGAGACACGTCAGCCGCGCCCGGTGGTCCGGCCAGCAGCTCAGGGTCGGCCAACACAGACGGCTCACGACATGGCATGGTATGCCACTACTACAAAACGGCTCAATGAATGCGTCAGTATGTGCAAATGACGTATGCCGCTGGAATACCGCCCGATGCGTCGTGCAAAACTAACCAGCAAACTATGAACGAAAACCGCTCGGTTTCTACACCCAACAGCTGTCGAGAGCGGCTCTTCAGGTCAGCGGCTGAGGTCACCGACTGAGGTCACCGGCTGAGGTCACCGGCTGAGGTCACCGGCTGCCGGTGACCACTGCAGATGAAGGACTGCGTGGGGAGAGAGAGCACAGAGAGGGGGACGAAGCGGGAGACAGAGCGGAGGAGAGAGCAGCAGGTCGGCGTGCCACGCTTGACACAGCTGGACTTCTCAGCTGGCCCCCACCCACCTCCGACACCATGGTGGCGTCCTCGAAGGCGCAGTGGACCAGGTACTTCCTCCGGCGCAGGAACGACTGCGGCAGGGCAACAGGTGCTGGGTCACGGGGTCAAACAATGGGTCACCGGGCCAAGCAATGGGTCACGGGGTCAAGCGCCGCGGTCGGGGGTCAGGCCCCGGCTGATCGTTGGCGGTTGCGCTAGTGCAAATGGCGGGGGGGGGGGAGATGTGCAGAGGGGGGGGGGGGGGAGATGTGCAGGCAGTGGAAGCGATGACTACCATTCACATTTTGCTATTGATTTCCAATCACTATATTGCGAACACCGCGTTCAGAAAACGAGATTTATTTTGACACTATTCTGTACCAGCAGCCCAGTGGAAACGGTGTCTGACCGCGACCTGCCACGCCCAAATAAATGCACCAGGTTCTGGGATGAATAAAAGTCCTGACAGTTAAAGCGACCTAGAGATCTGCTAACCACCTTATCGCTGGGTCAACTTCATCCGAGTGCGACATGACTGCACGGAGATCAGAAGAGCGCCCGACTTCCGCATCATCTCGAGGCTTTCAAATGTCATCGCCAGCCAACGCAGCAAGTGGGTGCGCATTTTAAGTTTGTGGGCCACAACTGACACGGCGGGTTCAAGCCCGCCAACGGCGTCAGCTCAAGGCGCCCGGTCGAGGCCGGCCCGTTGTGAACTGTGGCCCACATACTCGCCCCTGGTGCAGAATGCAAGACAGGTAAGCTCGGCGCACCGGTGCAGGACAAGATGACGTCAGACTGTTAGAAGAGAGACACTGCTCTTGACAACGTTAACTATCGCATCGACAGAACTCCGCCATTCCAATCTGCCCCCCCCCCCCCCCCCCCCCGGCACCGCAGCTCCCAATAACACCACCGTTTCACTGTCTCGTTCACGAAACCACGACACACAACACTCTGACAAGTCCAAACTAAGGTGACTGTCCTCCGGCCGCCACTCCCGCCGCGCCGCCACTTCTGCCCCTCCCCCCCCCCCCCCCACGCGCCGGCACGCGCCGCCACTCACGTCGATCTTGAGTCCGTCCTCGAAGTCGATGGGCTCCGACGCCACGTTGGGAAACTCGCCCACGGTGGTGCGCAGCGCCACCAGACAGCGGCCGCGGTACGCGCAGCCCTCGCCCTCGCCTGTCGACACCGGCGCCGCCGTACAGCGCACCGCGGACGCACGGGGTGGGCGGTCTCTGTGTGCAGACGCTCGTCTGGCGCCGGTGTGGGCGCATGCACTGCATGCTGCATCGCTTGGTACATGCGCACCAGCTATGGGACACTGTGGTACAGGATCTTTGGGGAACGACGGTGCAGGATCTGTGGGACACTGTGGCACAGGACCTAATGGACCCTAATGGTGCACTTTGATAGAGAATCTATGGGACACTATGGTACAGGATTTTGAGACACTTCGGCACAGGATCTATGGGTCACTATGGTACGGGATCTGTGGGACACTAGGATACATGACCTAGGGGGCCCTAATGGTACAGGACCTATGGTACACTATGACACAGGATCTATGAGACACTATGGTACAGGATGCGTGGGATACTATGGTACACGATTTATGGGCACTACGGTGCAAGATCTATGAGACACTACGGTCAACATCTATGGTAAATGTGCACGAGCTATGGACACGAGCACGGGCAAGACACACGAATTCCTTCACTCAGTATGATAGCAAGCCGCATTGTTCGACATGGTAACTCCAAATGCAAGGTGAAGTGCGTTACAGTTCATTACCAAATCCGAACTTCTGTACCATGGCGATCCTCTTCACGGTTGTCGAGTATTCACTCAGACAGTGAGCGCACGGAAACAACCAATCGGCTATGCCAAACTCACACCAGTGGTATGTGGCGGGGGGGGGGGGGGGGGCGACTTGAGACCTGACGCTTGTCAAACGGCACAGTGCTCCAGCGCATGCTCAGATCCCTTCTCAGCCCCGCCCCCCCCCCCTTACCTCTCCCACTCCTGTCAAGGGCCAAGCCCAATGTCCTCCAGCCGATCCCCGGTCCCGGCTCCCGATCCCGGTCCCTGGTCCCCGGTCCTGGTTCCGGTCCCGGTTCCAGTTCCGGTCCCCGGTCCCGGTCCCGGTCCCGGTCCCGGCTCCGGTCCCTGGTCCTTCGTCCCTGGTGCCTGGTCCCCGGTCCCGTCCCTGCCGCCTTCTCACCCTCGTCGAGCGTCTCCTGGTCGTCCTTGCCGAAGATGCTGAACTCGCGCGTGCTGCCGTAGAAGTTGACGAAGCAGGGGCCGAACGTGGGCAGGAAGCCGTCCTCGCCGGCCACGCTGATCGACGGCAGCGGGATGAACGTCGTGCCGATCAGGTCACTGTCTGACACTCGGTCCCTGGCGGAGGTCACAGAGGTCACGGGCTGACCTCCGACCGCTGAAGAGGCGGCAGGGGTCACTGTCCGACACCCGGTCCCTGACGGAGGTCACAGAGGTCACTGGCCAACCCACGACCGCTGAAGTTCCTGCTCGAAACCCGGCCCTTGGTGGAGGTCACAGAGGTCACTGGCTGACCTACGACCGTTGAAGAGGCCGCAGAGGTCAGTGTCCGATACCCGGTCACTGGTGGAGGTCACAGAGATTACGAGCTAACCTCCACCTCTGGGGAGGCCGCGGGAGTCACTGTTTGACACTCGGTCCCCGGTGAAGGTCACAGAGGTCACTGGCCGACCTCCGACCGCTGAAGAGGCCGCAGGGGTCACTGTCCCACACCCGGACCTTGGCGAAGGTCACATACGTCACAGGCTGATTTCCGACCACTAGAGCCCGCAGGGGTCGCCTCCCGACACCCAGGCCCTGGCGGAGACACCGCGCCAGACGACTCCTGGTTGGGAAGCGCGCTCAGCCTCCAGTTCAGAAAGTCTCACCAGTCCTTCAGCAAGAGCTTCAGCTTGTTGGCGAAGGCAGGGAACTGGAAGCCCAGGTGCAGGCGCTGCTTGAAGTCCGGATGGTCCGTGCTGTACACGACCTGTAACACGGCAATTGCAGCACTGCAACCGGCGGCACTGCCACCCTGGTCCCAGCGTCATACACCTCAGGTTTGACATCACTCCTGGCAGACGTTTTGCGCATCGAAGACGAGCCGTAGCAGTCGACACGGCCGACGTCAGGCGAAACCTCACGGCGCAACGTCTGAGGGACCGCACAAACCAGCCGAGGACCCGCTGTCCTTCTGAGACTGACTGGGAAATGGCCCGACATGGATAGGGTCTCTGCTCTGACGCAGATAGCAGCGTGCATGGGTCCTTCCGAACTGGCAGGTAGGCCGGCATAGCTAGTGTAACATGCGGTGAGCTAAGGAACTAGTTTATACTGATTTTGACAAACCGTCCTCAAAAAGGCAACAGGCAGCCTGGAATAAATGCACAAACGTGAATCCTAAAGAAAAACTTGTTCTCGCTCGTAAGGGACAAAATGAAAATCTCAGCGCACAGGTACGCCACTCAGCGCATCCATCTGTCCTGGGATACTAATGACCGCGACAACGGAGATCAAAGACTTTAAAATTGCCAGGTAGTCATCCACTGCTATCGCCACGGCACATGCGCGGTATAGTGACGCCGCGCACGCTCAAGCCGGGAACAGTTACATCGGAATACAACCTGCGCGAAAAGCATGCCGACTCATAACCGTTGCTTGGCAACTTGGCTGGCACCGTGGCAGTTTCTTGTGGCGTCAATGACGTCGTTTTGTGCCCTCCTTGCACGAGCAACCAACACATGTATTTGGTAGCGACGCCTCAGGCTTGAGGCGGAGGCGATAGATATATCAGATGGAGATGATACGTCTGATGTCATCGGCAAGAAGCCCACTCCCCGTGTCTCACCGGCGTCTGCACTTCCTTCCCGGCGAAGCAGAAGACGAAGTAGGGATCGACCAGCTGCTTGCTGGATACGCTACCAAAACCCAGCACTTTCTTGACCGTACTCAGCGCTCCGGTGTCCACTATAGCAAAAGGCCGGGGGTGAGCAGGCGGAAATGGCACCATTTCTGAACGAAATATACACAAGCACAACACTTTCGACCAACAGTCGCCATTGAAACCCGGAGCCAGCTTAGAAAGACAACACCAATTTCCCGCGAAAGGAGAAATACCAACACGACAGAAAAGGCAGCCCGCTGATATAAACGACCTTGTTTTTTAAGACCCATGTAGTTGCCAGACATTTCCATTCTAGCGACCGCACCAGTGTCAACTCGACATACCACCTGGGATCAAAACTAGTACACACTTTAACTACGGGGAAGAAGCACGTCGAAGGTAGTACACACAGTGACACAGTGCACTATCATAGCATCCACCAGACAACGCGCAATGGGTGCGATTAAAAAGTCCGCGCGCTCCGCGTTCTGGACGAATGTCCTCAGCGTTCTCACGTTTATGATGCTTGACACGCATACATCCCTCCTTAATCTTCCTGTCTGCGCCCCTACCCCTCCCCCTCCTCGTCCTGCTGGCGGCGCCTCTGGCCGGCTCGTGACTCACTCCGCGGCAGGTCCTCCGCTTGGTAGACGCTCAGGTGGAAGCCGGCCGGCGCCAGCCTCAGACCGGCCGGGAACAGCAGGTTCTGCTCCACGTCCTCCTGCTCGGCGTTCCCCGGAGGCTTCAGGTTCGGACACTCATCGTTCGGTCCCATGATGGCGATGCTGACCTTCAGGTAGCCTGGCGACGGTCGAGCGAGGCGTCAGGAACAGCGGCACTTCACGTGGTTCTGCTCGACATATACTAACCACTATGCGTCTGGGAACGCTGAGATACGCGGTTTAACTCCCCGCAGCGTGCTGTGCTGTGCTGTGCTGTGCTGTGCTGTGCTGTGCTGTGCTGTGCTGTGCTGTGCTGTGCTGTGCTGTGCTGCCACGTGCTGATCTGGTCTAGTCTGGTCTGATGAAGCGGAACTACGAACTTACGCATTTCTCCATTGTGTCCCACAAACTTATAAAGAGGGAAGAAGCCGATTCGGCTCGCGTTTCCAACCCGACTTAATTGCTTATTAGGACGTGTTGGTAAGAATAAGTTGCTTTTGGGCTGTGAGGCAGCTCGATGCACCTCTAAAAAGTCCGTGGATTACGACCACAGAGCGTAGATTGGCACTTTAATTTCATGAAACTGGTTCATGCGGCTACCACATCCCAGCGTGTCTGTTCCGAAAATGCATGGTCTGACCCCGCGCGATCCCCCCCCCCCCACATCAAGGTCAGGTGAATGGCACGGACGTGAACGTTCAGCCAGGAGTGGTCACCACCGCCCACCGAGTTCCATCTGCGACCGTTTCAAGTCAATGAGTCTTCTTCAGATCAAAACTCGTGCGCCCGCACGGCCGCCCTCAGATCAAAACTTGTGCACCCACACGGCTCGGCATGGGAGCCTATTGTCCAAACTGTTGTCGGATTTCCTCCCGACTGCGGGAAAACGGGGCGGGGCTGTGTCGGCAGCCACGCCTTAGTTTACGACAATATGAGGCGGCAACTAAGGCTGGTCCTTGTGTCTCAACCGTCTTGGACCGTTGGTGTCCGAGCAATCGTGTCCGAACTGTCCGTTCACGGTGTCCGAAGTGATCGTTGGTGTCCGAGCAATCGTGTCCGAACTGTCCGTTCACGGTGTCCGAAGTGACCGTTGGTGTCCGGGCAATCGCGTCCGAAGTGTCCGCTCACGGTGTCCGAAGTGACTATTCGTGCCCGGGAAATCGTGTCCGATGTGAGGAAGCTACGCCTTCAAGTCGGGTTTCCAAACAAAGAGTGTCAGGCCCTTGTGCAGCGGCTGTCTGTGAGGAATTTGCATTGGACTGAACCAAACGCAAGATTACACACTCAGCCCAGACTGCATTTCATACTCATCGTCAAATTAATCACGTGCCATGATTTCGTTAGCGACCCACCACTCCAGGTTTCGTCGCCTTCAACTATTCCCCCCAGCCGATTCGCTATTGCGTTATGACACACACAGAACCGCCGGCCCAGCCTGTCCACATGTCGCTCTACACATCAGACCATCCTCCTCGCTCCTTCAGGGCCTGATCAAACAAAGTCAGCTTGGCTGGCGGTCATCTCATGACTTCATCAGCAACACACTCATTACTCCGTCAGACGCTCACGAACGACCCAAGGCACACGTCATACATGACTCCATCAGAACGTTGTTCGTGACTCTCGGCGACTCTTCAGCAACTCCTTTATTAGCTTTCGAAACAGGACTCCCACGGAGACTTGCTCCTGACATAATCGCTGAGTCACCCGTGCCTCCATCTGTGATTCCACCCAGACTCCATCGGCGACTCAACAGGGCTCGATCGGTGGCTGAACATGACTCCATCGGAAACATCACATGACTCCGTTGGCGACTATCCAGGACTCCGCCGGTGACCTATCGTGACTCCTCCGATGACTCCCCTTGGCTCCGCCAGCAACTCACCCATGACTCCGCCGGCATCCTCGTCGAGTGCGGTGAGCGCCAGCCACTTGTTGACGAAGGCGTGCAGCGGCTGGTCATACACGGTGCCCAGGTCCAGCTTGAACACGCCCAGCACCACCTTGGAGCGCAGCATACGAGAGTTGCACACCTGGCGGGGAGCACGGTCACCCGGTCAGCCGGTCAGCCGGTCACCTGGACACCTGGACACCCGGCCACCCGGCCACCTGGTCACCTGGACACCTTATTTCCGGTCACCTAGTCACCACGTCGCCTGGTCACCTAGTCGCCGCTCACCTGGTCGCCTTGTTACTGCTCACCTGGTCACCTAACCACTTGGTCACCGCTCGACGGTCACCTGGTCCCCCGGTTAGCGGTGAACCGGTGACGCAGCGATCCGGTAACGCGGTTGCCCGGTCCCCCGGTCCCCCCGGTCACCCAGTCGCCGGCCGACCAAGAGACGGCATCCGTATGGGTCAGTCCTGTGGTCAGTCCGAGGCAGCACGCTCGGAAACCGTCGCGAGCAGCGAAATCACTTCAGACCTGGCGTGATGGTGATGATGGCGCAGGCCCGTGAAAATTAGATGGCGTACAGTAGCAGTCCATCGAAGCTGACCACCTCTCCCTTCAACCCTGCATGGTGTCCTGCTGCGTGGCTGATGCTATCCCGCGGGTTTGCGTACATTATCGGTACGTTAGCGTCAACCACTCGGGACGGCGCAAAACGAAACGTTGACCAAAACCCTCAGCATTATTTTGCCGGCGAACTGGGCTGAAAATACTTCCATTCCAAACATTTGCGTGACAATGTCAATCTGTAAGCACCACGGTGGGCTTCGACAAGTAGACTCTCTGGGCCCAATAACTAAATGCACTGATGAATTGCAATGTGTTATAACAGTTATGACCGTATGAGTTCCATGCGTCAGGAAATCAAAGCACAAAGCTACTTCTTTGGGGGAATTAAATTATACAGTTCTCCTAGACTTCGGCGAGGCAACGGGCATCAAACCATCCTGTCATGACAAAAACTGGCTGAGCATATAGGGCCCAACCAGCCAGGGGCAGCCAGCCCCCATCACTCACAGGCAATTCATAACCAACGCTAAAAAAAACACCATTTCAACATATTTTTCCGGCTCACCCCGTCAGCCTCGGCTGGGTCTCGAGCAACGTCTGGCGTGATCTGACCCAGCTAAGCGTGACCTCTGACATTAAACAAACAGATCCTGCACACACGGAAACCGTCCTGACCGCGCAGATTACGCCGTTAAAGGCCAGCAATCATTACGCCGTTAAAGGTCAGCAATCTGAAGAATCAACAGCAGCCCGACAAGCACGATACCAACATCCGGCTGGAGTCCGGCAGTGACCTGCTACATCTGAGACCAGGGCCGCGCAAGGAAACACGACACTAATCCTCACAGGTAAACACAGGCATCATTCCAAACGATCCGCTCCCGACGTGGCACTTACACATGACGAGCCATTTATCATTAAAATGCAGCCGCTATTAAAAACACATCAATAACCAGCGGACTCAGCACATAAGGCTCGGACCCAAACAATGCACAGCACTATGCGGAGTCTTAACAGTGCCCACCCGCCCCACAGAGGACGCTGCTAAGGCGTGCCCGTGGGCCATCGGGCCCACGAGCACGCGCCGTACGACCATGCTCCTCTTGACCTCCCACATCACCAGCGCTCACCCTGAACTCCACCGGCGTGTCCCACACCTCCGACGGCAACTTCTTCATGTAGAAGAAGAAGATCTCGTCGTACCAGGGGTTGCAGGTGGCCTTCTGGACGCGCGTCGATTTGCCGTCGTTTCCCAGCGATACGCGGCAGGTGGGGTTCAGGTCGGAGCCGATCAGACCGCGCCCCTCCACCACCTTCACACGCACCTGTCGAGGGGAGGGGGGAGGGGGGCGGAACAGTCGGCTTCACACACGGTCCTCGGGACAAGGCCATTCGTGGTCACAAAATGGCCACCACGGACGCGATTCTCGCACCACATAACACGTAAACCAAACATGAGCAGCGGGCTACATCTTTAATGGCTGCAAGGAACATCAGACAAACATGACCACATCACCAAACGTTTCATGTTGGTTTCACTTGTGAAGCTACATGCTCACACACTTCCTTGCGGCGGACACGACTGGCAAGTTTATATTCCAGTATAACATGTATATCCCAATATCCCAGTATACATGCGCATTTTAGTACACAATGGATTACATTAAATTCCGGTACAGGTACGCATATTTCGGCCTTCCAGCCAGAGACTCCAGCTTTTATATACTTGTATCTCAAACGTCATACATGCCCCAGAAAGACACTAATCTGACATGCATATCTTAGCTCACTACAGCCCACTGCTTCAAACAGCCGCCACGCTGAGTCGAGCCTTCGCACTAGCGTACGCGTTCGCGTTCGCCTTCGCGTTCGTGCGCGCGCTCGCGTTCGCGTTCGCGCGCACCATACCTGGAACTTGGTTTCCTTGTTGGGAAGCAGGTCCCGGTACCTGGGCCCCGCCCCGAGGTGTTCCAACGCGGCGCTGTACTCGGCGCCTTGGCCCATGACAATGTCACCGCTAGATGTCGTCTGGATCGCCTCGTAACTCCCCACCGCTGCCGAGCCGAGTCACAAGTTACCAAAGTCGCCAACAAGTGGAGACAGAGTCGGTGATCGCTTTCTGTGCGCTTGTAGTTTCGGGACATTTATTTTCAATGTTTTGTTTTGTCAATGATTGCAAATTTCGCATAATCATCCATAAAGGCAACACAAACTCCATGTAGGCAACAAAAACGGGGCTTGTGTGGCGAATTACTTACATGCTACAGCCCATCTTTATGAGTGTGACTACCGGCCAGGTCTTCTACGGCCTGGACTGGGGACTCAAAAGTAAACCTGATCGCGGCGCGTTGCTATTTTCAAGACGCTTTAACGGAGGACAAAGCACACGGACACGCATGCTTTGTCACGTATGCACGCATACTCATCCGTAGGCTCCCTCGAAGAAGCTGTTACGTTCAACACCCGATTCTAGACTCCAACCCTTTCAAGATTCTAGCACTGGATTCTCCCACGCCGAATGTCACGACCGGAAACCGGAATTTACCAGCAGCAATCCTTCTCCAGTACATCTACGGAGTTCAAGTACACAGCAAATACGTTGGCGCACGGCAAACACGGCAAAGAACAGAGTTGACACACGGCAAAAAGCTTTGAGCGGCATCGGAACTCCAGGGGCGGTGGTGGCCGCCGCCACACAGGCCGCGCCCGTGTTTGCAGTATCCACAGCCCGGTTCCGGGGGTGGCTGTTTCACCGTCATGTTTATTGTGACACCCGCAGGTCCCAAGGCAACGCCGGTGACTGGCGGATGGGCCAGAAACGGGCCGCGTCACAGACGTCACACACGTTCCCCCTCGTCACACAGCCATCCCAGCCATACGCGTTCTCACTCGTCAAGACGCCCTTCCTCTCGTCACATAGCCATCCCAGCCATAGGCGTGATCTTTTGCCGTGGTGCCCTCCCTCTCGTCACATAGCCATCCCTGCCATAGGCGTGATCGCTTGCCAGGGCGCCCTCCCCCTGGAGTGCAGAGTGGCTTTAGTTTCGTCTTCAGCATGGCTCCCGCCAGTAGTCCCTTGACAATAGTTCGTCGCCTGGCTGCTGTCCTGAACTGGCTCTTTCCATCAGCCTCTAGGTTCCCTTCTGGCTGTAAACATATATTTTAGCATACGTAGCTTCGCGTCGCTAACTCCCATCATCTTCCGTATCTTCCCACGAGTCCAAGCGCTTTCTTGCCTTCCCCTTCTCCGCGTTCCATAAAACGACTTTTCTACATATTCCTCCAGCGGCCGAACCCACCCCCCCAGCTGGCGCTGTTGGCGTTGCTCGCACCTTCTGCGTGTCCCCGTTCCATTTTCACCTCGAGTTTATCTCCTAGTATCTCGACCATCCCTCCCCGGTCTGTCTCAAACCCCTCACATTGTATCGCATCACATTCCCGCACCATCCCCGCGAATTCCTCCCATCCCGTACCTTCCACCTCACCACCTCACCCTCCACCCTCACCTCTCAACCCCACACCCTCCCACCTAACTCACCCCCCCCCCCCTCCCACCCCTCACCTCTCGTGCCACCAGCCACGTTGGTCCCCGACTTGCTGCCGGCCGCGCCGGCGGCTGGGCCAGCCGCCGGCGCCGCCACCTTGGGCGGCGTGTACTCCATGCGCACGCGCAGCATGCCCGTAGTGGGGCGCTGGTCGTGATCCACCAGCTGCAGCTCCAGGTCCTGCGGGCCTTGGCCGCTCATGAGGTTGCGCAGCAGGATCGTAGTCTTGCCCAGCAGTCCTGCCGGCCGAGCCGCGGCGGCGGGTCAGGCGAGCGGCAGGTCACGTCAGAGGTCGACAGATCAGGTCAAAAGTAGACAGGTCAGGTCAAAGACCGTGAGGTCAGGTCAGAACTCGACAGGTCGGGTCAGAGGTCGCCATGTCAGGCCAGAGGTGGACAGGTCAGGTCAGAGGTCGACAGGTCAGGTCAGAGGTCGACAGGTCGTGTTGGGGATTCACGCCGCCGTACAGGACCAGGAATGGTGGGATGTCATGTAATGGTAAGAGGCTAGATAATTGTGAGAGGTCATGTAATAGTCAGAGGAATGGCAAGCGGTCAGGTATCCGTGGGAGTAACGGATGCTGACAGAGCACACTGACACAAGCGGTTGTCCGTGGTCAATGTAATGAAACTGAATGCAGTTAAAACGGAATGTAACATACTATAAACGCAATGGTGAAAAGCCAGAGGCGTAGATAGCCTATTGACAAGCACAATAACTTTGTTCACAATTCGCACTTGCAAACACTGCTAGGCCATAGCAACCGCAGCCCTGTGGGCCTGTCGGGTTGAAAATGATGAAAATGAAAATCTGCGGCCAGGCCACGCCGTCTGCTGCCGGTCGGTGTGCCGCGATCGTCGCGGACGACTCGCCAAGGGGACGCCAGCTGGGCGCTCAACGCCGATGTTAGTATATACTACAGAAGTATATACTATATATACAATAGAAGTACGTGGCGAATAACAATTGTCAGCCCTCGTTATGCTGGGGAATACTGGTGAACGTGTTGTTTCAACTAATATTTAAACATTTATACTAGCATTATATCAAAATGACTTGAATTTTCGATCAGAATGATTTCTGGTAACCGCGTACCTACGGCAATATCATCGACATTACCAACGCACAAACATCACGCAACCCGAACTCGCGCCTACCACCTTGGAAACATCCGTCACAGCCGACGTGACCTTCCAGCCCCACGCCCGCGGCAGCAGCAGTCGCACCTGTTGCGGCCGATATGGTCGTAGTCCTTCACCAGCATCTCCAGCTTCTCCTCCGCCGACGGCGCCTTGCCGGTGAGCTCCCATTCCAGCTTCTCGTTCCACTCCGGGTTCAGCTCTCCCTTCTTCACCGTCGTCTTCCGCTTGACGCCTGACGCACGGAAGGGGGCGGAGGTCAGTGACATGTCCATGGATATGTCGTGGGAGGAACGCGACAGCGAACGGGATCAGGCGCGTGACGCGTGATCTGGGAATTTCGGGGGCTGCAAAATGATGACTACGCCATGTACTGCGCACATGTACGTAGTACATTTTACGCCACGCACCATGCATAAAATGTGTCACGTCAGTGTATGTACGGGCGCTTCGCATCAAGTTCCGACGCAGGTCTGAGGATTCGGCACAGACAGACGTTTGAGTTCGGATATTGTCTGGCGTCGGGATCTTCAGCCTGCATCGACTTCATCAGGGCCCACAAACTGCGTCCAAGATAGGTCGGAGGGCTCCACGGCTATTAACAGTGATCTTTGAGCACAAAGAGCTTCCAGCGATTATCTCTGAAAGGAGACATCAGAAATCTATGATCGAAAAAGAGGCGATCAGTAATGATATCTGATCGAGAAGAGCTTTCAATCATGATCTCTGAACAACAAAAGAGCCACCAGTAATTATCTCTGATCAAAAAGAGGTCTCAGTAATGATTCCCGAACAAAAAAACTATCAGTAAAGATCTCTGGTCAAGAACAGCTGTAAGTAATGATATTTGACCGAAAAGAGGAATCAGCTATAATCAATGGCCGAAAAAGATCTATCAGCAGTGATATGCATCAAAAGAGAGCATCAGTAATGATCCCTGATCGAAAAAGAGCTATCGGCAGCGATCTTTACTCGAAAAACGAGCTCATAGTGCGTTTGGCATGCCTTCCTCGTGCGAAAGATCGGTCCTCGCCTCTGGCGACTATGACCACCACTCTTCTCGAGCCCCACTCCGTGCTCCATTTGGCCCGGCAGCCGGTGATCGTATTAACACAACAAACACTAGGAACGACGCCACCTAAGTGCCATCAGGTGCCATCGACGACGATTGATCTCGGTTGCGCTGAAAACTCTCCAATCTGTCTGCCATGCCAGTGGCATGGCCTCGACCAATGCTGCACGAAGAATGCTCGAACAAGCTACGCCCTTGACATCTCTGGAGGGTTTAGCCATAAACCCTAAACTCTCGACCACTGCAGCAAATAATCCCTTACGCCTGCAAACCGTAGATGCTCCGCGGAAGGGCACCTGCGGCCCGTTGCTTCGCCCCATGCGTCCACCCCTGCATTCACATACAGCTCGGCAACGACTCGCGCCCGCCAGTGCAGTGCAAAGCCTCCCCCCCCCCCCCCCGCCAGCACAGCCATGGCCCCAGAATCAAAACACAGCTCGCCCCAGCGAGAGCGCCGGGCTATTGTGTTGCCGTCGCATTCCGGCCACGTCGTCAGCTGGCCAGACCGTGGCCAGCCGTCCTGCGCGGCGGGCGGGGGATGGGGGCAGGCAGGGGCGGTCAGTGACCGGGGGCAGGGCCAGGGGCGGTCAGTGACCGGGGCAGGTCCAGGGGCGGTTAAGGACCGCGGGGGGCAAGGCCAGGGGTGGTCAGCGACCCGCAGGGAGGGTTAGGAGGGTGCAGTCAGTGCCGGGGGAGGGGCCAGGGGCCGTCAAGGACCGGGGGGTAGGGGCCTGGAGCGGGGTCGAGGACCGGGAGGGGGGCAGGGTCGGGGCCGTCAAGAACGCGACCGGCGGGGGGCATAGGGCCGGGGAGCGGTTTGAGACAGGGGGCTCCGACAATGGCAGCCGTACAAGGCCATTACAATCGGGACACGCTGTGTTTCGCAGTCAGGTCGTCTCTCATCTGTACGTGTCCCGAATCGGGCGACGTCAGCAAACCAACGCCGTAATCTATCACGGCCTGAACCGACCTAGCTGACCAGGCAGGAAAAGAGTCCAGGTCATCACGAGATGACTCACGCCAAACAATTATACACAACAGTTATACACAATACCAACAGTTATACACAATAAGCTCACGGACCCAGATTAATCTAATCCTAGCGCGAGCGACTTTCATTTCGCGCAACAGGGGGTGGAAGAAGGATCTCTCTTCACTGGATTCCAATGGGGCAAATCGCGAAAAGCAAAGTTCTTGGTGCTAGACAGGCACAACTGCATCCGTTTCACTTCCGGTTCTGCGAAATGCAGGACCTTACGACACTGAGGGAGTTGGAGTTTGCCTGATCGAGATCGCTCACAGGATTTCTAACGTGAATATGAACGCAAATCACGGGGGAAAGAGGTTATCTCTTACGCCACTTCACACGAACACTACCAATATTACGGCGGCCATCCTGCTGTCCCTCCCTCAACACTTCAGCCGTTCTGGCCGGCGTCGAAACTACCCTGACACGCGACAACCAAAACTAATGCTGACGCCGAAACTAACCCTGGCACCTGACCCCAAAAATGTCCTGCCACTTGACACCGAAACTACCCGGACATCTGACAACCGGAACTACCCCGACATCTGACATCGAAACTACCCCGACACCTGACAACCAAAGCCACCCTGAAACCTGACACTAAAACTGCCCTGACACCTGACACTGAAACTACCCTGAAAACCTACACCGAAACTACCTGAAACCTGACATTGAAACTACCCTGACACCTGACACCAAAACTACCCTGACAAAACCAAAAACCACCTTAACACCTGACACAACAAGCGCATGATCGACACCGGCACCACTGCCGCCACTCACCTTGGAACACTGTCGTGACATAGGGGTCACTCTTCCCCACGCTCTCGGCGTTGGGGAGGTTGGACGCGCTAAGCACGTGCGCTCGAAGCATGGTGACGTCACTAGTCCGGACTGCAACACACGGATAAATGCGTCACACAGTCCTGTCGGGGACCTGCGACAACAATGCAGAGCCATGGGATCGGGATAACCTGGGACTGCATGTGGCGACAAAGGGTGTATTCGCAGCGCACAAAGAATGTCGCATTATTCGTGACGACACGTAGAATCTTTGCCGGTCGTGTTCGCAGCGCGACACGATTTCTGTTTACATCTTCGTAACTTTCGTGACAGTGACTGGACATGCGAGATACTAGCATTTACGTTCGCACATGCTCTGCGTGCTCCTAACACTGGAAACTGCAGATTATGCTGTTTGGAACTAATAAAACATGTTCCTATCAGCCGAGATAGGCCCTGTGCGCGCAAGTGGGCTGTTTTTTAATTGAATCAGTTGTGCTTGTAGGTGTAGCAAATATTCTACGTGACGTCAATTAGAATCTACCGTCCGGGTCGCCGCGAACACCAAAATGCGCAGAACCTACGGGGTATGACGCCATGAATGACGTCGACGGTATAACATCTTAGCCACCTAGGTCCTGTGAATACACCCAAGATCTCCGCGGATTTCGGTCCGTTTCCACGTTCGGCAGCGACCCATCGCACTCCACGACACAATCAACCGCTAACGCCTGCATGCGGCGCCGCAGGCTTTTCTTCAAAGGACGGCACGATTGCTAAGCCTGCTGATGCGAGCGCAGGTGGGGAGCGTCGACAACAGGTGGCGCGGGAAAGTCGCTAGAAACGAAGCCTTCTCGAAAGTTTTCACAGGAATCGCACAGGTCTGGTCACCGGCCTGTCGTATGACACCGTCACTTCACTGTCGTACGACACCGTCACCATATGACACAGTCACAATATCCATCATCTATCAACTAAAAATGGGTGTCGCCGGTGATACGCCCGGCATGTATCAATCCCACCCGCGTTTATGAGCGGCGATGACACTGGACGTTCACAGGCAACGGACGGGGTCCGATTGGGCCGCGTCAAAATCAAGGCACCACTTCAACGAACCAGAGACGTGCCACGAACGTGCCAACTCGTGCGAAGACGTGCCAACTCCAACGTGCCAACAAACTGGAAACCAGTTCAACGTGACCGTGGCAGCCAGGGTGAGATACCAACGGAGGTATCTCAAGTGATCGCAGATAGTTCAAACAGGCGCATAAGCGGTTTCGCTTGTCATCAGGACTTAACGACGCACTCAGCTGCTGAGGCTAATACCGCGACGCCTGCTTCTCACTCCGACAGAAAGGGCCGACACCACGTGGAATCGAAACCCGGACCTCTGGTATCCCAGACACGCAAGCCTAGCCACGTCGATACCGGCACCCCGATAAAAGCGGTTTCGGTCTCATGTGATTTCAACGCGGACACGGCCTTGCGGTATTTACCTGCCACTCTCACAAGACCGATACTTACATGAAAGCTCGGCGCAAGAACCTCAGGCGATCCACTGGCATATTGACCCTCAAAGAAGTTCACCCCTCTCCCGCCGGTATTGATGTTCCCCGCGTCCACTAGGCTGGGCGTCGCGACTTGTCACACAGCCGCGTTTTTGTTGTTATTTGGGCTTAAGGGCGTCGCCGACATCCTTGTCACATCACGTGCTGTCGAATAGTCCTTTCGCTGCATGGGACAACCATGAGTGTTACTGTGTCACGTGATAACGTAATGACCCTATTCTGTACCACGTGGTAACCATGCCGGTTCCGCCGCAGTGTGTGTTGACGTCACGGGTTCCGCAGCACCGCGCGATGACGTCACAGGTCCCAATACAACCGTGTGATGACGTCACCAGGTCCCGATGCACCGTTGATGACGTCACAGGTCCCACTGCACCGTGCGACGACGTCATAGGCCCCGCTGCACCGTGCGATGACGTCACAGGTCCCACTGGCAACCGTGTGGTGACCGTCATAGGCCCCCGCTGCAAGGTGCGATGACGTCACAGGTCCCACTGCAACCGTGTGATGACGTCATGGGTCCCGCAGCATGGGCCAGCGGCCCGGTCACGAGCCGGCGCGCCGGGAAGCATTGTCTGCCGCCCCACCGCGTGGCCACCAGCCGCCCCCGCCGCCGCGTCCGCGCGGGTGTGCAAGACCATGACCCCGCGAGTCCGCACCAGCCCGCCGGTGGAGGTGCAAACTCCGGGCCCACGCGGCCCACACAACCAAACAACTGACGGTAGCAGTGTGCTGACCGACGGTAGCAGTGTTCTGACTGACGGTAGCAGTGTCCTGACCGACGGTACCAGTGTGCTGATCGACGGCAGCAGTGTCCTGACCGGACGGCAGCAGTGTCCTGACCGACGGCGGAAGTGTGCTGATCGACGGCAGCAGTATCCTAGACGACGGCAGCATTGTCCTGACCGACGGTAGCAGTGTCCTAGCCGATGGTGGCAGTGTCCTGACTGACGGTAGCAGTGCCTTGACCGACGGCACGTAGCGAGGGTAGCAGCAGATAAGGCCAGGTCGCTCATGTCAGCCTTTCTGACGGAGCAAATAACTTAGAATGGAAGGTTTTAAAAGCATTGCAGACGTTAGGGTTATTCCTATAACGAAGACGGAACCAACTGTTTCAGCATTTCGCAGCACTTCTTAGGGCCAAGTGTTTCAAAACAGTTAAGATCCAACAGTGTGAACGTAATACCACGGAACAGAATGCCATTCAGCGTTTGCGCTGCTATAGGTCTCTCTGCTTTCCCCAAATCTGATATTATCCAGCACAAGGGATCATTGCTCATACAATGCCTCCCGTATCAGGATATTGTGCAAAACATTACAGGGAAAGGACCGCAATCTAGGGAGACTGCAGGGAAATTTTCTGCACGGAAATTACAGCTGCGACTCTTCTTTCCCAGCTATACCATTCTCAGCAGCGAAAACGATGGATAGAAGCTACAAACTAGCACACTCAAACCGTTACTGTGCACAAAGCATTCACTACATCACGCCCCTGGAATAGGGTAGTGGACACTTGCACATTCCGAAAACAGCACATATGATGGACCCACAGGTTATGAAATGGCAAATCGAACACGAACACAGCAATTTAAGGCCATCCTAAACATCGACGCGAAATCCAAAACCGAGAAACGACACGGCTCTACAAAGCTGGAGTGAACTGGAGGGGGGGGGGGGGGGGGAGCGGCGGAGGGAGTAACGCAGATGAGGACGGGCTTCAGAACAATAAGGGGGGTCTACACACTCCTTGCCGCCCCGCCCGACAGAGGAAACAGACCATCACGAACAAACTTGCCGTACAACCACAGACGCAAGGGACACTGCATCAAGTCCTGCAAGGACACTGCATCACGTCACCACTGCATAAGACATCACGTCACCCTGCAACCCATTCGGCTCTAAAAATACACCAGCTTCAGAGAGAAAACCGTTATACATACACACAAAAGCCCACCCTTTGCTGTTTTCAACGTTACATACCAGGCAAACATCACCGAATAAACATTACAGTCTAACTCCACTCCGCCAATGACCGCGTTTGCTCGGCGCCCAATCAGCTCCAATGACCGCCGAAATGCGAGCCAGGTCCCACCAACGCCCCTTCCAACGCCCCACCAAACTTCCGGTTCGGTCCCGCCAGCAACCACCGCAGCGCCAGCTCCGTATCAGCGTTAATCGCGCCGTCCGTTCGCGCCTTCCGGCTGCGTCGTCTGCAGGTCAAGGTCAAACACACATACACCACACACACACCCTACGGGACGGCGCGGAGCTAACGGCAGACGCTGACCAAACCAACACCGGTCTGGCCACAGTCACCCCCACAGCGGCGGTGACGCCGGCAGAGGGGAGGGGGAGGAGTGTCGGACTCACGGGGTCTGCAGCGGTGTCATGCGACAGGCTAGCTGACCGGGTCTGTGACGGTGCCATACGACAGCTAGCTGATCGGGCTCTGTGACGGTGTCATACGACAAGTTAGCTGATCGAGCTCTGTGACGGTGTCATACGACAAGCTGGCTGATCGGGGTCTGTGACGGTGTCATAAGACAGGCTAGCTAATCGGGCTCTGTGACGGCGTCATACGACAAGCTGCTGATCGGGGTTTGTGACGGTGTCATAAGACAGGCTAGCTGATCGGGGTCTGTGACGGTGTATACGACAAGCTAGCTGATCGGGGTCTGTGACGTGTCATACGACAGACTAGCTGGCCGTGTCTGTGGCGGTGTCATACGACAGACTAGCTGACCGGGGTCTGTGACGGTGTCATACGACAGACTAGCTGATCGGGGTCTGTGACGGTGTTTAAGACAGGCTAGCTGACCGGGTATGTGACGGTGTCATACGACAAGCTAGCTGATCGGGGTCTGTGACGGTGTCATAAGACAGGCTACTGACCCCGGTCTGTGACGGTGTCATACGACAAGCTAGCTGACCGGTGTCTGTGACGGTGTCATACGACAGACTAGCTGTCGGTGTCTGTGACGGTGTCATACGACAGACTAGCTGACCGGTCTGTGACGGTGTCGTACGACAGACTAGCTGACCGGGGTCTGTGACGGTGTCATACGACAGAATAGCTGATCGGGTCTGTGACGGTGTCATAACAGGCTAGCTGACCGGGGTCTGTGACGGTGTCACGACAGACTAGCTGACCGGTGTCTGTGACGGTGTCATACGACAGACTAGCTGGCCGGTGTCTGTCGGTGTCATACGACAGACTAGCTGGCCGGTGTCTGTGACGGTGTCATACGACAGACTAGCTGACCGAGGTCCCCGACAGCGTCATACAAAAGTGCGGAGTACCGGGCTTGGGGCTGAAACCGGACCTATGCCGGTGCCGGAATGACGGCAGCTTATCACAAGACACGAAGTTGTCTTGGTAGCGTGCCGTGGGCCTGGCGAGAAGATCGCACGCCTCGACTGGCGAGATCGTCACAGGCACTCGTCAAAGCATGACGGGCGTAAGATGTGACCTGCGACTGAAACGCCTGACATTCAGGCCTTCAGGCTACACGCCGGCGAGGAACGCCTCGATATGTCCGCTGACGTCACCTGATTGTATACTTCCAACGCGGCGTGACGGTTGTTAACCTCATGTGTTTACAGTTACCACGCCCGCAATGCTTCCGTCCACATTTCTTGGGGCCGCCATGACGAAAGCCCAGAGAGCTATCTTGGCCCTATCGCCGCGGCCAGTCGCAGTGTGTGCGAGCGATAAGGAAAGCCGTCGTGAAGCGGACCAGCTACCAGTGGAGGAAAGCGGTCTTCGTCCGGAAAACTGTCTACCCGGACCCTTGCTCGTGGAGGACAACGCACGCAATGGTGTGTGCGCCAATATGTCGTCTTGGGACGACAATGATGGTGTTCTATTCGAATTCCATCGGTTCGATTTCACTGATGTTCTCGACTGCACGCATAATCTAAGCGCGTCCCACCGTACTTTTCCGTGATTGGACCTTGTCACAGACGAAGGTAAGGAGCACCTCGTGTGGTGTTTATCGCCTCACGGTCATTTTTTAAGTTAATTAAGTAAAATTAAGCCAAGGCTAAGTCCTCACCTGCGCGGGAGTATCAAGCCGGGCCACCGGGGGTCAGGGGTCACGTGGCCGGCGTGACGTCACCACGTCCCCACCCGCCGCCGTCTGCAGACCGGAGGCAAGCGTCAAGGGCGAGGGCAAGACACCAGTCCCGGTCCCACCACTTGGCTATTAGGAATTCCGATGGCGTATGACGGGCTGGTCCCGGCCCGCGCTGTCACAACATATATCGATGAAATCAAACACGCATCTCCGTGTGTTAGAGAGACGCGACGTCAAGCGATGCGGTGCGATGATATGTTGGAAGACGGCCCGCCACGCCCCCATCTCCCGGCTCATGAGGCTCATTTGCCACGTTTGGAGTACGTGGACGCTGTCTCACATGCGTCAGTCCTCCGCTTGATACGCCATGAGGCAGTGTTCAGTTGCGACACTTGGAACCGATGACTATCGAGAAACAAGCAGCGTTTATTCACGTCTGAGCGAGTCTAATTCCCACAACCAGCGCTCGCGTATCGGTTCGCGCAAACGTTGGCGTCGAGAAGAAGCGTACTTCTTCAGAGCGACTCGTGGTATCCGATTATTTCCTGGCCGCGACCGGGCGCTGACCAGTCCTTACAGGACGAAACCGGCATGAACTGCCTTCAACACAGTTAGAAACAACTTTCCTACTCGAGAGATCCATATACCATCTACCACGGCGTTGGCATTCCCATAAAAGTGGAAAGAGAACTTCACATAATGCCGGTACGCGAGACCAGTTCGAAGTCAGCTTTCTCTCCCCACACCACCCGGCTAAAGTCAGCCTGGAGACGGGAACATCCCTTCCTCTGCTGCGATGACAAACCTA
>NW_023596805.1:7536558-7550892 GCF_011947565.3 Pollicipes pollicipes | reverse complement strand
CAGTGACCAGCAAATGCGCAAGAGGAGAGAAGAGAAAGAGAGAGAGAGAGAGAGAGAGAGAGAGAGAGAGAGGAGAATGAGAGAGAGAGAGAGAGAGAGAGAGAGATAGAGAGAGGAGAGGGGAGAGAGAGGAGGAGGATAGAGAGAGAGAGAGAGAGAGAGAGACGAGAGAGAGAGAGTAGAGAGAGGAGAGAGAGAGAGGGAGAGCGAGAGAGCACGAGGCTGAAAGGGGTCCAGGAACGTCCCAAAAGTTTGGATAGGGCAAAAGCGCTTCTTATGACAGCCCATTCATGCATTACCACTACGCTAATTTTATGATTCAAGCAGAAGTTATATCACTGGCCTTTTGTCGTGTTGTTCTCGCACATTTATTCGTGAGGTTAAGGCACCTTCTTGTATCACATACTCAGTTTTTGCACTGTTCTTGAGGTATTCGATTGCAAGCCTCATCTCCGTAATAACTAGGAAAAATGCGTAGCTTTTTGTATTATGCACTACAAAGAGTAATGCAGTTATCTACCATGTAGGATGGATGCATTCGTCCTCCCGGAAGCTGGGAAAGCCTTTCTCTCCGAAAAAGGTCCTGACAGCGTGCTTGTAGCTGTCGAGGTATTTCTGGTCTGAGTGCGAGCTGATAAATCGCTGCAGCTGAGAGATTAACACTTTTACTTCCATGGTCGTTGCTCGAACTGAATATCGATTGATCGATTGATGGTCGATTGATTGCGGTCTCTCAGGCGCATGTAATCCTGGTCCACCGTTATCCACTCTCCTCCATCCGGTAGCCCTGAAATGATCATTTGTGGTCGAAAGGGCTCTAATCTAAAAAGCCCACTAATCATGTTAGAATCGTGAGTAGTTTGCAAGACATGGATTGCGGGCCAATTGACAGCCGTAATATCTTAAAATCATGCTCACGAATGCTAAATATGAACGACTCGACAATTATATTTGCAGTGACCTAATCGCCTCATGGCCAGTGCAGTGACAGGATCCGAGTGACGTAATTGCGGCATGTTTTGGTAGCCTTGAAATAGTTTGCTCGAAGCACTCCTCACATATTCCCGGACATATAGTTCAGAAAGTAGAGGCTTTCAGACCTTAAGAAGTGCAGGTCTGTGAGCTGCACCCAATTTTTTTAAATATGGCTTTTTAATGTCAAAACCCGATACAAATGTGAAACACTTACTTTAAGAATACGACCACAACCGAGTATGTAAGTAATAAGTAAAAATATCAAACCACGCACGAATGTAAAGAACACCACGAGAAAGGAAAAACCGAGCGCTCAGAACGATATTCGTATTCAAGTAATACGCACTTAACAAACACGCCACATTTCGGCAAGTTAACACGCGCTCGTGTGGCCGGCTGGATACCCTTCGCTCGGGTGGGGGGGGGGGGGGGGGGGGGGGGCGCGGAACAATTTGGCCTCCCTGTGATCTCAGGAACTAAGACAGCTAGATGCACCAAATTTACAGGGTGTGTTGGCTTATACGTGAACTCGCTTTGGTCAAAGTTTCAGGTTGCTAGGTCATGACCTTCGGGTCAAATGAGGCCAAAAAATGTCAAATTCCAGGTTGGTCTCCAAAGTGCCTCAAGAACATAGATAACCGTTTCTCAGCAAAAGGTCACATGCTCCTTTAAGGTCAGTGACCTTTGACATTTTGAAGGTCATGGTGACCAAAATGATACAAGATTGCTCTGGGTTTTGCATTTGAATAAGTGACAAAGATTATGCTAGGCAGAATGTTCCTTTAAAAAATATTGACCTTGGTCATGTTAGGTCAAGGACCTATTCTGACCTCTAAGAAGTCCATGGAAGATGAACAATGCGGTTCCTGCTATCAACAAATTCGAAATGAGCACCAGAAACTATTCCATACAGCAAGCCCTAGAGTAATAAAACAAGTCGTTTTTTACCTTCGTCTGACCTTCATACCTGACCTCAGGTCAATGTAATTTGCTCGTTCAATTGCTGTGTTGCCTAAGAAAGCATCTAAGAGATGTATGGCTTCGTCTAACACACTCCGTTGTTGCATCAGATTCGATGATTTCCAGAAATTGACCTCGCTGAAACCATGGTCTGACTTTGACCTGCCATAGGTCAGTGACCTCACAAGGTGCATCTAAATTTTTGATGCCAAGCGATCCGCTATTCAATTTTCTACAGGTACGCAAATCTTGGCGCGGCTACGCCGCGCCGCCTGGAAACCATCCTGGAAACATTTTTGGGGATGGTCAATTTGACCCCTCCCCCAACCGATTGCGTGTTAAAGCGCTTCAAGTAAATCAGCTCATCCGCTATAGTGGCAACTCCGACAGGGCCAGTCTGGCAGCGACTCTGACGTCATAAAAAATGTATCGTGTTGTAATCAAACGATGGCGTATTAAGAAGCATATTGACTAAATAACGAAATTGTGTTGCGTATAGCGGTCTTTTACGCTTAAAAACAAACCAATAGTTACAAGTGAGCTTATTTTATAATATCCACAATATGGGATAGCGTCAATAGCCTAATAGCCCCATTGTCTTCTAATAAGGAGCCTCCCCTTCGAAAGACGCTCACATGAGTAACGTTTTCTGGTCTTGTTTTCCTAGATTATACAAAACGTTGTAAAGCTGGAGCCATTTTTTGTCCATCCCAATAAAACCCGAATATGTTAGGTATCAAAGTTTTTGGGTTCTGTCTCCAGCTGTATTGCAGTGGATTAAACCGTTTTCATAGTGAAGTTAGCGACCGGTGGCACTACCCAACGTCTGGCCCGTGCTGGGGACAAACTGCTGGAGATTGATGGGAAGTTTTGAAAAATAAAGCAATGAAATTCCATTCACGAGAAAGCCATTACCTATTGACCGAACGGAACAAAAAAAAATTGAACCGCAGTAATCTTGCCACACAGGGATGAAATCATTGCTCGGAACCTTGATCTTTGTACCGTTATCCCAAAAATATACAATCAAAAGCATTACAGAACAAAAATGAGAGATTTACAAGATATCCACTCACAAATTTTGGTCATGAACAAATTATTCGGCGGCGACTTCAGCCCTCAGAAATTGTTTTACAGGGTCTGCGTAGCATTTTATCAAACCACATAGCAGCAGTGGCTTTGGCTCACACGTGGTAATATATATTGTTGCCATATGTGGATTTAGGATGCAAATATTTATGTACAAAGACAAGATTTATGTGGCTGATACAGGGGGCAGCGGTGCTGAAAAATGCGTACGAAGTTTAACGCACAGAAATGCGTCACAAATTATTGCGATATGAAGTTTTCTACGATTACAATGAACACTAGAACGGACCTTACGCAGAAGATGCCAACATTTGCCACCCAAATGCCATCTCCATCCTCCCTTTGTCACAAGCAGCTGGGGGAATTTTATTGAAATTTAGTTAGCTTTACGGCATGGAATAACGATTTCTGTCAGAAACACACGCGAGTGCGCGATCGTTCGGCTTCCATAAAGGTCAGGAAGAAACCAATGTCGCGCTAGGTGGTCTCGCTCGTCGGAAGACAAAGCGGTACTGCTGTGTTTTGATGGCGTATCGCAGACAGCTGTGTACCTAACGGAAAGGCTAGAAATTGTGCATGCATGACAACGTTATCAACGTGTTGTGTGGCCTAGTCAGGGGTGCCATATGAAAGCCACTTAATGCGCACATTATCCTCCAGTGACGTGTCAGCCCTAAATCAGCTGGTGCTACAGCTTCAGCTTTTTCGATCTGTATGGATCACTGTGCATAGCTATTCGTGACCGGTATTGAAGACACTTAAGGCCCCGCGAATCAGCTCCAGATCGCTACCTTCTAAACCGTTTCGATTTATCAGGGGACCTGAAATATATTCTCATCTAAAACCATAACGCGACGCCACACCACCACAACTTAAGTTGATGGGTGAAGCTTTGGAATTTCCGATAATCGGTCCACCAGATGATGAGGTTCTAAACATGAGTGTCGTGTCACCAGACAGTTTTCAGCATGTAAATGTCGAATGTCGCGTCGGCAATGCCTGTCATCTGCTCGCCAGACGTGTTACAATGATGATCGAAAAGCGCACAATTGGCCGTCCCCGGTGTACAAAAACAGAAAGCCTATCAACGTACTTTATCGTAAGTCATTTCTGTCGCATGACTATGCGTGGTGTAACGAGACAGGTCGGCGTGGCACGTTGAGGATCGACGTTCGGTTGGAGACGTACATGTCGGATCGGAACAGAAAATCAGCCGACAAAGACAGAAAATGACTTGACGTGTGGAATGAACAGTGTAAGCTAAAGCAGGGCATTACTCGTACATTTAGCTCGGCCCTCGCGGGGTTTAGTTCGCTAAAGCTGAAGATGACCTGCCTAGAATACGTTTTCATGAATTGAACAAAGCTTTTCCAGGTCTTGGTATTGTCTCATATATATCTATATATCTATATGTCTATATATATGTATATATATATATATATATATATATGAATATATGTATTTATGTACACACACATATATATATATATATATATATATACAAATATATCTATTTCTGTACACATGTATGTATACATATAAATATATCGGTCATCTTACAACCATAAATATGGCGGAGATAAACATGTCGCAGCATCTTAACGCGGTGCAGGCCTCGAAAGACGGACATCGACGCACAGAGCTCTATGGTCCAGCCGTTGACCCGCCTTTTAAAAACTAAGCTGACTGCAGTCCGTTGCACGCTAGCCAGTGAGGCTCATAATTCTCAATTATTGCAGTTCAGAGATCCTATTCATGGAACAGAGACAATACCGCCGCACCATGAACTCATTTGATCATTTCTCTTCCATTTATGGCATGGTTGGATGCATCGCGCTATATCCAGTAGCAGGCCGGAATGCGAGAATCTCCTTAAGTTTTCCACACGCTTGAAATTACGCTGGTAAGTGCGGCACAGAAATTCGTGGTCCATAACTCACGTCTGGATTAATTAAACTCACAGCACAGCGGCACGTACAATTGGTTATAATGCACGTCAAGTTGCAGAGCGGAGTGCTCTGATGCAAGGAGGTCGGACAATGTGCAATCGATCGCTGCATCCACTAAAGTTGAGAATCTTTAAGTTATCTATCATAGTACATTACCTATAGACCGATCATGACTTCACGGGTATCTGGTTCCTACGTGAATATTTCGCTAGTAGTTCAGCAGTTTCATTTGTACGCTTCGCTGCGATGCACTAGTAATTTGTCGCGTAGTTTAATCGTCCAAAAATTGTTACTTTCAGACTAAACTTGTACGCTAAGGTACGCTCTACCAGGCGTGCGGACAGGTACTTCCACAGGGCGGCTGCGAGGATGGCTGCACCCAGGGAGTTCTTCTGCATCGGCAGATTCTCTCCGTTGTTGACTGTTTGGCACCATATTTTGCATCTGGTATCTGCTCACCCTTGGTTGACTATGTGGCACCAAATCTGGTATCTGGTATCTGGTACCCCTTGGTTGACTATCTGGTACCAGATCGAATGTCCGGTATCTGGGACCCCTTGGTTGACTATCTGGTACCAGATCTGAAAGACAGGCCTCTGGTCATACGACTGATATCGCCTTGAAATCATCGTCATCACGCCAGTAGAGAGGGAAGTATGGTGATCTGATGATGACGATGATGAATAGGTCATCATACCAGGAGAACAGAAGGCATGATGATCCGGTGAGGATGATGATAAATAGGTGGTCATCACGCCAGCAGAGAATGAGGTATGATGATCTGATGATGGTGATTATAATGGATAGGGTGTCATCAAGCCGCTAGGAAAGGACGCATGATGATCTGATGATGAGGATGATGATGATGATCATGATGGTGGTGGTCGTGGTGGTGGTGGTGGTGAGGATGATGATGATTAGGAGGTCATCATACCGATAGAAAACAGGGAATAATGACCTGATGATGATGATGATGATGAATGGGAGGTTGTCGTGCCAGTAGAAAAAGAGGCACGATGGTGTGATAATAATGTCGATGAATATGAGGTCATCATGCTCGCAGAGAAGAAGGCATCGCACTGAAGGTCTGCTGATCGCTGCGTAGCGGTTTACGATCTACGTTCGATCCGGTCAGTACCTCTGAAGCATCCCCGCACTGAAAGCTGGGACTGCTCCGTGAAGTCAAGTATGAATCTCCACGCTGGTATCAGAGCGGCATACTTTTACTTTTATTTTACTTTACTTTTTACTTACTTCTGCTTTTCTCTTCTTTTGTACTTTTCGGCCACGGGGTGTGGGTACCGCCTGAACGCCATCGATGGTGCGGCGCCGGTTGCAATTCTGGCACTCACTGCCTGCGTTGACATGCCTGCAACTAACAGTATGTTTTTTTCCGTTTGAGAGGCTCTGGCCCTCCCCTTCTGACTTTGAGAAGAAATGAGACCGAATGGGGTTGTCAGTAGAGGGCGTGTCAAGGTAGTTTGCAATGGCACATTAAATGATTAATGACGTCGGACCAAGATCCTTGCAACACCGGACCATGCGGGCGATGAAAAGGAAAGAATGCTTTCGATGCATCAATAAGATGTCAGTCTTAAGACCACTGCTGTCTGCTGTTCGGTGACAGCGGCTGTAACTTTGAGCATGGAACCGGCATGGCAATGGCTCTCCTCAATCACACCAGTCAAGGCAGCCGATGGTTAATGCCCTCTTCACGTTCCTACGGTACCAACGAGCTATAAATAGAAGACGCTCCCGAATTTCCCAGCAAAGTCGACGGTCACGGCCAAGGGCAGCCTTAGGCCAACGCCAGGGGTCTGTTGCTTCCGCCGGACGCACCGTTTGCATCTTAAGCGCGGCTTCGCCCACCATCCCGGCATGGGCGCGCCCAGCTCGGGAGTTCTAACCGCCATGCTGCCACATTTTTTCGGCCTCGGTTGCGTGCTCCCCCGGTGCGCGGTCCGCTACAGCCGCAGCTCTCGGCACATCTCACGGCGAACGTTGATGACGTCCCCCAGCGCCCCCCTCCTGGGCGCGCCCCTGCGCCGGCGTCACGCTTCGCCGGCACCCGACCCAGCGGCCGTCACCGGCTCCCAGCGCTCGCGGCTTCTCCCGCGACGGCCGCCTTTCCTTTGCGCCGACACGACAGGCGATCACGACGGGGCGGGATCAATATTCATGCCCTGCGGCTGGTAGCGCTATCCACGGCGGCAGACTGTTTATTGCATTAAAATGAGCAGGCCGGCAGCCGCGCTCAAAACGCCCCGGGGCGATGCATCGACCGGGCCCAAACGCAGCAAAAATACGGCCGGTTGTGTAGGGAGGTCGTTCGTGGCCGCGCGCACGTCGAAAAACAAAGGTACGTGGGCTCACCGACCGTGCTTGGGCGGCGTAAGTCGGGAGGCGTCGGTTGCGAGCAGCGGTGTCGTTCTCCGCCGGGGCGCCGCCAGATTGTGTCGCGAACTCGCCGACTTGGCGTGAATTGTTTGAGTGAACTGTATCACCTGGTCGGGCCGGCTATGATCGGAGATAACGAGATTCTAGATCACTCAGAAATAACGTCAAGAAGAGTCGAGACCGTGCACCACTGACTCGTGTCTTGACGAGTGGGGGTGTTGCTTCACGTCTGAGATGTCCGGCTTGCGGTGAAGATGTTTGGACCACAGCTGAGCAACTCGTCCGGTGGACGGTGGACGGGAGGGCGGGAGGGAGGGGGGGGGGGGGGCACAGGGTAACCAAATCTGCCTCTCCCCATGCACCGACGGAGGCAGCACATCAATTGGTGTCGAATGACAGAGAGAACTGGCCAACAGACCCTTGATTTTCTCCGCTTCAATGGCAGCAGGTTGATCTATTGTCGCCTAAGCTTTAGGCTCCTGAATACATTAAATGACAGCCTAACCGTGTGTGTGTGTGGGGGGGGGGGGGGGGCAGTACGTACTAAACGACTATCAGTCAACTCAGGAATTGCCTGAGACGCTTAGTTATTGGCTCTGGCCTGCTAGTGAGCCGTAATTGAGCGTTGTCCTGAACGGAGAGGAGCCTTACTGAAATAAAACACGCTGAAGGGCTCACAGGTTTGCAATATTTTCCATTCGCCTCACCCAACTGATCAAATAAGACGTCTATGATCTATTATATGTAGTATAATGAATGAAAAACGTCGGCTCCAACCCAGCATACCTATGACATGTCTTTTCAGACGCATGGTAAACGGTAAATCCTTATGGGTGGTTGATACGCACGCTTATGAGTTAAGTCAGCAACCGTTTCGAAATATGTTGTTATGTGTCGCTAGCTTTCAACATCCTTACTCGCGTGCGAAGGTTGACGACCAAAAGTCGGTGCAACAGTGCGCTTAAATGAAAAATCTGGTTTGACATCCACCGAATGCGTTCTAGTCGTAACATGTCAAAACAGTATGAAATTTTTAAAATATGTGCAGAATGACCATTGACGATTTAACCAATATCAGCCACCCACGTTGTTTTAGTGCATTAGTGCTGGCTGTAAAGGTTCTGCTTGAGTAATGCGTGGAATGTTAGACATAAGTGATGTTATCTAACGGCTGTTCTAGTTTTGCTAAGCTCAAAATGCACATGCAAAAGTCGTGAAAACCTTCTTAAGTTGTCACTACATCGCGCAGACATTCCTCGTGAAACAGTATTCAAAATCGTTCTTTCACTTAACGGAACGAAGAACACATAACCTCCACTTCATGAACGAAAATCATCTATAATATAGCGATGAAAATACAAAAGGGTGTAATGTCAGCGCTGCGCTTTATAGCTCAGGTGGGAAAGAACATTATCACTGCGACACTGTCGAAACCCGGGCGCATTTCGCTCAACCTCCACGCGAACAACGTGCGGACAAACGCAGCGGCCCGCTGTCTGGCGAGCGCCTGCTTGTCCTGCGGCCAGTCATATAACTTCAGCGTCCGGACAAGACGCAGGCAGATAAGAGCCGGGCCTTCAGCCCGCGTCTGCTCAGTGTCCGGCCAGAAAAGTTCGCTGATGGAGTGCCATTAATAAAGTGAGTTGGCGCCGTGGTGCTACCCGCCTCGTCGTCCAGCGGCGCAGTTTTATCGGAGCCGGTTGCGATCTCGTAAAACTCATCGCAAAGTCGCCTCGGGTGCTCTTCGTCGTGTGACAGCTATGTGACGCATTGTCGTCAAGGGATTTGGGCTTGTGATGTGCTTGGGCAGCTTGGAGCTTGGGCAGCTTAATGCACCTTCTGCGTGAGTTGAGAATAATTTGTAAAATTCGGTCGCATATGGGCTTGGGCAAGAATCAGATGTTTGCTTGGTCGTAAGCGGTTGCCTTGGTAACGCTTAGGGGTAACCGCTGCTGGATACATAGTTATCCTCCGCTTCCATAGAACTTCACTAAAAATATAAGCCACATAGAGCCTTGGTGAGTAAGGTGGATAGTGGTAGATAAGAAATGGTAAAAAGCTTATGTGTTTACAGGTCTGCTAAACTGTTCAGCACTGATATAGGCACCGTTTGCCACTTTCCAGCATCCCTGTTTCTTTCTGACCTGCGTTCTCGCACATGCCTTCTCCACAGCTTTCCAACAACTCGCTCACGAGCCCGGCTGTAATGTTGGTCTTATATATAACTGCGGCATTCAGCTAGAAAACAGAATCATAAAACGTCCTTTTCTCGACCCCAAATGAGATTCTGCGTCGAGGCGTGGCGAAGATTCGGACAAAACAAGCAGCTGAATGCCCGCTGAAAAGGACCCGACGACCACCACCACGACCGACAGACGAGGAAAACTGTCGTCCACTGCCGCGTGCACTTTATCTTATATAAATAAAGATATATACTTATAATATATATATATATATATATATATATATATATATATATATATAGCGGAGACGGCTGTTGCTAAGGAAACGCCTAGACTCTAGCTAGGTCCTCCTTCTCCTTTGCACTTCATGTGCGCACGGGGATAATGCATGCCACTCGCTGGGTACGGTCAATGCCCTTTGCCCATGCAATAATGATGACATGTGTGCAACATGAATAACGCCAATAAGGATATTAATTAGAAACATACTACATAACCCTCAAGAAGAGGTCAGGCATCAAAGAGACTCAAGCCTCTTCTCCTACCACCAAAACCGACCCACTGAAGGAGTACGCATCCGACCATGTGCTACGCCAAAGACTTGGCCATCGTCCAAGATCCAGAGTCGTTCTCTTCCTCAACTGGCAGTCCGACAGCCGATTTGGACCGAAACATCACTACCGCGCCTCGTGGCCGGCCGCTCTGGTGGCCGGTTCAAGGTCACGGCCGCCAAGAGCGTAGAAGTTCATTGGGCCGGCCGTATTTGCGTTAGCGACGAGACGCATTGTTGGAGAAGATTGATTGGTTGTTGAGGCTTTAGGGCGCTTCAACGCCCAGTGTCATGCGACGTCGACCGAAGCCTGGTTTCAATGGCGCTGCATCCGCAAAGGCTGGCGACTGGTCACTAGCGAGGAGAAGAGTGGCGGTGTTCGTGAGCACCTAGGCCTCAGCGCGGGTTCTCCTCAATGGCTTTGCGGTCCTGAATAAAGTTTTGAAGAAAGTTCTGAAGGAAGTTCTGAATGGCGCACCAAATATCCCAAAAACCACCCGCAAAAAGTTTGAATGTGACATCGGGTGCCAAGACATGACATCTGTCCCCTCTGCTTCGGGATCATCCCGGAGAGTGCCGGACGTGCGACACTTGGCGTGACGTGACGCGACGTGACGTGACGTGACGTGAAGTGACGTGACGTGACGTAACGTGACGCGACGCGACGCGACGTGACGTGACGCATGCCCGTCACACTTGTGTGTGACGTGCGCGCGTCCTCGCATCTCAGTTATCACACTCACATTCAGTTCATCAAAGATAGCCGTTTGGTAGCTGGGTAAGGCTGTGTAGGTAAATTACACGCCAAATCCCACTCTGTACTGTCGGACCAAAACACTGGAGTGACAGCGGTTTTCAGCTCAGCTGAAGTTGCTCCACTCAATTGGCGGCGCAAAAATATTATTGTTGTAGTAAGGATTATGGCCTTAGAATAATTCCTGCAAAGCATTTGAGCAACTTTTAAACAATAAAAAAGAAGCGTCTTATTCTGACGGGGAGGTTAAGCATTTGAAAACACATCATGTCCACCAGAATCAGGCAAAACGTGAGGAACCCTATGAAAACGAGAGCAATGAATAGAGATGGACATAAGAGTAGGTATTAGACATCAGAAAAAGCTGATACCGGTATACCATTAATGAACATTTTAATCTCACTGTTTTCCCGGACGCGTTCGTAGGGAATGCCCTCGTGCTCTAACACAAGATTGTCTTAGGGCTGTCGCCACAATTAGAAAGCATGTTCGGAATCACTTTATGATTGCCCCTTGGCCCATCTGCCACCTCTCATTTTGCATTTACCGGCAGCTGGCATAGAGGCATCACGGCATCCCTGTTAATTGATGTTTGATGTAGCACATCCCTCTCGTATGTGGAACACCTTACATGACTGTAATGCAAAGACAGGCGCAGGTAAAAATGACTTACTGATTTTCAATGTGTATTTGGCATACATAAAGCAGCTAAAAACAAAGGGCATGGTAATAATGCACTTGTTCCTTTAGGTGCAAATTACCCAGGCAGTTAACGCGCCCCTAAATCCAATAAATAACACCATTAAGGTTGGTAACAACACCACTAAGATAACGTTGGTAACAACAGGTTGGTAGGTCAATGATCACGGACGAGGTCGGGTCGCCAGCACACCGCTCCGCTCTGCCCGCGTGTTACGAGCGAGCGACTCGTAGTGTCCAGTGGAGCCGGTGACGCTTTTGAAAGGTACGCCATGCCACGGTCGGTGAAGTGTGACGGTGAAGGAGACGGTGACCTGAAGACCGGTGAAGGAGACGGTGACCTGAGGACCGACAGCGCTCACGGACCTCAGAATCAACAGTCGGTGAGCGAGTTCGTGAGGAACTTCAGTGATCCTCCCAGTGAAGGACAGAGCAAGCGTGACCGATCGGAGTCAGGATCGGAGTCGGGATCGGAGTCGGAATCGGGATCGGGGTCAGGATCAGTCAGGATCGGAGTCGAGATCGGAGTCAGGATCGGAGTCGGGATCGGAATCGGGATCGGGGTCAGGATCAGTCAGGATCGGAGTCGAGATCGGAGTCGGGATCGGAGTCGGGGCCGGAGTCGGGATCGGAATCGGGATCGGAGTAGGTGCCGGTTCGGAGACGTGGCGCTCCCGAGCGAGACTCGAGTTATAGCCCGTCCCTGACAGAGGAGTACCTGGACGTGGCCCTCAAGAAGCTGCAACGCTGCAACAATGCACCCATCTCCCGAGATCTTATTAGTTCCACAAGTCGCCCCAAGTGGAGATCTGCCCACTTAACGATCGGGTGCGAGACCTGGAGCGGCATGTAGAAGGGCGTGACTCGAAAATTAAAGAGCTGGCAAGTGAGCTACGTGCAACGAAGGACGAGGTGAGAAGGCTCAACGAGAGAACTGAAATCGCCGAGATGAACCCGTGCATCCCGTGTCTCATTCTCTCTGGCTGCGCGACGGCGTCTCAGCGAGCGCCGCGCCTTGCTGCGCCCCTGCCGCCGGCCGGCCATGTTGCGCCCCGGGGCACGGACCCCACTGACCCGGCTGACCCCGCCGGCTCGCGCCGTGCCGCCGGTGGCGGGCGTAGCAGCGAGCGCAAGGGCCGAGGACTGGACGGGCGGGACACGAGCGAGACGGAGGATATCAACGGCCCAGTTATCAGCGCCATCCGAACCCGTCCGCAAGGATTGAACATCACGGGAAACGACATGGACCGAGCGCACTGCCTCCCTGAACAGAACAACCGCATGTTAGTGAGATTCGTGCGTTCTGGTTCGGGCAGTGTTCGAGAGCAGCTGATGGTGCGACAGTTGGAGCTGAGGGGCTAAGGCCCCTACATCAATGAGAGCTTGGAGACACAACAAGGCTGAATCTTTCGCTGGTCTCTAGATGCGAAGAAGAAAAGCAAGATCTCTACAGTCTGGACAAGGTGGGGCCAAGTTCACTACATGACGAACAATGCGACATTAGCCCGCGCGTGGACTCTAAAGAAACTGCGCGAGCTGAGCTTTCCTGTGAAGAATTTATGTGTATTACTCTGCCCGACCGTATTTGCTTTTTATTGCTGCTTTCCCTTGTTCCGGTTTGCGTTTTGTTTGTACTTGTTTTTGGCTTAGTGCTTCACTATTTCATTTGATATATTTGTGCATTACGTTTGCTTATTCGCTCACAACTTGTGACTTTCGCTGACGATATCATTAGATCTGCATGACAGATGATTAAACTGTTTTGCTGAGGGTGTGTAGCTGGGAACCTTTTCTTTGTTTCGTTTTGTTGCATTAATTTCGGCCATTCCCGTCAAGTAAAGCTGCATCGCTAGAAAATGAAAATGAATAACGATGATGATGAAGATGATTTGGGCTTTGGGGTGCAACGACTACACTGGTCATGCGGCGCCCATTGAAAATGCATAAATAGCATTTGCAAAAAAAAGAGTTAACAACATATGTAGACGCTATGGCCGGCAACACAAAAGGCTGAAGTTCGCTAGAGGCCCTAATGAAGGACATATTAAAGGCTGCACCTTCGAAGAGACAGTAATCCTCTTCTTGGACTAACTAAAATTGTAATCATCTGTTAAGCCGTTCCTGAAATTGAGAACCAGAACCCAAAACCAAAAGCCAAAAACTTACATGGGAACACGCACTTCCTGCACGTGGCAAAGCATGCAAACACAATCAAAGTGTGGTTGCACTATATTTGTGTCAGCGTCTCCACGTTTTTGGTGCGCGAGAGCCTGCCAAATTTTTCGTGAGTGTGCACGCTCACACGCAATCCGTATCCTGCGTTCGAGCGCGCGCGTCCGTGCGTGCGTGGGTAACCTTCCTCGCATACTTACATATGTGAGCCTGCCTGGATGCCCTCGAAATAGAACTCCAAGGGCTTGCTGGTCCCTGGATAATCTGTATGAAATGAGCAACAGGCGGGGTGGCGTACATATTTTCAAAAAATGCAGGTACAGGCACGGTTATGTGAAACGCGTTTACAAAAGATTGAGCATATGCTTGAAGAAAGGCTGTGCAACGTTGCTGCTGGTGTTCCTGTTGGGTTGTTAGTCACGGGTAAAATAAGGTGAAAAGTTCCTTAAAATGCATAATAATTTATAGTTGAAGTACGGGAACGCTGCAGGCGGGTGGGAAACAGATGAGTGCAACGGATTCCGAATAAGTAACGGGTCGGTATAGACACAGCTCTATACGTAGCGGGTGTATTGGGTAAGCAATATCTCACCCATGAGGATTTCC
>NW_023596805.1:7515297-7535558 GCF_011947565.3 Pollicipes pollicipes | reverse complement strand
TTGCTGACTTAACTCATAAGCGTGCGTATCAACCACCCATAAGGATTTACCGTTTACCATGCGTCTGAAAAGACATGTCATAGGTATGCTGGGTTGGAGCCGGACGTTTTTTCATTCATTATACTACATATAATAGATCATAGGACGTCTTATTTGATCAGTTGGGTGAGGCGAATGGAAAATATTGCAAACCTGTGAGCCCTTCAGCTGTGTTTTATTTCAGTAAGGCTCCTCTCCGTTCAGGACAACGCTCAATTACGGCTCACTAGCAGGTCAGAGCCAATAACTAAGCGTCTCAGGCAATTCCTGAGTTGACTGATAGTCGTTTAGTACGTACTGCCCCCCCCCCCCCCCACACACACACACGGTTAGGCTGTCATTTAACGTATTCAGGAGCCTAAAGCTTAGGCGACAATAGATCAACCTGCTGCCATTGAAGCGGAGAAAATCAAGGGCCTGTTGGTCAGTTCTCTCTGTCATTCGACACCAATTGGCGTGCTGCCTCCGTTGGTGCATGGGGAGAGGCAGATTCGGTTACCCTTTGCCCCCCCCCCCTCCCTCCCGCCCTCCCGTCCACCGTCCACCGGACGAGTTGCTCAGCTGTGGTCCAAACATCTTCACCGCAAGCCGGACATCTCAGACGTGAAGCAACACCCCCACTCGCCAAGACACGAGTCAGTGGTGCACGGTCTCGACTCTTCTTGACGTTATTTCTGAGTGATCTAGAATCTCGTTATCTCCGATCATAGCCGGCCCGACCAGGTGATACAGTTCACTCAAACAATTCACGCCAAGTCGACGAGTTCGCGACACAATCTGGCGGCGCCCCGGCGGAGAACGACGCCGCTGCTCGCAACCGACGCCTCCCGACTTCCGCCGCCCAAGCACGGTCGGTGAGCCCACGTACCTTTGTTTTTCGACGTGCGCGCGGCCACGAACGACCTCCCTACACAACCGGCCGTATTTTTGCTGCGTTTGGGCCCGGTCGATGCATCGCCCCGGGGCGTTTTGAGCGCGGCTGCCGGCCTGCTCATTTTAATGCAATAAACAGTCTGCCGCCGTGGATAGCGCTACCAGCCGCAGGGCATGAATATTGATCCCGCCCCGTCGTGATCGCCTGTCGTGTCGGCGCAAAGGAAGGCGGCCGTCGCGGGAGAAGCCGCGAGCGCTGGGAGCCGGTGACGGCCGCTGGGTCGGGCGCCGGCGAAGCGTGACGCCGGCGCAGGGGCGCGCCCAGGAGGGGGGCGCTGGGGGACGTCATCAACGTTCGCCGTGAGATGTGCCGAGAGCTGCGGCTGTAGCGGACCGCGCACCGGGGGAGCACGCAACCGAGGCCGAAAAAATGTGGCAGCATGGCGGTTAGAACTCCCGAGCTGGGCGCGCCCATGCCGGGATGGTGGGCGAAGCTGCGCTTAAGATGCAAACGGTGCGTCCGGCGGAAGCAACAGACCCCTGGCGTTGGCCTAAGGCTGCCCTTGGCCGTGACCGTCGACTTTGCTGGGAAATTCGGGAGCGTCCTCTATTTATAGCTCGTTGGTATCGTAGGAACGTGAAGAGGGCATTAACCATCGGCTGCCTTGACTGGTGTGATTGAGGAGAGCCATTGCCATGCCGGTTCCATGCTCGAAGTTACAGCCGCTGTCACCGAACAGCAGACAGCAGTGGTCTTAAGACTGACATCTTATTGATGCATCGAAAGCATTCTTTCCTTTTCATCGCCCGCATGGTCCGGTGTTGCAAGGATCTTGGTCCGACGTCATTAATCATCGAATGTGCCATTGCAAACTACCTTGATACACCCTCTACTGACAACCCCATTCGGTCTCATTTCTTCTCAAAGTCAGAAGGGGAGGGCCAGAGCCTCTCAAACAGAAAAAAACATACTGTTAGTTGCAGGCATGTCAACGCAGGCAGTGAGTGCCAGAATTGCAACCGGCGCCGCACCATCGATGGCGTTCAGGCGGTACCCACACCCCGTGGCCGAAAAGTACAAAAGAAGAGAAAAGCAGAAGTAAGTAAAAAGTAAAGTAAAATAAAAGTAAAAGTATGCCGCTCTGATACCAGCGTGGAGATTCATACTTGACTTCACGGAGCAGTCCCAGCTTTCAGTGCGGGGATGCTTCAGAGGTACTGACCGGATCGAACGTAGATCGTAAACCGCTACGCAGCGATCAGCAGACCTTCAGTGCGATGCCTTCTTCTCTGCGAGCATGATGACCTCATATTCATCGTCATTATTATCACATCATCGTGCCTCTTTTTCTACTGGCACGACAACCTCCCATTCATCATCATCATCATCAGGTCATTATTCCCTGTTTTCTATCGGTATGATGACCTCCTAATCATCATCATCCTCACCACCACCACCACCACCACCACCACCACCACCATCATCATCATCATCATCATCCTCATCATCAGATCATCATGCCTCCTTTCCTAGCGGCTTGATGACACCCTATCCATTAATATCATCATCATCATCAGATCATCATACCTCATTCTCTGCTGGCGTGATGACCACCTATTTATCATCATCCTCACCGGATCATCATGCCTTCTGTTCTCCTGGTATGATGATCTATTCATCATCGTCATCATCAGATCACCATACTTCCCTCTCTACTGGCGTGATGGCGATGATTTCAAGGCGATATCAGTCGTATGACCAGAAGCCTGTCTTTCAGATCTGGTACCAGATAGTCAACCAAGGGGTCCCAGATACCGGACATTCGATCTGGTACCAGATAGTCAACCAAGGGGTACCAGATACCAGATACCAGATCTGGTGCCACATAGTCAACCAAGGGTGACCAGATACCAGATGCAAAATATGGTGCCAAACAGTCAACAACGGATAGAATCTGCCAATGCAGAAGAACTCCCTGGGTGCAGCCATCCTCGCAGCCGCCCTGTGGAAGCACTTGTCCGCACGCCTAGTAGAGCGTACCTCAGCGTGCAAGTTTAGTCTGAAAGAAACGATTTTTGGACGACTTAACTACGCGACAAATTACTAGTGCATCACAACGAAGCGTACAAATGAAACTGCTAAACTACTAGCGATATATTCACGTAGGAGCTAGATACCCGTGAAGTCATGATCGGTCTACAGGTAATATATTATGATAGATAACTTAAAGATACTCAACTTTAGTGGATGTAGCGATCGATTGCACATTGTCCGTTGATTGCACCTCCTCGCATCAGAGCAGCCCGCTCTGCAATTTGACGTGCATTATTACCAATTGTACGTGCCGTTGTGCTGTGAGTTTAATTAATCCAGACGTGAGTTATGGACCACGAATTTCTGTGCCGCACTTACCAGCGTAATTTCAAGCATGTGGAGCATTAAGGAGATTCTCGTATTCCGGCCTGCTACTGGATATAGCGCGACGCATCCAACCGCGCCATAAATGGAAGAGGAATGGCCAAATGAGTTCATGGCGCGACGATATTGTCTCTGTTCCATGAATAAGATCTCTGAACTGCAATAATTACAAATCATGAGCCTCACTGACTAGCGTGCAACGGACTGCAGTCAGCTTAGTTTTTAAAAGGCAGGTCAACGGCTGGACCGTAGAGCTCTGTACGTCGATGTCCGTCTTTTGAGGCCTGCACCGCGTTAAGATGCTGTGTCACGCTTATCTCCGCCATATTTATGGTTGTAAGATGACCGATATATTTATATGTATACATACATGTGTACAGAAATAGATATATTTGTATATATATATATATATATATATATGTGTGTGTACATAAATACATATATTCATACATATATATATATATATATATACATATATATAGACATATAGATATATAGATATATATGAGAAAACCAAGACCTGGAAAAGTTTGTTCAATTCATGAAAGCGTCTTCTAGGCGGGTCGTATTCAGCTTTAGCGAACTAAGCCCCACGAGGGCAGAGCTAAATGAACGAGTAATGCCCCGCTTTACAGCTCACACTGTTCATCCCACGCGTCAAGTCATTTTCTGTCTTCGTCGGCTGATTTTCTGTTCCGATCCGAGATGTATGTCTCCGACCGAACGTCGATCCTCAACGTGCTACGCCGACCTGTCTCGTTACCCCACGGATAGCCATGCAATAGAAATGACTTGCGATAAAGTGCGTTGATAGGCTCTCTGTTATTGTGCACCGGGGACGGCCAATTGTGCGCATCGTAATTTAATGAACATTGTAATTGTAATTGATCATCATTGTAACACGTCTGGCGAGCAGATAACAGGCGTTGCCGACACGACATTCGACATTTGCATGCTGAAAACTGGCTGGTGACACGACACTCATGTTTAGAGCCTCATCATCTGGTGGACCGATTATCGGAAATTCCAAGGCTTCACTCGCCAACTTAAGTTGCAGTGGTGTGGCGTCGCGTTATGGTTTTAGACGAGAATATATTTCAGGTCCCCTGATAAATCGAAACAGTTTAGAAGGTTGTGATCTGGAGCTGATTCGCGGGGCGTTAAGTGTCTTCAGTACCGGTCACGAATAGCTATGCACAGTGATCCATACAGATCGAAAAAGCTGAAGCTGTAGCACCAGCTGATTTAGGGCTGACACGTCACTGGAGGATAATGTGCGCATTAAATGGCTTTCATATGGCACCCCTGACTAGGCCACACAACACGTTGATAACGTTGTCATGCATGCACAATTTCTAGCCTTTCCGTTAGGTACACAGCTGTCTGCGATACGCCATCAAAACACAGCAGTCCCGCTTTGTCTTCCGACGAGCGAGACCACCTAGCGCGACATCGGTTTCTTCCTGGCCTTTATGGAAGCCGAACGATCGCGCACTCGCGTGCGTTTCTGACAGAAATCGTTATTGCATGCCGTAAAGCCAACTGAATTTCGATAAAATTCTTCCAGCTGCTTGTGACAAAGGGAGGCTGGAGATGGCACATGGGTGGCAAATGTTGGCATCTTCTGCGCAAGGTCCGTTCTAGTGTTCATTGTAATCGCAGAAAACTTCATATCGCAATAATTTGTGACGCATTTCTGTGCGTTAAACTTCGTACACATTTTTCAGCATCGCTGCCCCCTGTATCCGCCATATAAATCTTGTCTTTGTACGTAAATATTTGTATCCTAAATCCACATATGGCAACATTATATATTAGCACGTGTGAGCCAAAGCCACTGCTGCTATGTGATTTGATAAAATGCTACGCAGACCCTGTAAAACAATTTCTGAGGGCTGAAGTCGCCGCCGAATAATTTGTTCATGACCAAAATTTGTGAGTGGATAACTTGTAAATCTCTCATTATTGTTCTGTAATGCTTATGATTGTATATTTTTGGGATAACGGTACAAAGATCAAGGTTTCGAGCAATGATTTCATCCCTGTGTGGCAAGATTGCTGCGGTTCAATTTTTTTTTGTTCCGTTCGGTCAATAGGTAATCGCTTTCTCGTGAATGGAATTTCATTGCTTTATTTTTCAAAACTTCCCATCAATCTCCAGCAGTCTGTCCCCAGTACGGGCCAGACGTTGGGTAGTGCCACCGGTCGCTAACTTCACTATGAAAACGGTTTAATCCACTGCAATACAGCCGGAGACAGAACCCAAAAACTTTGATACCTAACATATTCGGGTTTTATTGGGATGGACAAAAAATGGCTCCAGCTTTGCAACGTTTTGTATAATCTAGGAAAACAAGACCAGAAAACGTTACTCATGTGAGCGTCTTTCGAAGGGGAGGCCCTTATTTGAAGACAATGGGGCTATTAGACTATTGAGGCTATCCCATATTGTGGATATTATAAAATAAGCTCACTAGTAACTATCGGTTTGTTTTTAAGCGTAAACGACTGCTATACGCAACACAATTTCATTATTTAGTAAATATGCTTCTTAATACGCCATCGTTTGATTACAACACGATGCATTTTTTATGACGTCAGAGTCGCTGCCAGACTGGCCCTGTCGGAGTTGCCACTATAGCGGATGAGCTGATTTACTTGAAGCGCTTTAACACGCAATCGGGTGGGGGAGGGGTCAAATTGGCCATCCCCGAAAATGTTTCCAGAATGGTTTCCAGGCGGCGCGGCGGAGCCGCGCCAAGATTTGCGTACCTGTAGAAAATTGAATAGCGGATCGCTTGGCATCAAAAATTTAGATGCACCTTGTGAGGTCACTGACCTATGGCAGGTCAAAGTCAGGCCATGGTTTCAGCGAGGTCGATTTATGAAAATCATCGAATCTGATGCAACAACGGAGTGTGTGAGACGAAGCCATACATCTCTTAGATGCTTTCTTAGGCAACACAGCAATTGAATGAGCAAATTACATTGACCTGAGGTCAGGTATGAAGGTCAGACGAAGGTAAAAAACTACCTGTTTTATTTCTCTAGGGCTTGCTGTATGGAATAGTTTCTGGTGCTCATTTCGAATTTGTTGATAGCAGGAACCGCATTGTTCATCTTCCATGGACTTCTTAGAGGTCAGAATAGGTCCTTGACCTAACATGACCAAGGTCAATATTTTTTAAAGGAACATACTGCCTAGCATAATCTTTGTCACTTATTCAAATGCAAGACCCAGAGCAATCTTGTATCATTTTGGTCACCATGACCTTCAAAATGTCAAAGGTCATTGACCTTAAAGGAGCATGTGACCTTTTGCTGAGAAACGGTTATCTATGTTCTTGGGGCACTTTGGAGACCAACCTGGAATTTGACATTGTTTGGCCTCATTTGACCCGAAGGTCATGACCTAGCAGCCTGAAACTTTGACCAAAGTGAGTTCACGTATAAGCCAACACACCCTGTAAATTTGGTGCATCTAGCTGTCTTAGTTCCTGAGATCACAGGGAGGCCAAATTGTTCCGCGCCCCCCCCCCCCCCCCCCCACCCGAGCGAAGGGTATCCAGCCGGCCACACGAGCGCGTGTTAACTTGCCGAAATGTGGCGTGTTTGTAAGTGCGTATTACTTGAATACGAATATCGTTCTGAGCGCTCGGTTTTTTCTTCCTCGTGGTGTTCTTTACATTCGTGCGTGGTTTGATATTTTTACTTATACTTACATACTCGGTTGTGGTCGTATTCTTAAAGTAAGTGTTTCACATTTGTATCGGGTTTTGACATTAAAAAGCCATATTTAAGAAAATTGGGTGCAGCTCACAGACCTGCACTTCTTAAGGTCTGAAAGCCTTTACTTTCTGAACTATATGTCCGGGAATATGTGAGGAGTGCTTCGAGCAAACTATTTCAAGGCTACCAAAACATGCCGCAATTACGTCACTCGGATCCTGTCACTGCACTGGCCATGCGGCGATTAGGTCATTGCAAATATAATTGTCGAGTCGTTCATATTTAGCATTCGTGAGCATGATTTTAAGATATTACGGCTGTCAATTGGCCCGCAATCCATGTCTTGCAAACTACTCACGATTCTAACATGATAAGTGGGCTGTTTAGATTAGAGCCCTTTCGACCACAAATGATCATTTCAGGGCTACCGGATGGAGGAGAGTGGATAACGGTGGATCAGGATTACATGCGCCTGAGAGACCGCAATCAATCGACCATCAATCGATCAATCGATATTCAGTTCGAGCAACGACCATGGAAGTAAAAGTGTTAATCTCTCAGCTGCAGCGATTTATCAGCTCGCACTCAGACCAGAAGTACCTCGACAGCTACAAGCACGCTGTCAGGACCTTTTTCGGAGAGAGAGGCTTTCCCAGCTTCCGGGAGGACGAATGCATCCATCCTGCATGGTAGATAACTGCATTACTCTTTGTAGTGCATAATACAAAAAGCTACGCATTTTTCCTAGTTATTACGGAGATGAGGCTTGCAATCGAATACCCCAAGAACAGTGCAAAAACTGAGTATGTGGATACAAGAAGGTGCCTTAACCTCACGAATAAATGTGCGAGAACAACACGACAAAAGGCCAGTGATATAACTTCTGCTTGAATCATAAAATTAGCGTAGTGGTAATGCATGAATGGGCTGTCATAAGAAGCGCTTTTGCCCTATCCAAACTTTTGGGACGTTCCTGGACCCCTTTCAGCCTCGTGGTCCCCGATCTCTCTCTCTCTCTCTCTCTCTCTTTTGGGACGTTCCTGGACCCCTTTCAGCCTCGTGGTCCCCGATCTCTCTCTCTCTCTCTCTCTCTCTCTCTCTCTCTCTCTCTCTCTCTCTCTCTCTCTCTCTCTCTCTCTCTCTCTCTCTCTCTCTCTCTCTCTCTCTCTCTCCCTCTCTCTCTCTCTCTCTCTCTCTCTCTCTCTCTCTCTCTTCCTCTTATTTTCTGCGCATTTGCTGGTCACTGCCGCCCGCTCTCCTCTCCTATCCACTCTCTGTCCCTGCCTCTGTGTATGCGTCTATGTCTGTGTGTCTTTGTCTGTGTCTGTGTCTGTGTCTGCCTCTGTTTGCCCCTGCGTCTGTCTGTATTTGTCTCTGACTCCTCGCATGCACATGTGCTGTATCAGTAACCTATAGCCTCTACATGTACATGTGCTATATCGGAAACATGTGTCGCTGTATTTTGGCGCTGGCTAAACGGCAATGGGGCTACCTTACGGACCGCCTGGATTAAATAAGGAGAAAGGGAGGGGAAGGGGTCTCCATTCATTTCATTATACACGGCTCCGACCCAAAGGCTTCATCCCGTCTTCGGATACAGAATTAAAACTGGCGGATGGTGGAATGAGCGGCATTAAGTGGCATCAAAAACCGTCGGCTGCGTCACATTGCCAAGCTCTAAGATTCAGTTCGAGCAACGACCATGGAAGCAAAAGTGTTAATCTCTCAGCTGCAGCGATTTATCAGCTCGTGCGCAGACCAGAAGTACCTCGACAGCTACAAGCACGCTGTCAGGACCTTTTTTCGGAGAGAAAGGTTTTCCCAGCTTCCGGGAGGACGAATGCATCCATCTAAAATGTCATCATGAGATGCAATTTAATCTTTTTGTCGGACGATAAGAACAATTACGAGACAGCATCACTGGAATAAAGATGCAGCAGATGGGGATTCATGTGTCGGCAAACATCAGAGAAAGCTGCCACTGACCGTCACTAACTAGCGCGTCTAGAATCTTCAAAAGTTTCCAGTGAGGGTACCGCGCGAAATTTTCGAATCCACTATCATCCAAGGAAAAGCAAACCGAGAGACACATTCATTGCATGCTGGCTCCATGTTTGTCGCCAAACTGGCTCAACGAACAACGCTTTCTAGGCCTGAATGATGCACCATGGCTCTCGCCGGGATTAAAACGTGAAAGCGAATACAATGCGTCTGTTAGGTTAGTTGCAAATAATTGGCAGTTTGTGTTTGATTTAGGTACGCTATCGTGATATGTATATATAAATATATATATATATATATATATATATATATATATATATATATACGCATACGTTACGTAGCTCAACCACACGCTCATAATTCGGCTACGGGTGTGGATGAGTAATATCACAGGTGTTGAGGGGTAGTACCACGAGTGCGGAGGGGTGGAGGATTATCGGATCCTGCTCGGCGATGATTTCTCAATCTCGCCACCAAGCTATGAAAACCGAAGCGTGAACACCCGACCAGATGACTTGTTGAATGCGATTGGCTCCGTTTGGGGGGGGGGGGGCAACTGAACCCTCTGAGATATCATAAAGTAAGAGAGCTGCAAACGCCAAATTCACAGAGAAGGTAGCCCTTTGTCTGAACTTATTTTTGTGAATTTCGAGGTTTTGAAGTCGTGATCCTGGCTAATTCAGGTCAGACAAGGTCAAACACTCAACTGGTGTCCGAAGTGACCTTAGGCGTCCTCGTGCAATCATCTTTGTCCAATGTACCTTATCTAAGTAAATGGTAAATGGTGTTTATATTAGGCCAGTGACCTGATTTGATTTCCAGAAGGCTAAATCTTTGAGATTTTTTTGGTACTTACGTTTAGTCAGCGTGAAGAACCACGCTGTGGGATATGCTCCTCAAAGCAAAAGGTGACTATGATTATTTTGGGTCAATAACCGTCTTTAACCTTTATAAAGTCAACCAAGATGCTAGCATCCCCTTGATCGAGGAATTCGAAAAGTGTTGAACAATATTTCATAAATCAAGTTGTCCAGTACAAAAGTGATTTTGTGAATTGAAGTAAAGTGAAAGTGAAGTGAAGTGACAAAACACCGCGTTTTGAATTACAAGACTTCGATTCGTGTCGAATGTTACATTGATGCAACATTAACCCCATTTGCAAGATACCGCGTTAGCCACTGCTTCAAACGGGGCTTCCAGGATGGCTGCAGGGCGCCTGCTCTCGTAGTCCCAGCGTTGAAATACGGCTGAATCGACCCGTTGTCATATTATATGAAGATGAAGCGGTCAAGTCAGTTTTAATCCACCTTTGACTCTCCTAAACGTACCATTGAGGCGACATTAAGTCAGACGCGTAACGTACACCAGCAGTCTGCTGCATAGGTGGCACCACACGAAAAAAGCGCAGTGCAAGTAACAGTTATGCTGTGATGCAGCACCGCTGGTATTGGCTCTTACCAGGTCCACAAATCGTTCACGTCACCGGCAAGTGTTTCACCGCGGTGTAACGGACGCTTGCATCATGTCGCCACGACGGGTCGGAGAACATAAACGACCAGCGACATCGTGCAAGTAGCAGCGTATGCAAACGATCGGGAAAAAGGCGGGCTGCGGGTCAAGGGGCAGGTTACCTGTTACCGACCACACGCTATCTCATGCTGCTCCCTCATGCACGCTGCACCAACTGTGAGGTTTGAAGGCGAAATGCCAAGCTGCAAACCCTCGCAGTAATATATAATGCAGCTCGTTAATTGTATAATTGAGCCTCTATAGCATTTCTTCATATGTTGACCAGAACTGAGCGTGGCCAGGCATGGAGCTGGGAGTGGTCAAGGAGAGCAACAAGGAGCAGGGAGCCGACCGGACGTTGCCTCACTCCAAATCTAACATTCTGGAGCACGCCAGCACCAGCCGCGAGATTTCAAGGCGAGTTGCCGAGCCGCACGCCTTTGCAGTCATGTATAGTGCAGCTCGTTAATTATATGTTATGAGCTGGTAAGCCTCATCCCCAGAAAAATCCAGCATGACCCGCCGGGACCGGGACCAGGAGGTGCTGGTCCTGATAACATGACGTCATCCACGAATCGGCTCCTGCTATAGACGCGGTCAACACCCGCGCCATCACACCAGGTCATGTTAGATTCAGAACGATGTGGCGTTGGGTGGAGTTAGTACACGTTGTTGCCTACATGAGGCACGTCACTCCCAACGTAGGCAAGCAGCACCAACTATCAGGGTGATAGTTGGTATTGTTGTTGTTGGTATTGTTGGTATTGATAGTTTGTATTGGTTGACACACTGTTCTGATTTTGTCCATTTAACTTCTATCTTGTTTGTCTTAACGCTTGTTTGGCATTGGGGTCTGTTTTTTTTTGCCAGTTTGGCTTCATCCAGTGGGCTTAAATCATTTTTAACTTTTTGCCTGCTCAATTTTTTCAGTCGGCTTTTATCATCCTGACATTTTGCCGTTTGACTTGAAGTCATTGTAGCCTTGAACATACCCGGATGCTTTGATTCACATACGAAATGAATTACTCAATCAGGATATAGGGAAACACAAGCAACCTTCAAATTCATTTCCAGCATGAAATCTCAGAATGACCGGGATTTCAGATTCAACTTGACTTGCTGTCATGGTACCCTTGAACGTAACCGGATGCTTTGATTCACATACGAAATTAAGTACTCAGTCATAATGGAGGGAAGCACAAGCCACTTTAAAATTCATTTTCAGTACACAAATATAGAATGACTAGAAGCTTAAAAGCTGTCTCACTTGCATCCAAGCTAGGGACTGTGGCAATGACAGGAGAACCGTGGCAACGCCAAGCGTCTGACTGTCCCTTGGCTTCAAAGATATAAGGCAATCTCTGCAGACCGAAGGAGATGACTCCCCTAACAGAGTCAAATGAAAAAATGCCTTGAAACTAACGATACCCGTAGAAAGCAGTGTCTTTGAAACTGTATGGATGTACTGGGGATATATAATTGTGTTAAAGCTGACCCTATGTTAAGCATAAATAATCACCCAAGGTGATTAAGTGTGCGGCCCACTTGTACGCGACATATATCATTCTCCCCATTCACGCGGGGTTCATGCACTTTTATATGAAACCTTACTGAGAACTGAAACCATTTCTGCGGCATCAATACTGCACGTAATACGTGACGTGTTCAAATGCGCAGAGGATTATCATCACACGAACCATTCGGAATGTACCGGAAACAACTAAATCACAGCATTCACTTAGCACTCACCTGGTGCTGGCCAGTGGCAAAAGATCTTGATCACACCAGCCTGGTGTCAGCCCTAACCACGAGATCAAATCACCTCGGGCGCCTCAAGGGTTGGTGGTGTCGTCCCCAGTACAGCCGCGCCCAGCGGAGGCCGAAACGATAGCGTCTGCGTGTACAGTCGCGCCCACCGGGGTCGGGTACCGATGCGAGAATGACTGGCGGGATGCTGCCGAGGGTTAATATTGCGCGGAGCGCGCGCAGGGCTTCTGGCTGCAGTGGCGCGGGGGGGGAGGGCGACACCATGCCATGCACGCGAGGGGCAGAGGCAGTGATCTAGGCAAGTGACGTGAACCGTTGCGTAGTATTTGACACGTGAAAGTATTGATAGCATGCAGTTACTAGATCATACAGGGGCATGATTTCCCTTGTCAGAAATTATGTTGTTTCAGGGCAATGCATACAACACCTAAGGTCATTAAGTGTCGACTTTTCTCACGCCGGATGTTGAGGTAGCCGACAAAACTGCGGGCCGGGAACCACGCTCTAACCCGCCATCTTCTCCACATGGTGAAGGGAACGCCCTTCCAACTGATCTGCTTCGCCGTCCGTTTTCAGTTTTATACCGGAAGGCATGCACCGTGCGCGTCTGTTCCTCCCTACCTCCACGCCATGCCACACAAATGCTAATCAAAATCGTGGTATGATCGCAACGTTCCTGAAGATGAGATAGGCTTGACGGTAGTGCTTGACCCTCTGCAAAGAGGCTTTACCATTAGTCACATCCACAAACTCCAACGGAAGAGTTTTGTGCCAACGTGACTGCTCTGCCGTTTCGTTGATGTTGGTGACCCGAGATTGTGAGAACATTGTGGAAAACCTCGAGGGATATTGCGGCAACATGATTGTCGCTAAGGCTGGATCTGCTACGAGACTCTGCTGGCAGAACGATCGGAGATGTTCAGCATTTGGTTCTCATAACTCCTGACCACGAATACCGCCCGAAGTGCTCCATCTTCTGAAATTGGACAATCATCGCTTGATAACGTCGTTTGACCGGCACCTCTGGACGTAGCAAAGGTCAGCTACTTCCAGCAGAAGAAATCACAACTCCAAGAAACGTGGGAGCTTAATGTCGGTCTTACTTATCTCAGGAAATTGTTCCATCCGCGGCGTAAAATATCCATCGTCAGGCATAACGCAGCGTACGTCCGAGTCCTTCGAGCATTTGTGTTGATGTATGCAAGCTGAAATGGCCGACGTGACGTGACTTGAGTGTGGCCAAAGAAACAATCCTTTATCTTGAGCACTTTGGTGTTGCAGTCGACTCCCTGCAATCGCTGTGAGTGAACACGGATTATCCTCTTGCTCTTACACTTCCGACTACTTCTGCACAGCAGACGACAAACAGCCGACAGCCTGGAACAAGGCCGTATAACAGGACCGGAGAAGTTATCACTGGAGGCGCTGAGATGGGCATAAGGAGAGGAAATGTCATAGAACTCCCAGAGCGCAGGTGCTAAGATTTTGAGGAAAATTCTGCGTCGGCTTGGGGCGAGACAGTATGCACTCCATTTGCCCTGCAGACTGGCGTCTCGGACCTCGCTTCATGTGAGAGCGCATCCGACGGAAGCCGCGTGGTCGGAACGAGCTCATCAATGGGACACCACAAAACGCCGCTCAGAGGCCGTTCAGCAGATGCTGGTGCGGTATTGTCTTAACACATTTGTGTTACGAGCGACGGAGCACAGTACGTGTGCGCTGAGATACATGAATCCACCGCAAGCCAGTTGACTCATGTCATTGACGGCGGTGACCCTCCCGACACAGTAAGCCCACGTAGTTACCTCGCTGGTGATGCGACCTCCTGAAGTAAACGAATGTCATTTGAAAGTCCCTTGAACGGGAAGTCTTTTGCGGCGAAAGTTTGCTGCAGATGATGGGTTATATGTCCTTCATGACAGTGAAGCCGAGCGTGATGGCTGTGATTTCAGCTTGTACGCCTCGACTGATGTTACGGTTGTCACCGGCAAATCGGCCCCAGAACGTTCTCATGTGAGAACCAAACGCGGCGAGAATAGGCTGCCGTCGGGTCTCCCGAATGCATTCGCAATGACTTCGAGGGCGGACCAGGTGCCGGTCATGCTAACTGGCTCTCACGTGTGTGCCGACTGGACCCGGGCTTATATGAGTATTAATAGGATCTCGCAGGGGCACCAACAGGGGCTTACATGAGTACTAACCTCACAGCCTCATATGAGTGCCAACCGGACCTCACATGAGTACTAACCGGACCTCGCATGATTACTAACCGGACCTCACATGAGTACTAACTGGACCTTGCATGATTACTAACCGGACCTCACATGAGTGCCAACCAGACCTCACACGAGTACTAACCGGACCTCACATGATTACTGACCGGATTTCACATGTGTGCCTACCGGACTTCACATGAGTACTAACTGGACCTCACATAATTACTAATCGGACCTCGCATGTGTGGCTGCCATACTTCACATGAGTACTGACTGGACTTCACGTGAGTGCTTAACTGGACCTCACATGAATACTAACTGGACCTCACATGATTACTAATCGGACCTTGCACGTGTGCCTACCGGATTTCACATGGGTATTAACCGGACTTCACATGAGTCCTAACTGGACTTCACATGAGTACTAGACCTCACATGTGTGCCTACCGGACTTCACATGAGTACTAACTGGACCTCACATGATTACTAATCGGACCTCGCATGTGTGCCTGCCGGACATCGCATGAGTACTTACTGGACCTCACATGATAAGTAACCGAACCTCACAACAATCAAATTATAAACCACTTAAACGGCCTGGTTTGCGATAAAGCCCAGCTGCAGACTGTTGTCGGCCAATCTAGCACCAGCCTCACCGCTATGTCTTGACAAAAACTGCGACAGTGATACGTCTTGAAACAACACGCATGTTCCGCTGCAAATAAGTGGGGCGAAATGAAGTGAACTGCTGTGTGTTGTACGGCACTCTACGAGCACCAACGTGTTTAATTCCTAACACGTGCTTTCAAGGCATCACCGCTTACATGTTTAAGACCAGAAAGGAAGGTATTAGGTCTTCTGGGATTTGGACCTGGACACGCTCATATTTGGTGAAGGCCTCGGAACCGGCTTTGCTGGAGACGTTACGCCAAATTATGGGTAGGTTATGATTCAGATGCACATTGTGTGTGGTCGCGATTTGCTGGGATTCGTGAAAGCGTGATGGAGACTATCAAGCAAACACGACGAAGATGTACTTGTCCCAAATCATCTGCGGTGCGTTAATTTTAAAGGTTCGTTTGAAGATCCCTTGCTTTACATCTTAGACCTAAGCAAGCCCTGGGAACTGATGTTAGATACTTCTTAAGGAAGCGGCAGTCTTGGTCGATGTAGCCGAGAGGTGATGGTATAGTTGGTCCCTCATCCGCCTAGCGTCCGCTGTACGATGACGCTGAAGGCACAGGTGGCACTGCTGAAGAATCTGGGCCTTCATATGGACAATCACGTCAGTTTTGAAGTCCGCATCAGCAGCAAACCACGCCCTGATCAACTGATGCAGGCATCAGTTGATCAGAACTCGGGGCTGTTTCGCATTTATGTAAAAGGCAGCGTCGCGCAAAGATCGCAAACGTTGCGGTCCCATCCGCCGATCAGAGCAGATCTTCGCCGGTTTCTGATCACACAGCTGTCTTCAGTCCTCAGCATCCTGGAACATGGGCGTCACAGGGTTCTTCAGCACCCTGGAGCACAGGGGTCACAGGATTCTGCAGCACGCTGAGACGCAGGGGTCACCGGAATCATTAGTGCGCAGTGGTCTGCCCATGGCACGCAAGAGCACTGCCAACAATCGATCCAAGGGCTGTTCGTGCCGGGTTTTTCTCTGCAGCGCAGGTCAGATCATGCTCGCTTACAACGGTCGACTGTCTGCGTTGTACTAGAAAGCGTACCGGATAGAAAAAGGACGGCTGCTCGCCACACCACCCAGCACAACAAACAAAGCAAGCATGCTGTTCTTGAATTAGGCCAGTGACAGAATTCATGTCATGACATGGCATGACATGTCAGGATTCCTAAGGACGTGGATGCGCTGCGGCAGACCTGTATCAGGCAGGCTGGATCCTGGTTCCTGCCTGCTTCCTCGCCCTGATTTCAATTAGATCTCTTTGATTCTTCCGAATCCGACACCAGGAGCATAGCAGCGGTTTCATGAAAAACTACTGGAACCAGGCACGGATTTCGTGTCAGGTGCTGAAGCCTGCGCCTTGGATTTATTGCATATTCCTGGTAAACGTCTGTGATTTTTCCGTGGTAGATGAAGTCTACCATGGACATCGATAAGTTGGAATGATCTACAAAACGTTTCATTGCTGAGTTCACGCTTTATAAGTGCGTCATTCGAAATAAGGTCGTTCGAAGTCACTGTGCTTTAAAACAACGTTTAATCCTTCTTCACTACGGGAACTGAAACCCAACGTCAGCACTTAAAAGTTGCTCAACAAACTGACCTCAGGAGGGTTCACAGCAAACCTTCGATGTTGTCTAAAACATTCAAACAGGGACGGTCGCTGTCCTGAGTTTTGCTCAGCCTGAAATTCGCCTTCATCATGCGCGGGGACATCCTCCACACGGCAGTGCCGTGCTGCGAAAGTACCGATCGATTTCCGTCAGGCATAACACGTGTTAATCTGATGCTGCAGCTGTGCAAGGGAGGGGTCTGCAAACCTTGCATGACATCAAATCGGGGGCTGTTGAACGCGATCGGTCATTTGGAGGTTACTGAAAGGGATAGTTGTTTCGCTAAGCTGCCTGGTTCCCGTGGACGGAATGATATTCGCGAATGAATCGCTTCATAAACCGAAGGGCATGACAGATGAAAAGTGGCATGTCTACAGGGCAGATGGTGCCTCGGCCGTAGCCAAGGAAGGAGGGGAGGGGGTGCGCGGGGGGGGGGGGCGCGGAGGCCACGCCCTCCTCTACAATAGCCATGAGGAGCACACTAAATTCAGGGTGAGTTGCTCAGGATTTCGGAGGAAATAAAACATACAGCCGCCTGAAAAAATTTCGGGTCCGTAATTGAAAGTATGAATGACAAAAGAACGGGTGTGAAAATAGGAGATAAGAAAATGCGAGAAAATAACGACATGAAGCTATCACCCGGACGTAACATGGGCTTCACGCCCTTCACGACGCCAGCCCAGATGCTTTTCGATGAGGCTAGCCAGATAGACATAGTGCTCTCGAATCACTTGCTTTCCTGCACTTTTCACACATTATTTCTGGTCTTCTACCATCTATGACCGACAGGTATGGGATGCCAAGGATTGAAATAACCCACTTAGGACACACACGCCACAGTAAACTGATAAGAAAGCCATAGCTATTTCATCATGTTCAGGAGCAATGGCACCGTAACCCCACGCAATAATTGTCATTTTGGTCGAAAATTGCACACCGTGCACGATCGCATTGGCACTCTCCATTGGCACCCTCCCATCATTAGCACCCGCACTCCATTGGTACCCTCTCTCCACTGGCACATTCCATCCGTTGGCACACTCCCCCATTGGCACCCTCAAATCATTGGCACCCTCCCCCACCGGCACCCCCCCCCCTCCATATGCTAATGGACATTGGTACTCCCCATCCATTGGCACATTTCCTCCGTTTGCGCCCTCCCTCCACTGCTTGGCACCCTTCTTTCACTAGCACCCTCATATTATTAGCACCCTCGCTCTGAGCCTGTCCACTTTCGTCAGGTCTCTCAGGCCGTGACGACCAGGCCGTGACAGTGGCTTAGAACCACGTGGAGTATCCCTCTGCGTTCATAATCGGTGCGGCCGTGAGGCCCTGCTCGCTGCTCGCGGGCCGCGCTGGTTTAGTGGTAGTTCGGAAAGACCACACTGCCATCTATTGATACAAACACGGCGATGTTGCCGCCATCTACAGCGTCGATTGGAGTTTCATGCCAAACTGAAACATGGTCACCAAGCTAAGCCGAAATCCCAGAGCGGTGCTTTGTCACACGTGAACAAAGCATTGAAACTGAACAGTCTGAAGGAGGATGAAGCCTCCGTCCCAATACCAAGATTGGTGCTCTGTTCACTCGTCCATAGCGTATACACCATTTCAATGAAGCACCAAAATGGGTCTGGAAAAGAGGCCCCAGCACCAGAATCCCGCAGAATGGGTCCTGGAGGTGAACGGCCATTCCTAACCTGACGTGCCTGACCCTCTTATGTCAAACAGCTTGATCCTCCCATCAATGATGTGTGATGTGCCTCCTGCACTGACATGCTCGATCCTCCTCACAATGTTGTGTTCAGACCTCTCCACACTAACGTGTTCAGTCCTCCCCACATTGACGTGTTCAGTCCTTCCCACATTGACTTGTTCATTCCTCATCACACTGATGTGCTCAGTCCTTACGCTAACGTGTTCATTTCTCCCCACACTGATGTGTTCAGTCCTACCACACTGATGTGTTCAGTCCTCTCCACATTGACATGTTCAGTCTTTCCCACATTGACGTGTTCATTCCTCATCACACCGATGTGCTCAGTCCTCCTCACACAAACGTGTTCAGTTCTCCCCACACTGACGTGTTCAGTCCTCTTCACTCTGACCTGCCAGTTCTCACTATGACGCGCTCTGTCCTCCCACACTAACATGTTCAGTCCTCCTACAATGACATGCTCTGTCCTCACCACACCGACATGTCCAGCGCTGCTTTCAAAATGTTTCCCTTTCAGTGCTCTCAGCCGGAGTCGGCATGACGGGGCGTGGGTGGACCGGTACTTGTCACGCCTCGCTGACATTCGGACCTGACCTCTGACCGTGGCGTGCGGCACGCTGCCAGCGGGCCAAAGGTCACCCACACCCCGATCGGGCGCACACCTCGGCGACAGCAGGCACAGTGGTTACGATGTTAAACGTATGCGGGGTAAAGTGGATTTTGGAAAACCGGGAGGATAAGGCTTATCCTTACCTGCATCGAGTGCCGGAAAAGAAGTGTTATGTAAAACAAAGTAAAGGAGGAAAATGTGTAACATTAATCTAACGTTTTCATCCGTAGGGAGTGCTGCAGGCGATCTTCATATGAAAAGAAACAGGACTGACATTTCAGCCTTGAATAGCTTGCCGTCTGGCTTTACATAGGACGATTGCTTGCTGTAGTAGATAAAACACCCACAAGTTCACAAAGTGATGCAGCTGTTGCATGTTTCTGTACAACTACACTTATTTTAGTGGTAATCACGGAGATTGACATGAAGAGCAGGATGAGAGAATAGTTAAGAGTAATACCTATAAGGAGATGCATTTATCATGAAATGGCCAAAATGGCTCTTGGGATGGGAAGATGTCTGGAAAGTCATTGCAGCTACCGAAATGAGATTATGCCACGTTGCAAGCACATTACTGAAAGTTAAACAATGGAGAAAGAAGCATGGTAGTTTTGGATCTAATAACTAGAAGCATATGAATACATATGCAAACGATTCGTTAGCAAACATTTGCTAACTTATCGCCATGCACTTTTTGTTACACCATTATATAATATTGGAGCATACCCTGATAATATTGGAGCATACCATGATAATATTGGAGCACACCATGATAATATTGGAGCATATCGAAACGCTAGCATTGCAATTTCAGCAAAAAACACATCAGGACAATAATTTCAGAAGCAAACATAGATTCTGCAAATTATCCAACAGGCTGAGCTATTTACAATGGAAAAACCACATGGTTGGAACAAATCAGATAGGGGCGTACGGAACCTCAAGTTATAATTGTGGCCACCAAGCCTTTTTCTCACTTGCATAGTATCGTACAGCTCAAGTCATGGACAATGGAAGCTTCTCCAAGTTGGTGGACTGATAGCCATGTTTGATTATTTCCTTATATTCGCCATCCATAGGCCTAAT
>NW_023596805.1:7502502-7514715 GCF_011947565.3 Pollicipes pollicipes | reverse complement strand
GTGTGAGGAGGACTGAGCACATCGGTGTGATGAGGAATGAACACGTCAATGTGGGAAGGACTGAACATGTCAATGCGGAGAGGACTGAACACATCAGTGTGGGAGGACTGAACACATCAGTGTGGGGAGAAATGAACACGTTAGTGTGAGGAGGACTGAGCACATCAATGTGGGGAGGACTGAACACGTCAATGTGGGGAGGACTGAACGCGTCAGTGTGGGGAGGACTAAACACGTTAGTGTGGGGAGGTCTGAACACAACATTGTGGGGAGGATCGAGCATGTCAGTGTAGGAGGCACATCACACGTCGTTGATGGGAGGACCAAGCTGTTTGACATAAGAGGGCCAGGCACGTCAGGTTAGGAATGGCCGTTCACCTCCAAGACCCATTCTGCAGGATTCTGGTGCTGGCGCTTCTCTTCCAGACCCATTTTGATGCTTCATTGAAATGGTGTATACGCTATGGACAATGAACATAACACCAATCTTGGTTTTGGGACGGAGACCCCATCTTCCTTCAGATTTTTCTGTATCAATGCTTTGTTCATGTGTGATAAAGTACCGCTCTGGGATGTCGGCTTAGCTTGGTGACCATGTTTCAGTTTGGCGTGAAACTCCAATTGACGCTGTAGATGGCGGCAGCATCGCTGTGTTTGTATTAATAGATGGCAGGGTGGTCTTTCCGAACCACCGCAAAACCTTCACGGCCCGCGAGCAGCAACCAGGGCCTCACGGCCGCACCGATTACGAAGGCAGAGGGATGCTCCACGTGGCTCTAAGCCACTGTCACGGCCTGGTCGTCACGGCCTGAGAGACCTGACGAAAGTGGGCAGGCTCAGAGCGAGGGTGCTAATAGTATGAGGATGCTAGTGAAAGAAGGGTGCCAAGCAGCGGAGGGAGGGTGCAAACGGAGGAAATGTGCCAATGGATGGGGAGTACCAATGTCCATTAGCATGGAGGGGGGGGGGGGGAGGTGCCGGTGGGGAGGGTGCTAATGATTTGAGGGTGCCAATGGGGGAGTGTGCTAACGGATGGAATGTGCCAATGGAGAGAGGGTACCGATGGAGTGCGGGTGCTAATGATGGGAGGGTGCCAATGGAGAGTGCCAATGCGATCGTGCACGGTGTGCAATTTTAGACCAAAATGACAATTATTGCGTGGGGTTACGGTGCCATTGCTCCTGAACATGATGAAATAGCTATGGTTTTCTTATCAGTTCACTGTGGTGTGGGTGTCCTAAGTGGGTTATTTCAATCCTTGGCATCTCATACCTATCGGCCATAGCCTGTGAAAGACCAGAAATAATGGATGAAAAGCGTAGGAAAGCAAATGATTCGAGAGCACTATGTCTCTTTCTGGCTAGCCGCATCGAAAAGCATCTGGGCTGGTGTCGTGAAGGACGTGAAGCCCATGTTACGCCCGTGCGATAGTTTCATGTCGTTATTTTCTCGCATTTTCTTATCTCTATTTTCGTACCCCGTTCTTTTGTCCATTCATACTTTCAATTACGGACCCAAAATTTTTTCAGGCGGCTGTAATGTTTTACTCTTCCTCCGAAATCCTGAGCACTCACCCTGAATTAATGTGCTCCTCATGGCTATTGTAGAGGAGGGCGTGGCCTCCGTGCCCCCCCCCCCCGCCCCCACGCGCACCCCCCCTCCCCCTCCTTCCTTGGCTACGGCCGAGGCCCCATCTGCCCTGTAGACATGCCACTTCTCATCTGTCATGCCCTTCGGTTTATGAAGCGATTCATTCGCGAATATCATTCCGTCCGCGGGAACCAGGCAGCTTAGTGAAACAACTATCTCTTTCAGTAACCTCCAAATGACCGGTCGCGTTCAACAGCCCCTGATTTGATGTCATGCAAGGTTTGCAGACCCCTCCCATGCACAGCTGCGGCATCAGATTAACACGTGTTATGCCTGACGGAAATCGATCGGTACTTTCGCAGCACGGCACTGCCGTGTGGAGGATGTCCCCGCGCATGATGAAGGCGAATTTCAGGCTGAGCAAAACTCAGGACAGCGACCGTCTCTGTTTGAATGTTTTAGACAACATCGAAGGTTTGCTGTGAACCCTCCTGAGGTCAGTTTGTTGAGCAACTTTTAAGTGCTGACGTTGGGTTTCAGTTCCCGTAGTGAAGAAGGATTAAACGTTGTTTTAAAGCACAGTGACTTCGAACGACCTTATTTCGAATGACGCACTTATAAAGCGTGAACTCAGCAATGAAATGTTTTGTAGATCATTCCAACTTATCGATGTCCATGGTAGACTTCATCTACCACGGAAAAATCACAGACGTTTACCAGGAATATGCAATAAAACCAAGGCGCAGGCTTCAGCACCTGACACGAAATCCGTGCCTGGTTCCAGTACTTTTTCATGAAACCGCTGCTATGCTCCTGGTGTCGGATTCGGAAGAATCAAAGAAATCTAATTGGAATCAGGGCGAGGAAACAGGCAGGAACCAGGATTCAGCCTGCCTGATACAGGTCTGCCGCAGCGCATCCACGTCCTTGGGAATCCTGACATGTCATGCCATGTCATGACATGAATTCTGTCACTGGCTTAATTCAAGAACAGCATGCTTGCTTTGTTTGTTGTGCTGGGTGGTGTAGCGAGCAGCCGTCCTTTTTCTATCCGGTACGCTTTCTAGTACAACGCAGACAGTCGACCGTTGTAAGCGAGCATGATCAGACCTGCGCTGCAGAAAAAAACCCGGCACGAACAGCCCTTGGATTGATTGTTTGCAGTACTCTTGCGTGCCATGGGCAGACCACTGCACACTAATGATTCCGGTGACTCCTGCGTCTCAGCGTGCTGCACAATCCTGTGACCCCTGTGCTCCAGGGTGCTGAAGAACCCTGTGACTCCCATGTTCCAGGATGCTGAGGACTGAAGACAGCTGTGTGATCAGAAACCGGCGAAGATCTGCTCTGATCGGCGGATGGGACCGCAACGTTTGCGATCTTTGCGCGACGCTGCCTTTCACATGCATGCGAAACAGCCCCGAGTTCTGATCAACTGATGCCTGTATCAGTTGATCGGGGCGTGGTTTGCTGCTGATGCGGACTTCAAAACTGACGTGATTGTCCATATGAAGGCCCAGATTCTTCAGCAGTGCCACCTGTGCCTTCAGCGTCATCGTACAGCGGACGCTAGGCGGATGAGGGACCAACTATACCATCACCTCTCGGCTACATCGACCAAGACTGCCGCTTCCTTACGAAATATCTAAGATCAGTTCCCAGGGCTTGCTTAGGTCTAAGATGTAAAGCAAGGGATCTTCAAACGAACCTTTAAAATTAACGCACCGCAGATGATTTGGGACAAGTACACATCTTCGTCGTGTTTGCTTGATAGTCTCCATCACGCTTTCACGAATCCCAGCAAATCGCGACCACACACAATGTGCATCTGAATCATAACCTACCCATAATTTGGCGTAACGGTCTCCAGCAAAGCCGGTTCCGAGGCCCTTCACCAAAATATGAGCGTGTCCAGGTCCGAATCCCAGAAGACCTAATACCTTCCTTTCTGGTCTTAAACATGTAAGCAGTGATGCCCTTGAAAGCACGTGTTAAGAATTAAAACACGTTGGTGGCTCGTAGAGTGCCGTACAACACACAAGCAGTTCACTTCATTTCGCCCCACTTATTTGCAGCGGAACATGCGTGTTGTTTCAAGACGTATCACTGTCGCAGTTTTTGTCAAGACATAGCGGTGAGGCTAGTGCTAGATTGGCCGACAACAGTCTGCAGCTGGGCTTTATCGCAAACCAGGCCGTTTAAGTGGTTTATAATTTGATTGTTGTGAGGTTCGGTTACTTATCATGTGAGGTCCAGTAAGTACTCATGCGATGTCCGGCAGGCACACATGCGAGGTCCGATTAGTAATCATGGTGAGGTCCAGTTAGCACTCATGTGAGTCCGGTAGGCACACATGTGAGGTCTAGTACTCATGTGAAGTCCAGTTAGGACTCATGTGAAGTCCGGTTAATACCCAGTGTGAAATCCGGTAGGCACACGTGCAAGGTCCGATTAGTAATCATGTGAGGTCCGAGTTAGTATTCATGTGAGGTTCCAGTTAAACACTCACGTGAAGTTCAGTCAGTACTCATGTGAAGTATGGCAGCCACACATGCGAGGTCCGATTAGTAATTATGTGAGGTCCAGTTAGTACTCATGTGAAGTCCGGTAGGCACACATGTGAAATCCGGTCAGTAATCATGTGCGGTCCGGGTTAGTACTCGTGTGAGGTCTGGTTGGCACTCATGTGAGGTCCGGTTAGTAATTCATGCAAGGTCCAGTTAGTACTCATGTGAGGTCCGGTTAGTAATCATGCGAGGTCCGGTTAGTACTCATGTGAGGTCCGGTTGGCACTCATATGAGGCTGTGAGCTTAGTACTCATGTAAGCCCCTGTTGGTGCCCCTGCGAGATCCGATTAATACTCATATAAGCCCGGGTCCAGTCGGCACACACGTGAGAACTGGTTAGCATGACCGGCACCTGGTCCGCCCTCGAAGTCATTGCGAATGCATTCGGGAGACCCGACGGCAGCCTATTCTCGCCGCGTTTGGTTCTCACATGAGAACGTTCTGGGGCTGATTTGCCGGTGACAACCGTAACATCAGTCGAGGCGTACAAGCTGAAATCACAGCCATCACGCTCGGCTTCACTGTCATGAAGGACATATAACCCATCATCTGCAGCAAACTTTCGCCGCAAAAGACTTCCCGTTCAAGGGACTTTCAAATGACTTTCGTTTACTTCAGGAGGTCGCATCACCAGCGAGGTAACTACGTGGGCTTACTGTGTCGGGAGGATCACCGCCGTCAATGACATGAGTCAACTGGCTTGCGGTGGATTCATGTATCTCAGCGCACACGTACTGCGCTCCGTCGCTCGTAACACAAATGTGTCAAGACAATACCGCATCAGCATCTGCTGAACGGCCTCTGAGCGGCGTTTTGTGGTGTCCCATTGATGAGCTCGTTCCGACCACGCGGCTTCCGTCGGATGCGCTCTCACATGAAGCGAGGTCAGAGACGCCAGTCTGCAGGGCAAATGGCGTGCATACTGTCTCGCCCCAAGCCGACGCAGAATTTTCCTCAAAATCTTAGCACCTGCGCTCTGGGAGTTCTATGACATTTCCTCTCCTTATGCCCATCTCAGCGCCTCCAGTGATAACTTCTCCGGTCCTGTTATACGGCCTTGTTCCAGGCTGTCGGCTGTTTGTCGTCTGCTGTGCAGAAGTAGTCGGAAGTGTAAGAGCAAGAGGATAATCCGTGTTCACTCACAGCGATTGCAGGGAGTCGACTGCAACACCAAAGTGCTCAAGATAAAGGATTGTTTCTTTGGCCACACTCAAGTCACGTCACGTCGGCCATTTCAGCTTGCATACATCAACACAAATGCTCGAAGGACTCGGACGTACGCTGCGTTATGCCTGACGATGGATATTTTACGCCGCGGAAGGAACAATTTCCTGAGATAAGTAAGACCGACATTAAGCTCCCACGTTTCTTGGAGTTGTGATTTCTTCTGCTGGAAGTGGCTGACCTTTGCTACGCCCAGAGGTGCCGGTCAAACGACGTTATCAAGCGATGATTGTCCAATTTCAGAAGATGGAGCACTTCGGGCGGTATTCGTGGTCAGGAGTTATGAGAACCAAATGCTGAACATCTCCGATCGTTCTGCCAGCAGAGTCTCGTAGCAGATCCAGCCTTAGCGACAATCATGTTGCCGCAATATCCCTCGAGGTTTTCCACAATGTTCTCACAATCTCGGGTCACCAACATCAACGAAACGGCAGAGCAGTCACGTTGGCACAAAACTCTACCGTTGGAGTTTGTGGATGTGACTAATGGTAAAGCCTCTTTGCAGAGGGTCAAGCACTACCGTCAAGCCTATCTCATCTTCAGGAACGTTGCGATCATACCACGATTTGGATTAGCATTTGTGTGGCATGGCGTGGAGGTAGGGAGGAACAGACGCGCACGGTACATTCCTTCCGGTATAAAACTGAAAACGGACGACGAAGCAGATCAGTTGGAAGGGCGTTCCCTTCACCATGTGGAGAAGATGGCGGGTTAGAGCGTGGTTCCCGGCCCGCAGTTTTGTCGGCTACCTCAACATCCGGCGTGAGAAAAGTCGACACTTAATGACCTTAGGTGTTGTATGCATTGCCCTGAAACAACATAATTTCTGACAAGGGAAATCATGCCCCTGTATGATCTAGTAACTGCATGCTATCAATACTTTCACGTGTCAAATACTACGCAACGGTTCACGTCACTTGCCTAGATCACTGTCTCTGCCCCTCGCGTGCATGGCATGGTGTCGCCCTCCCCCCCGCGCCACTGCAGCCAGAAGCCCTGCGCGCGCTCCGCGCAATATTAACCCTCGGCAGCATCCCGCCAGTCATTCTCGCATCGGTACCCGACCCCGGTGGGCGCGACTGTACACGCAGACGCTATCGTTCCGGCCTCCGCCGGGCGCGGCTGTACTGGGGACGACACCACCGACCCTTGAGGCGCCCGAGGTGATTTGATCTCGTGGTTAGGGCTGACACCAGGCTGGTGTGATCAAGATCTTTTGCCACTGGCCAGCACCAGGTGAGTGCTAAGTGAATGCTGTGATTTAGTTGTTTCCGGTACATTCCGAATGGTTCGTGTGATGATAATCCTCTGCGCATTTGAACACGTCACGTATTACGTGCAGTATTGATGCCGCAGAAATGGTTTCAGTTCTCAGTAAGGTTTCATATAAAAGTGCATGAACCCCGCGTGAATGGGGATAATGATATATGTCGCGTACAAGTGGGCCGCACACTTAATCACCTTGGGTGACTATTTATGCTTAACATAGGGTCAGCTTTAACACAATTATATATCCCCAGTACATCCATACAGTTTCAAAGACACTGCTTTCTACGGGCATCGTTAGTTTCAAGGCATTTTTTCATTTGACTCTGTTAGGGGAGTCATCTCCTTCGGTCTGCAGAGATTGCCTTATATCTTTGAAGCCAAGGGACAGTCAGACGCTTGGCGTTGCCACGGTTCTCCTGTCATTGCCACAGTCCCTAGCTTGGATGCAAGTGAGACAGCTTTTAAGCTTCTAGTCATTCTATATTTGTGTACTGAAAATGAATTTTAAAGTGGCTTGTGCTTCCCTCCATTATGACTGAGTACTTAATTTCGTATGTGAATCAAAGCATCCGGTTACGTTCAAGGGTACCATGACAGCAAGTCAAGTTGAATCTGAAATCCCGGTCATTCTGAGATTTCATGCTGGAAATGAATTTGAAAGTGGCTTGTGTTTCCCTATATCCTGATTGAGTACTCCATTTCGTATGTGAATCAAAGCATCCGGGTATGTTCAAGGCTAGTCCATGGCCTTGACTTGACATTTTGCCGTTTGACTTCAAGTCAAACGGCAAAATGTCAGGATGATAAAAGCCAACTGAGAAAATTGAGCAGGCGAAACGTTAAAAATGATCTAAGCCCACTGGATGAAACCAAACTGGCAAAAAAAAAACAGACCCCAATGCCAAACAAGCATTAAGTCAAACAAGATAGAAGTTAAATGGACAAAATCAGAACACTGTGTCAACCAATACAAACTATCAATACCAACAATACCAACAACAACAATACCAACTATCACCCTGATAGTTGGTGCTGCTTGCCTACGTTGGGAGTGACGTGCCTCATGTAGGCAACAACGTGTACTAACTCCACCCAACGCCACATCGTTCTGAATCTAATATGACCTGGTGTGATGGCGCGGGTGTTGACCGCGTCTATAGCAGGAGCCGATTCGTGGATGACGTCATGTTATCAGGACCAGCACCTCCTGGTCCCGGTCCCGGCGGGTCATGCTGGATTTTTCTGGGGATGAGGCTTATCAGCTCACAACATATAATTAACGAGCTGCACTATACATGACTGCAAAGGCGTGCGGCTCGGCAACTCGCCTTGAAATCTCGCGGCTGGTGCTGGCGTGCTCCAGAATGTTAAATTTGGAGTGAGGCAACGTCCGGTCGGCTCCCTGCTCCTTGTTGCTCTCCTTGACCACTCCCAGCTCCATGCCTGGCCACGCTCAGTTCTGGTCAACATATGAAGAAATGCTATAGAGGCTCAATTATACAATTAACGAGCTGCATTATATATTACTGCGAGGGTTTGCAGCTTGGCATTTCGCCTTCAAACCTCACAGTTGGTGCAGCGTGCATGAGGAAGCAGCATGAGATAGCGTGCGGTCGGTAACAGGTAACCTGCCCCTTGACCCGCAGCCCGCCTTTTTCCCGATCGTTTGCATACGCTGCTACTTGCACGATGTCGCTGGTCGTTTATGTTCTCCGACCTGTCGTGGCGACATGATGCAAGCGTCCGTTACACCGCGGTGAAACACTTGCCGGTGATGTGAACGATTTGTGGACCTGGTAAGAGCCAATACCAGCGGTGCTGCATCACAGCATAACTGTTACTTGCACTGCGCTTTTTTCGTGTGGTGCCACATATGCAGCAGACTGCTGGTGTACGTTACGCGTCTGACTTAATGTCGCCTCAATGGTACGTTTAGGAGAGTCAAAGGTGGATTAAAACTGACTTGACCGCTTCATCTTCATATAATATGACAACGGGTCGATTCAGCCGTATTTCAACGCTGGGACTACGAGAGCAGGCGCCCGACAGCCATCCTGGAAACCCCGTTTGAAGCAGTGGCTAACGCGGGATGTTGCAAATGGGGTTGGTGTTGCATCAATGTAACATTCGACACGCATCGAAGTCTTGCAATTCAAAACGCGGTGTTTTGTCACTTTACTTCATTTTCACTTCACTTCAATTCACAAAATCACTTTTGTACTGGACGACTTGATTTATGAAATATTGTTCAACACTCTTTTCGAATTCCTCGATCAAGGGGATGCTAGCATCTTGGTTGACTTTATAAAGGTTAAAGACGGTTATTGACCCAAAATAACCATAGTCACCTTTTGCTTTGAGGAACATATCCCACAGCGTAGTTCTTAACGCTGACTAAACTTAAGTACCAAAAAAATCTCAAAGACTTAGCCTTCTGGAAATCAAATCAGGTCACTGGTCTAATATAAACACCATTTACCATTTACTTACATACGGTACATCGGACAAAGATGATTGCACGAGGACGCCTAAGGTCACTTCGGACACCGGTTGAGTGTTTGACCTTGTCTGACCTGAATTAGCCAGGATCACGACTTCAAAACCTCGAAATTCACAAAAATAAGTTCAGATAAAGGGCTACCTTCTCTGTGAATTTGGCGTTTGCAGCTCTCTTACTTTATGATATCTCAGAGGGTTAAGTTGGCCTTGCCCCCCCCCCCCAAACGGAGCCAATCGCATTCAACAAGTCATCCGGTCGGGTGTTCACGCTTCGGTTTTCATAGCTTGGTGGCGAGATTGAGAAATCATCGCCGAGCAGGATCCGATAATCCTCCACCCCTCCGCACTCGTGGTACCACCCCTCAACACCTGTGGTATTACTCATCCACACCCGTAGCCGAATTATGAGCGTATGGTTGAGCTACGTAACGTATGCGTATATATATATATATATATATATATATATATATATATATATATATATATATATATACATATCACGATAGCGCACCTAAATCAAACAAACTGCCAATTATTTGCAACTAACCTAACAGACGCATTGTATTCGCTTTTCACGTTTTAATCCCGGCGAGAGCCATGGTGCATCATTCAGGCCTAGAAAGCGTTGTTCGTTGAGCCAGTTTGGCGACAACATGGAGCCAGGCATGCAATGAATGTGTCTCTCGGTTTGCTTTTCCTTGGATGATAGTGGATTCGAAAAATTTCGCGCGGGTACCCCTCACTGGAAACTTTTGAAGATTCTAGACGCGCTAGTTAGTGACGGTCAGTGGCAGCTTTCTCTGATGTTTGCCGACACATGAATCCCCATCTGCTGCAACTTTATTCCAGTGATGCTGTCTCGTAATTGTTCTTATCGTCCGACAAAAAGATTAAATTGCATCTCATGATGACATTTTAGATGGATGCATTCGTCCTCCCGGAAGCTGGGAAAACCTTTCTCTCCGAAAAAAGGTCCTGACAGCGTGCTTGTAGCTGTCGAGGTACTTCTGGTCTGCGCACGAGCTGATAAATCGCTGCAGCTGAGAGATTAACACTTTTGCTTCCATGGTCGTTGCTCGAACTGAATCTTAGAGCTTGGCAATGTGACGCAGCCGACGGTTTTTGATGCCACTTAGTGCCGCTCATTCCACCATCCGCCAGTTTTAATTCTGTATCCGAAGACGGGATGAAGCCTTTGGGTCGGAGCCGTGTATAATGAATGAATGGAGAAACCCCTTCCCTCCCTTTCTCCTTATTTAATCCAGGCGGTCCGTAAGGTAGCCCCATTGCCGTTTAGCCAGCGCCAAAATACAAGCGACACATGTTTCCGATATAGCACATGTACATGTAGAGGCTATAGGTTACTGATATAGCACATGTGCATGCGAGGGAGTCAGAGACAAATACAGACAGACGCAGGGGCAAACAGAGGCAGACACAGACACAGACACAGACAAAGACACACAGACATAGACGCATACACAGAGGCAGGGACCAGAGAGTGGATAGGAGAGGGAGCGCGGGCGACAGTGACCAGCAAATGCGCAGAAATAAGAGGAAGAGAAAGAGAAAGAGAAAGAGAGAGAGAGAGAGAGAGGGAGAGAGAGAGAGAGAGAGAGAGGGAGAGAGAGAGAGAGAGAGAGAGAGAGAGAGAGAGAGAGAGAGAGAGAGAGGAGAGAGAGAGAGAGAGAGAGAGAGAGAAGAGAGAGAGAGAGAGAGGAGGGGGGGGGGGGGGTGGGGGGAGAGGAGAGAGAGAGAGAGATCGGGGACCACGAGGCTGAAAGGGGTCCAGGAACGTCCCAAAAGAGAGAGAGAGAAAGATCGGGGACCACGAGGCTGAAAGGGGTCCAGGAACGTCCCAAAAGTTTGGATAGGGCAAAAGCGCTTCTTATGACAGCCCATTCATGCATTACCACTACGCTAATTTTATGATTCAAGCAGACGTTATATCACTGGCCTTTTGTCGTGTTGTTCTCGCACATTTATTCGTGAGGCTAAGGCACCTTCTTGTATTCACATACTCAGTTTTTGCACTGTTCTTGAGGTATTCGATTGCAAGCCTCATCTCCGTAATAACTAGGAAAAATGCGTAGCTTTTTGTATTATGCACTACAAAGAGTAATGCAGTTATCTACCATGTAGGATGGATGCATTCGTCCTCCCGGAAGCTGGGAAAGCCTTTCTCTCCGAAAAAGGTCCTGACAGCGTGCTTGTAGCTGTCGAGGTATTTCTGGTCTGAGTGCGAGCTGATAAATCGCTGCAGCTGAGAGATTAACACTTTACTTCCATGGTCGTTTGCTCGAACTGAATATCGATTGATCGATTGATGGTCGATTGATTGCGGTCTCCAGGCGCATGTAATCCTGGTCCACCGTTATCCACTCTCCTCCATCCGGTAGCCCTGAAATGATCATTTGTGGTCGAAAGGGCTCTAATCTAAAAAAGCCCACTAATCATGTTAGAATCGTGAGTAGTTGCAAGACATGGATTGCGGCCAATTGACAGCCGTAATATCTTAAAATCATGCTCACAATGCTAAATATGAACGACTCGACAATTATATTTGCAGTGACCTAATCGCCTCATGGCCAGTGCAGTGACAGGATCCGAGTGACGTATTGCGGCATGTTTTGGTAGCCTTGAATAGTTTGCTCGAAGCACTCCTCACATATTCCCGGACATATAGTCAGAAAGTAGAGGCTTTCAGACCTTAAGAAGTGCAGGTCTGTGTGAGCTGCACCCAATTTTTTAAATATGGCTTTTTATATGTCAAAACCCGATACAAATGTGAACACTTACTTTAAGAATACGACCACAACCGAGGTATGTAAGAATAAGTAAAAACATCAAACCACGCACGAATGCAAAGAACACCACGAGAAGGAAAAACCGAGCGCTCAGAACGATATTCGTATTCAAGTAATACGCACTAACAACACGGCCACATTTCGGCAAGTTAACAGCGCTCGTGTGGCCGGCTGGATACCCTTCGCTCGGGTGGGGGGGGGGGGGGGGGGGGGGGGGGGGGTGGGGGTGGGGGGGGGGGGGGGGGGGGGGGGGGGG
>NW_023596805.1:7495325-7501502 GCF_011947565.3 Pollicipes pollicipes | reverse complement strand
GCTCCTCTCTCTCTCTCTCCTCTCTCTCTGTCTCTCTCTCTCTCTAGCACTCTCTCTCTCTCTATTATTTTCATATGTTGCTTCTAATTTTCCGTCAGCTAGCTGACATACGCGTTGGGTCGGGGGTTTCCAGGGCTCCAGCTCACTACCCAAATGCGACGCCGCAACTGTTGAAGAGCGGAATTATTCTTCCGAGTTAAAGCGGATGATCCTATACACTGCTCATGGTGTCTGAGAATAATTATTTAGGGTGGATACCGTGGGTAAGGGTAATTGGGGGGAGTGAAAAAGGGGGGGGGATGGGGGGGATGGTGAAAAATTTTGTGATGGCGTTTCAAATTATAGCCAGGGCTCCATCTTTCTATCAACAAGAGGTTGGAGTAGTTGCGCCGGATCGAAAACGCACTATATTTAACAGACTCTACCCATTTCTTCGCGAAATAACTACTATGTTGACCTACGTCAACACTTAACTAACATTTACCTTAGTATATGCATGTCCTGTTTAATATCTGTGATAGACCCCCCTAAACCTGTCGCATGTCATACAGGACATGACGAATCTTGCAAAGAAACTGTGCCACTACTCGTGTATATAAGTCAGTACGTAGAGCTCGGTAGGTCCGCTGTTGACTCACTTGCTCAAAGCAAAGACGCGACATCTTGATTTGCCTGAGTAGACTAGTGCCTTTATCAGCATGAGTTCTCGGTTTGTATTCAAAGTCAAGTCATCATGCTCAAAGAAAAGGTAACCTCCAGCAGGTATCTCGCTTCAGGCACACTAATGCGCATTTCTTGCGCACTGGTGTGCCTGGTAACCACCTGGTAACCACCTGCGCACTACTTGTGTTCTCTATTGACGTGACGTGATTGGCTCTTTTTCAGCACGCTCTCGGTTGTCAGCCAATCGACGGGGAGCTCTCTGGCGGGCGGGGGAACCCATGGAGTGCCTCCCACAGCCACTGGAGTTATTGTGAGTTGCGGCGTGTATGGTTTAAATGCAGCTTGGCGTGGGGCTGGCAACCCACAACAATTGTTGCCCACAACGAATAAGGAATTCTTATTCGTATATATATATATATTATATATATATATATATATATGTGTGTGTTACTATATAATATCTGATATATATATATATATCTTATGCCACATATTTTTGGTGGTTATTTTTACACCTAATCACTGTTTGAACACATCAGAGTGTCACCTGTGTTTAACATGACTTGTTCTGCTTCCACAGGTCCAATCTTCTGCCAATTGCTTCCGACACTCAGGACCACGACCCACACTGTGGCAGGCACCGTTTCCAGCCAACGGTCACACAGTTACCTCTACTGTACGGATTTTTGTACAGTTGTAACAATCGGCGTAGATGCCCCATCCCCAAGTAAGTCGCCATCGTACGGCATTCTCAAAACAATACGTGAACCATTCTCGCCACTGCGCTCCGCTGGTTAGTGCACCGGAAGTTACTGCGGGCGCCGTACGAATAACATGGTGGAAAAAAATAAAAAGATTAAAATTTATGGTTAAAACGGTGGCGCGTACGTGCGGAATATCAGGACCACGTGGGCCTTATATATATATATATATATATATATATATATATATATATTATATATACATATATATAGATATATATATATATATATATACTAATATAGCTGTACCTAACTGTATTTATAATGACATGATGCACCCATCTAATCCTATTTTACTATAATATATGTTCGTTTATCTTGCAGTGATGCCATCAAGGCTGAAGCAAATGCACTGCGCGCGAAGAGTGAGTGCCAGAGGAAAAAACGTGAGTATGTAGAACCACAGAAAAGTGCTGCCGCGGAGCACCGGAGGACGTTGGTGACCAGTGTCGTATCGGTCATCGGACATGTCGAGTGTCACTTTCTGCCCGACAGTGCCCATGGTCACTCGCAAACTGCTACCCATGAGCACGTGATCAGAAGTGTTTATGCGGCGGCCGTGCTCGGGGTCAGTCGCCGGCGATTGCAGAGATGTCTTATGACGCTGCCCCGCTCACGCAATCCACGGCGAGCACTGCCCGTGACATGACTAAGTCACAAAAGGTCATCGCGGTTGAAGTCATGGGGACGGATCTTACTTCCAGCTAGAGCTGTGCTGGGCGCCAAGATGGGATCGGATGAATTGTAGAATAGAAATTATTTTGCTCAGGCAAGGAAAAGCAAGTGTGTTTTAGGTAAAGACAAGTTGTGGGGGCTGAGTTAGGAATATTCATTTCCCATGCATTGAATTAAGGATGGGTTTATTTCAATATAAAGATTGTAAATAAGGTACCACTTAGTTTACGAGCAGTAAATGTAACACTAAATTCATGGATGAGCTTGTATGAACAAATACATCTATGTCCCACACGGATTTTGGTGTATGACATTAAACGATATGTTGTAACAGCTATCGTTGCAATATCTCGATCAGAACGGTACCAATTTTGGTCTTTGTTTTTTATTCTTTATTATGCACTAAAATGGATATTTTCACGAAACAGCTTGTCTTTTAAAAGATTCCTCTACGAACATGTAAACGTTTACACCACGAAAACATTGATTTGAAGTCAAAATAATTACCAAATACGACAAATGCGTGAAAGACGTGTTACATGATCACTAGCAAGGCCGCAAACGGAGTGAATTTTACTAAACTTCCAATTTTTCCAGCCCGCGGTAAAATAAAATATGCAGTTCACTTCAGTCTGAAGCATGGTTTCTGCCACTGACGGTTTCGCATGGCTTAAGCAACTTATCTGTGACAATTATCAACCCAAAACATTTGCTTTGCTCGCAATATTTTATTCCCAACTGGCATTCATTCATTCAAAATCATTGAGTGAATAAATTCAATGAATGAATCGCCACAGCGATCGACGATGATTAACACTCCCAAAGCTCACTACACTAATAGACAACCGATTGTGTAGCGGTGTTATTCATGAATAAGCACAGTAATCGAACTGGTATCTGCATTTATTGAACTGGCGCATTGACTGAGCTAGTAGTTAACGCATTTATAGAACTAGTGTAGGTCACCAAAGATGCCTGGCCCGATAAGCTTAGGTTTTGATATCATGTAACATGAAAGTAGCCGTCAACTCTCACATTTTTCTGACCATATATTTTTTCTCCGTCATCTTTTCTTCTCTCTTTTTCTCTCACCTCTGCCATCCATCGCCACGCAAGGCGCCCGGTAATGTCAAATGCTTCACCATTGGAAGTATATTTTAAACAAGATGTTCATTGCAAACAACTGTTGCCTGGACTCTTGCCCACGCCTTTACATGAGCCGACGTTTCGCTTTGATCGGCCGACGTGTGTGTCACGTGTGCCGCGTGCTGCAGGGCGGCAAGCCTTGCAAGCACTGACACGTGACCGGAGCCAACCGCGGCAGCAGCTGAGACGCCCCAGTGACGTCACTCCTGGTCATCTGGCGGCGTGCGACCTGAGCCAACGCTGCCAGCGGCGTGAAGACCTGAGTCACGCGATCTTCGGCTGGCTGCTGTATGACGGTCACGTGACCAAGGGAAGAGGTGTGGGTCCGTTTGGGGACACTCTGTCCCCACTCCCACCTCACTCCCACCTCACTCCCACCTCCCAATTCCCGTCTCGGCCTTTTCAATGCTTGTCCTGGACCACCGAAACCAGCGCTAACACATAATGGGAACTGCAGATATCTCTTCGTCTTTGGGGACACCTGGTTTCCGCCCTTTTCCCTTCAGTGCAGTTTGTAGAGCTCCGATTATGCAGGTGATCCTAGCGAGGCGTCGCTACGTTGATTATCTCAGCCGATTCTGCAGCCAAAATACACTTAACCCTTGAAACCAAGTGCCATCTGTGATGGGAAATTTGCGTTGCAGCCTACAAAGACATTTGTCTGGCAAAAGTTGATATGAGGGCGCGGAGCGCTGCATGGCTCCACTATTGCAGAACACGGTAGCGACAACTCAGAAAATGCTGATTCAATGCACAGCTAATGTGGGTAAGTGGATAATGATGATGTACATTAATGCGCTGGCGGAGCAGCCCACACATATTTAAAAAAAGTGCAGCCAGGTCTTTCGTCATTGTGCCCATTGGATATAAATCCGCCTCCAACGATTTCTTCTCCAAATAATTTACCTTATTTGAACAAAAACCATTAAATGCGTGCTGGCTTTCTAATACGCGACCTTCCGGGATAACAACTCCTAGTCTGTTCTTTTGAATAATAGCATTCGAACTGTGGTGCGCAAAATGACCTTTGCAGTCGACGCGCCCGAAAACACCAATGAACGAACGAACCTTCGAACTGTCTCGCATACATTTTTAACGTTTTCAAGTGTGCCATTTTACGAGCTTGAAGAGAATCTCGAGCGACAACGTCAATGTTGAATCATGTTGCGGACTGATTGGGTTATAGGTGAAAGCTTCTTCAGTGCTTTCGGTTGTTTCTATATGATACAACGTACCGGCTGGATTGACTGACAGGCAGTCAATCCAGTCGCTCTAGCAAAACCTGATATTCATCAGTCATACGAGCAGAGTCAAGACAAGACCACCAACAGCAGCGTCTGTTGGAAGTCAAGCGTGAAGCGTGGAATCAGAAGCGCTTATACCCTCGTTAGTAGTACAACAAATCGCAATGATGTCCTTCTATGGGCCTATGTTGCCGCCCCGCCTCATGACTCCAATGTTTAGATCATATTTTCAGGACAACAAAAACACTGCAGAAGCGAACAACGGGCTGAAAGTGGACTGCGACATAGACCAAAAAAAAAACAACAATGGACCACTACGTCATTTCACGAACTTGATATTGCATGAAAACGTCCATAGTGGCTCACAACGCTTATTGCATCCCACCCCTACCACAAGAGTTCACGCATTCGGCATCGCGTTGCTCTCCTTCTCTAGCATGTGCCTCTCACGCTTGTCAAGTCACCACTTCATTTCCAAAGTGCAAAGCTGACAAGAAGCTGGTTTATACTAGCAGCACACGTGGGAACTGATGCACACATGACCCCTGCCGCCTGCAGGTGCGGGTGGCGCCGCTCACCACCGCTTAACCACGACGCGAGATGTTCTCGTTTAGCTCTGGCAGCGCTGCATTGCCGAACATGCTGGAGAGCAATCACAGGGCTGTTCGAAAGCGTTTCGACAGTGTGCTGCAATGCCATCTTTTGCATCGTCGGCCTACAGATCTTATCCACGTGGCAAAAGTGCATCACATAAATGGCGCTGCTTCACACCGAATACCCACGGAGACTGAAAATGGTCATGACCACTTCCCGCTTTTTCTTGCCAAACAGAACAGCAGGCCGCGAGTTTCGCTTAGCTGCGTGGCGCGAACCATGCTACTTGGTGCGGTGACAGACCTACCCCTACCACCACCGCCACCCGGCGCGTCCACGCCGTCACGCAATTCTGCGTGACGCCTGGCCGACTAGCGCCTGCCCGCCGACACGTGGCGACACGTGACGTGGCGACACGTGGCGACACGTGACGACACGTGACTACACTGGGCGACACGTCGCCACCCATTCGGCCTCGTGAAGCCCGTGCCCTTGCCGGAGCGCGTCTGGAGACGCAGGCAGGTTGCCCGCGGTTGGGGCCGAACGCTCGGCGGCGCGTGCGTTTCCGCAGAAGCGGCCCAGCGGTGGCGGTCGGTTGTGACGTCAGAGTTGCTGCCGGGGAGACGGAGCGCTGAGTGTCGAGGCGGGGATGCTGAGTTTCGAGGCAAGGAAGTGCTGAGTGTCGAGAGAGGTGCTGTGAGGGGCGCTGGGGGTGTCGAGGCGAGGGGTGCTGGGTGTCGAGGCAAGGGGTGCTGAGTGTCGAGGGAAATGCTGGGTGTCAAGGTGAGGGGGCGCTGGGTGTCGAGTGAGGGGGCGCTGAGTGTCGAGGCGGGATGCTGAGTGTCGGGGGAGGTGCTGGGAGTCGAGGTGAGGGGGCGCTGGGGGTGTCGAGGCGACGGGGCGTGGGTGTTGAGGTGAGGGTGCGCTGGGTTTCGAGGCAAGGAGGTGCTGAATGTCGTGGGGCTGTGCTGCGTGTCGAGGTAAGGGGGGCTGAGTGTCGAGGCGAGGGGGTGCTGAGTGTCGAGGCGCACGCGGTGCTGAGTGTCGAGGCGAGGGGGTGCTGAGTGTAGAGAGAGGGCATATGCACATATACA
>NW_023596805.1:7488279-7494325 GCF_011947565.3 Pollicipes pollicipes | reverse complement strand
GTTCGTACCCCTTGCGCTTTCTTGGTCGACTTGTGCCATAGGATGTGTTTAAATGTCTTTCTGAAGGGTCAGATGATATGTGAGTAAGGCATATTTTGTGGTTTGTGAGTGGGTTGGGTGTATTTTTGTGACTGCGTTTGTATATGTGCATATGCCCTCTCTCTACACTCAGCACCCCTTGCCTCGACACTCAGCCCCCCTTACCTCGACACGCAGCACAGCCCCACGACATTCAGCACCTCCTTGCCTTGAAACCCAGCGCACCCTCACCTCAACACCCAGCGCCCCGTCGCCTCGACACCCCCAGCGCCCCCTCACCTCGACTCCCAGCACCTCCCCCGACACTCAGCATCCCCGCCTCGACACTCAGCGCCCCCTCCCTCGACACCCAGCGTCCCCTCACCTTGACACCCAGCACCTCCCTCGACACTCAGCACCCCCTTGCCTCGACACCCAGCACCCCGTCGCCTCGACACCCCCAGCGCCCCCTCACCAGCACCTCCCTCGACACTCAGCACTTCCTTGCCTCGAAACTCAGCATCCCCGCCTCGACACTCAGCGCTCCGTCTCCCCGGCAGCGACTCTGACGTCACACCGACCGCCCCGCTAGGCCGCTTCTGCGGAACGCACGCGCCGCCGAGCGTCGGCCCCACCGCGGGCAACCTGCTGCGTCTCCAGACGCGCTCCGGCAAGGGCAAGGGCTTCACGGCCGAATGGGTGGCGACGTGTCGCCCAGTGTAGTCACGTGTCGTCACGTGTCGCCACGTGTCGCCACGTCACGTGTCGCCACGTGTCGGCGGCAGGCGCTAGTCGGCCAGGGCGTCACGCAGAATTGCGTGACGGCGTGACGCCGGTGACGGTTGGGGTAGTGTCTGTCACCGCACCAAGTAGCATGGTTCGCGCCACGCAGCTAAGCGAACTCGGCCTGCTGTTCTGTTTGGCAAGAAAAGCGGCGAAGTGGTCATGACCATTTTCAGTCTCCGTGGGTATTCGTGTGAAGCAGCGCCATTTATGTGATGCACTTTTGCCACGTGGATAAGATATGTAGGCCGACGATGCGGAAGATGACATTGCAGCACACTGTCGAAACGCTTTCGAACAGCCCTGTGATTGCTCTCCAGCATGTTCGGCAATGCAGCGCTGCCAGAGCTAAACGAGAACATCTCGCATCGTGGTTAAGCAGTGGTGAGCGGCGCCACCCGCACCTGCAGACGGCAGGGGTCATGTGTGCATCAGTTCCCACGTGTGCTGCTAGTATAAACCAGCTTCTTGTCAGCTTTGCACTTTGGAAATGAAGTGGTGACTTGACAAGCGTGAGAGACACATGCTAGAGAAGGAGAGCAACGAGATACCGAATGCATGAACTCTTGTGGTAGGGGTGGGATGCAATAAGCGTTGTGAGCCACTAAGGACGTTTTCATGCAATATCAAGTTCGTGAAATGACGTAGTGGTCCATTGTTGTTGTTTTTTTTTGGTCTATGTCGCAGTCCACTTTCAGCCCGTTGTTCGCTTCTGCAGTGTTTTTGTTGTCCTGAAAATATGATCTAAACATTGGAGTCATGAGGCGTGGCGGCAACATAGGCCCATAGAAGGACATCATTGCGATTTGTGTACTACTAACGAGGGTATAAGCGCTTTCTGATCCACGCTTCACGCTGACTTCACAGACGCTGTGTTGGTGTCTTGGTCTGACTCTGCTCGGTATGACTGATGAATATCAGGTGTAGAGCGACTGGATTGACTGCCTGTCAGTCAATCCAGCCGGTACGTTGTATCATATAGAAACAACCGAAAGCACTGAAGAAGCTTTCACGTTAAAAATGTATGCGAGACAGTTCGAAGGTTCGTTCGTTCATTGGTGTTTTCGGGCGCGTCGACTGCAAAGGTCATTTTGCGCACCACAGTTCGAATGCTATTATTCAAAAGAACAGACTAGGAGTTGTTATCCCGGAAGGTCGCGTATTAGAAAGCCAGCACGCATTTAATGGTTTTTGTTCAAAATAAGGTAAATTATTTGGAGAAGAAATCGTTGGAGGCGGATTTATATCCAATAGGCACAATGACGAAAGACCTGGCTGCACTTTTTTATAAATATGTGTGGGCTGCTCCGCCAGCGCATTAAGGTACATTATCATTATCCACTTACCCACATTAGCTGTGCATTGAATCAGCATTTTCTGAGTTGTCGCTACCGTGTTCTGCTATAGTGGAGCCATGCAGCGCTCCGCGCCCTCATATCAACTTTTGCCAGACAAATGTCTTTGTAGGCTGCAACGCAAATTTCCCATCACAGATGACACTTGGTTTCAAGGGTTAAGTGTATTTTGGCTGCAGAATCGGCCGAGATAATCAACGTAGCGACGCCTCGCTAGGATCACCTGCATAATCGGAGCTCTACAAACTGCATTGAAGGGAAAAGGGCGGAAACCAGGTGTCCCCAAAGACGAAGAGATATCTGCAGTTCCCATTATGTGTTAGCGCTGGTTTCGGTGGTCCAGGACAAGCATTGAAAAGGCCGAGACGGGAATTGGGAGGTGGGAGTGAGGTGGGAGTGAGGTGGGAGTGGGGACAGAGTGTCTCCAAACGGACCCACACCTCTTCCCTTGGTCACGTGACCGTCATACAGCAGCCAGCCGAAGATCGCGTGACTCAGGTCTTCACGCCGCTGGCAGCGTCGGCTCAGGTCGCACGCCGCCAGCTGACCAGGAGTGACGTCACTGGGGCGTCTCAGCTGCTGCCGCGGTTGGCTCCGGTCACGTGTCAGTGCTTGCAAGGCTTGCCGCCCTGCAGCACGCGGCACACGTGACACACACGTCGGCCAATCAAAGCGAAACGTCGGCTCATGTAAAGGCGTGGGCAAGAGTCCAGGCAACAGTTGTTTGCAATGAACATCTTGTTTAAAATATACTTCCATTGGTGAAGTATTTGACATTATCGGGCGCCTTGCGTGGCGATGGATGGCGGAGGTGAGAGAAAAAGAGAGAAGAAAAGATGACGGAGAAAAAATATATGGTCAGAAAAATGTGAGAGGTGACGGCTACTTTCATGTTACATGATATCAAAAGCTAAGCTTATCGGGCCAGGCATCTTTGGTGACCTACACTAGTTCTATAAATGCGTTAACTACTAGTTCAGTCAATGCGTCAGTTCAATAAATACAGATACCAGTTCGATTACTGTGCTTATTCATGAATAAAACCGCTACACAATCGGTTGTCTATTAGTGTAGTGAGCTTTGAGAGTGTTAATCATCGTCGATCGCTGTGGCGATTCATTCATTGAATGCATTCATTCCATGAATTTGAATGAATGAATGCCAGTTGGGAATAAAATATGGCAAGCAAAGCAAATGTTTTGGGTTGATAATTGCCACAGGCAAGTAGCTTAAGCCATGCGAAACCGCCAGTGGCAGAAACCATGCTTCAGACTGAAGTGAACTGCAAATTTTATTTTACCGCGGGCTGGAAATATTGGAAGTTTAGTAAAATTCACTTCGTTTGCGGCCTTGCTAGTGATCATGTAACACGTCTTTCACGCATTTGTCGTATTTGGCAATTATTTTGACTTCAAATCAATGTTTTCGTGGTGTAACCGTTTACATGTTCGTAGAGGAAACTTTTAAAAGACAAACTGTTTCGCAAAGTTATCCATTTTAGTGCATAATAAAGAATAAAAAACAAAAACCAAAATTGGTACCGTTCTGATCGAGATATTGCAACGATAGCTATTACAACATATCGTTTAATGTCATACACCAAAATCCGTGTGGGACATAAATGTATTTGTTCATACAAGCTCATCCATGAATTTAGTGTCCCATTTACTGCTCGTAAACTAAGTGGTACCTTGTTTACAATCTTTATATTGAAATAAACCCATCCTTAATTCAATGCATGGGAAATGAATATTCCTAACTCAGCCCCCACAACTTGTCTTTATCTAAAACACACTTGCTTTTCCTTGCCTGAGCAAAATAATTTCTATTCTACAATTCATCCGATCCCATCTTGGCGCCCAGCACAGCTCTAGCTGGAAGTAAGATCCGTCCCCATGACTTCAACCGCGATGACCTTTTGTGACTTAGTCATGTCACGGGCAGTGCTCGCCGTGGATTGCGTGAGCGGGGCAGCGTCATAGGACATCTCTGCAATCACCGGCGACTGACCCCGAGCACGGCCGCCGCATAAACATTTCTGATCACGTGCTCATGGGTAGCCGTTTGCGAGTGACCATGGGCACTGTCGGGCAGCAAGTGACACTCGACATGTCCGATGACCGATACGACACTGGTCACCAACGTCTCCGGTGCTCCGCGGCAGCACTTTTCCTGTGGTTCTCATACTCACGTTTTTCCTCTGGCACTCACTCTTCGCGCGCAGTGCATTTGCTTCAGCCTTGATGGCATCACCTGCAAGATAACGAACATATATTATAGTAAATAGGATTAGATTGGTGCATCAGGTCATTATACATACAGTTATGTACAGCTATATATATATATATATATATATATATATATATATATATATATATATATATATATAAAGCCACGTGGTCTGATATTTCACGTACGCCACCGTTTTAACCAGATTTTAATCTTTTTATTTTTTCCCCATTTTACGTACGCGCCCGCACTAACTTCCGGTGCACTGACAGCGGGGCGCAGTGGCGAGAATGGTTCACGTATTGTTTTGAGAATGCGTACGATGTCGACTTCACTGGGGATGGCATCTAAGCCGATTTTTACACATGTACATACCTACAGTAGAGGTAACTGTGTGACCGTTGCTGGAAACGGTGCCTGCCACAGTGTGGGTCGTGGTCTGAGTGTCGGAAGCAATTGCAGAAGATTGAGCCTGTGGAAGCAGAACAATCATTTAAACACAGGTGACACTCTGTATGCGTTCAACCAGCTGATTTGGTTAAAATAACCACCAGAAATATGTGCATATATATATACATGTATATATATATATATATATATATATATATATACGAATAAGAATTCCTTATTCGTTTGTGGCACTAATTTTTGTGGGTTGCCAGCCCCACGCCAAGCTGCATTTAAACCATACACGCCGCAACTCACAATAACTCCAGTGGCTGTGGGAGGCACTCCATGGGTTCCCCCGCCCGCCAGAGAGCTCCCCGTCGATTGGCTGACACCGAGAGCGTGCTGAAAAAGAGCCAATCACGTCACGTCAATAGAGAACACAAGTAGTGCGCAGGTGGTTACCAGGTGGTTACCAGGCACACCAGTGCGCAAGAAATGCGCATTAGTGTGCCTGAAGCGAGATACCTGCTGGAGGTTACCTTTTCTTTGAGCATGATGACTTGACTTTGAATACAAACCGAGAACTCATGCTGATGAAAGGCACTAGTCTACTCAGGCAAATCAAGATGTCGCGTCTTTGCTTTGAGCAAGTGAGTCAACAGCGGACCTACCGAGCTCTACGTACTGACTTATATACACGAGTAGTGGCACAGTTCTTTGCAAGATTCGTCATGTCCTGTATGACATGCGACAGGTTTAGGGGGTCTATCACAGATATTAAACAGGACGTGCATATGCTAAGGTAAATGTTATTTATGTTTGACGTAAGTCAACATAGTAGTTATTTCGCGAAGAAATGGGTAAGTCTGTTAAATATAGTGCGTTTCGATCCGGCGCACTACTCCAACCTCTTGTTGATAGAAAGATGGAGCCCTGCTATTATTTGAAACGCCATCACATTTTTCACTCCCCCCCCCCCCCCAATCACCCGGTATCCACCCTAAAATAATTTATCTCAGACACCATGAGCATATAGGATCATCGCTTTAACTCGGAAGAATAATTCCCGCTCTTCAACAGTTGCGTCGCATTTGGTAGTGAGCTGGAGCCCTGAAACCCCGACCCACCTTATGTCAGCATATCTGACTGAAAATTGAAGCAAAATATGAAAATAATAGAGAGAGAGAGAGAGAGAGAGAGAGAGAGAGAGAGAGAGAGAGAGAGAAAGAGAGAGAGAGAGAGAGAGAGAGAGAGAGAGAGAGAGAGAGAGA
>NW_023596805.1:7475366-7487279 GCF_011947565.3 Pollicipes pollicipes | reverse complement strand
CACACACACACACACAACACACACACACACACACCACACACACACACACACACACACACACACACACACACATATACATATAGATATATTATATAATATATATATATATATATATATATATATATATATATATTGAATAAAATACGGCGAAGCGCTAATCTACCTCCTATTTCTGCCGTTGGAAAGTGAGGGAGGGTGGGGGGCGGAAATATGCTACTGCGTGTCAGTGATGGTCTTAGAATTTATTGCAATGCGGCATCGCTCATTATGAATGGTATGGTCTTGATCAATCTTCATTATTCATCGTATGATCGTTATAAATGGTGTCTGTGCTGATAAGAGCACTTGAAAGGCTTTTCAGCTCACTTCATCAATCAGCGAGGACGGGGGAACGGCAGGGCGTTTGCATATCACTTGCGTGTTAAAGAGAATGTTTCGCATTTGAAGATATTAAAGCAAGCATCAGGTATGATGAAACAAGCTCAGATATCTTTTTCAGTAAAAAGACTGCTTTTGACAGCACAGTTCTCTGTTCAGTTAACACGGTCTACAGTGCGTCATTGTTTGATTACGTCATCGTACCTTGCACAACATGGATTGAGAGCCAGTTGACGGCCGGCAGATCTGGAAATCGCGCTCATGAACGCCAGATATGAACGCCTCGACAAGTACATTTTTCTTGGCCTTGATCGACGCATGGCTTATGGAATGATAGGATTTGAATGACGTTATTATGTTGTCATGAATGCCAAGATGACCTTGAAAAAACTCTCTCTGATACATCTTTCTACATTTTCGCGGGCATGTAGGCCAGAAACTAGAGAGGCTTATGTCTTAAGGAGGAAAGGATTGTGAAGAGCACCGAAAGGTCTTCAAAATGGCTATTTCAGTTCAAAACTCCATACAAATGTGGAACACTCCCTTTAATGAAAACTTTCATTCAGAAAACAACTCTTAAAACAATAAAAGGTACTAGTTTCAATACAAAGCAATGCAAAAACAGGTGCACAGTACATAACTCAGCCACATATTGCAGAAACACATTTTTCTATGACCAGAAGTAGATATGAATGAGTGCCACTCATATTTGCTGCCGTGGAAAACTATATATCTCGTTCATTTCAAGGCAACTAAAATATCTGACAAGATAATAACCTACCTTATCATATCAAAGTTACCATTTCTCCCGATCTTCTCAGCAATCGCATGTTATCCCGGCAGTAAACATTGCATTGCAGAGTTGAAAATTAGGCCGAAGCGTGTTTTTCGTAGAGTTGAGTTGAGTTGAGTCTTAAACTTGAGTCTTACCATTCCTAATACTAAACCATTGAGTCTTCAATCCAAGCCCCTGTCTGAAAAGGTGAAAACAGATTAACTCTCTGGCAAGACTATATCTTCTGTTTTCTAGGCAGTCAGCCCCAATTTTATGAGCTTTGGGGCCAGCTTCAGTTGATGTATGCTGCTTTAGTTAATGTTTTTACAGGTGTCTTAACCAGAACAAAGATTGTTGCATTCCCATAGATAATTGTTCACCCCTTCTCCCTGATTAATATACCCCAAAGAATGAATATGTTGGCGGTTGCAAGTCGGGACCAAAGATAACTTTCTCACCCAGCAGTTAGCTGCTTGATGTCAGTTAGGTACTCTGCATCTAGCCAACGGCTTTGGGATTAGATAAGTGGTATTAAGTTGTGTCCGATCTATTCTACTCCTGCTTGCGCAAACCACGCACAAATTGAACGCCTACAATGCATTTGCATGCCTACTATTCTCCTATGATTATTTAAACTCTCCAAGGCTCTGCGCGGAGAGCATGGATATTAACGTGGCTGAATGTGTTGCCCATGACCGTCCATTTGTACCTTAAATGAAGATTTGGTAAGATTTGTAGAAGCTTGCTTGATCACCCGAACCTTTGGCAAGTGGCTAGCATGTATATGCTAGCCAAAGCACAAGCGCTCGGGCGGCCATGACAGAAGCCGGTGACGGGAGAAGTGTACTGGTTCTCGCGCCACGTTTTGTGAGCGTGGGAGCACTCCATATTTGTGCATGTGGCAGTCGTGGCGCACGAGAGACATTACACTTTGACTTAAGCTCTGTGCCATCTAATTAAGTGTTAATGACACTTATCATAGCGTGCTTAAAACAAAACAGTTGATTCAAAGTGACGTACCATTGTCATTCTATCCTAAAATATACTTTGAGCTGTCACTATGTGACTTTGTGCAGCTGTGTGATGCTCAATTACAACTTGAAATAGCTTTCGTATTTTTTCCAGTGTGGGCAAAGAAGGGAGGCTTCGTAGCATCGGCTATTTTAGCACTGCGGTTAAAAAAATGACGCAACTGTTTCACATTCTCTGATGAATGAGAACTACAGGCACCTACCAGTTGGCAGTAACGCGCGTGGATGATAATTTTGACACAGACGGTAGTCCAGCCAGGAATAATGGTCGCAGTGGAGGTTGTTTCCTCATTTTGTGTGTCCAAGAACGGATACACACCTGAAGCATCATCTATGAGGTCAAATGGTCGTGTTAGTTATTCAGAAAGCATCCTAGATGAGCGCCGATCTGCGCTTGTGAGCTGGGTGCCGCTGGAACTGTCGAGTGGCATGTGTAGGCATGTTGCACCTAACCTGAAGTCTGAAAATATTAGATAATGGGCTCATTATGTAATGGGCTCATAATGGGCTCATTTAAGCTACTATGCCGAGCAGCAGTTTTTGGTCTCTATGAAATCTCTATCTATATATCTATCTATCTATCTATCTATCTATCTATCTATCTATCTCTCTATCTATCTCTTTGGCCTGTGAAAGATTGAGTAAAATAATAGTGAAATAACGATAATATGATGAACACTTAAACCTGGACTTTTGGCAAGGTTGCATTCTCAACAGGTAACAAGCTGTTTGTGTGTATTGTAGTGCCGAGTGGCTTATGGCAAATTTTGTATATTTTTCTTAGGCAAGACCACGCAATGAATTATCAAGGGGCCAGGGGGGGGACTCGCCCCCACGAAACCTTGCAGTTTAACACATCCTTGCATATCATTACACGAATTTCACCCTGCGGGACAAACGAAGATGTCAAAGCTTAGAATGTACGCGAATTTGAGAAAGCACCACCTAGTGCCTGCTGGCTCACTGAACCAAACACATACACGCTTATTGGTCAGATCATGTGTATGAGGTCAAAATATAAACTAGAGAAATAGATAAGGTAAGATATGGACAAAAAAGCGCAAAACAGGCCTTTTGGCCTTCCCATTGCAAGATCAGGGGCACGGCTTGCATCACAGCCATACACCATCTTCCCACAAGACTTGCAACCTGAGGTAGTGGTGATGGTGAGGCCGGGTTTCCATGGTGCAAGGCTCGTATCTCTTGCCTTTGTGGGGATGCTAAAACTAGGAGGCCAGGAGGCCACTCCCTCTCCCAACTGCTGAATGTCCCACATTAGCCCTATATGTGCACGTAGACTGGAAAGAAGTGGCCTAAACGTGGCCAAGAGACGGTTGTCCGTGCCCTTTGCCGTCTCCGTTCCTCCTCCAGACTGGGGAGGCTTCCGTTCGCCGTGAATCTATGAAAACGTATTACATTTACTAGCAGAGATAACACAATACAATACACAATACAGATTACTAGCAGACTGACTAAGATAAAAACTGCGTGTACTCAGACGCGCTGTTATAAGTCAAGTTCGAGTTGGTAGAGCTCCGCGCAGCACAGAGCAGGCAACAGTCCTTGGTTATTCTATAGCGCTTGCACCGCGCTTGTAGGATATTTTCTGGGCATGCGTATATAATTCGGCATTTCAACACACGCACTAAGAAAATGGCTTTCATCGCCAGCTGTGCCAACCACAGACGTTCATTTGCACTGACTTCATTTAGACGACTGGAGAAACCACTTAGCCCGCAGGGTCCGCAATACGCAGGTTAAACAGCTCAAGTGTGGCACCTCTGGTCCGTAACAGCTGGCGACGGCCCTTAGCAGAATCCGCCGTCGTCATGTCAACGGCAGTTGTCATGACGACGGCGGTAGTGACAATTGCAGCTGCCCGCGGACTATGGCTACACTCTGGGGCTACCAAAAAAGTAAAAAAGCAGTGCTTCGATAAAACTTTGACAGCGTAACTTGGACTTGACAATGATTGATGCTAACATCTATCTTCACATTGATGTTGCTCCACTTGCACTATCCAGTGCTGTTATTAAATGTAACTGGTCCGGGTTTCACCTGAGCATGTGTTTTTCGATATGTCCTAAAGGTGGGTCACTCCCTTTAATCAAGAAGTATGGCAAAATCACGTACAAAGTTGAGCCTCTCTGTAGTCAGGGAGCCAGCAGTACACCGGGGCTTGGAAAAAGACTAGGGGTTCTGGAAAATACCTGGTATCTGGAGACAATGTGGCACGTAATCTTTGCATCAACACCCCCAATGTCACACACACCGACCTCGACAAAGCAACCCACATGCAACTGGCATACATATTGCATGAAGACCTCGCGTGACAAGCACGTTAGGGTCATCACCGCGGCTGATCACCCTTGCACTGTGGTACGGGGTTGCCTGGTGTCCACTTCCCTCCCCTTGCCCCCAGTTCTAGCCTGCGTTTTCCACTGCTGCTGCCACCGTAGGGCCGAGCACTGTCCAACGATGCTGCGCCAAGCGCCGGGGGGCAGCACTAGCAGCCCTCCTGCTGGTCAACAGCCTCTGCAGGGCGGCCCTGGAGGAGGAGACGTTCGTCATGAGGTCGGCCCCGTTCCTGATGAAGAGCCACGGCCTGCTGACCAGTCCAGGGAATGTTCTCAAGATGGAAGACGTCGGATCGCAGTGTGAGTGAATCGGAACTTTTCACTGAGTTGTTCCCGTGCACGTGCACTATCCCCGTGACTCATTCACGTGGCCAATTCCCAATGACGTGCTCCACTATTCATTTCTGTATTTCTGGGCGCCAGTCATAACGCTGCCTGCATTCGCACCATGCCAAAATGTGAACTTCCAGGCCCTGAGTGCCATAACTCAGAGCCAAGTTGAGGACCAAGGCCTTACAGAGACGGTGTTTAGGAAATGTGCTGCACAGCGATTTTTAACGGGAACTCAGGTTTCCAACTTGAGTGTTCACAAGTTCACATGTTCACATATTTACAGAACACATGTGTTCTGATGCAAGTTGAGATCATGACACAGGTTCAGTTCGCCTTCCAGTCGTATCAGAACTCTCCCAACAGGCAGCACCCGTTTCCAGGTGACTGTCTGACCCGGTGTCTAGTCAGAGGAGACTGCCTGGGCTTCAGCTACGACACCAACACGGGCAACTGCTCGCTAAACGCAGTGCGCGGCAAACAGCGGCACCGCAGAGCACAGGGACGGCGTGGTGTTCCGATTCCCGCGGCAGGATGGGTGAGTTACTTCCCCGATTCATCGGCAGGATTGGTGAGCCGCTCTCCCGATTCTGCAGCAGGATTGGTGGGTCACTCCGATTCTGCAGAAGAATGCGTGAGTAAATATCAGATTGCCATGACACGATGAGTGAGTCCATCTCCGATTCCATGGCAAGGATTGTTTGAGTCAATCTCTAACTCTACGACAGGATGAGTGGGTCACTATCCAATTCCACGGCAGGATGAGTGGGCCAATCCCCGATTTCATGGCAGGATGGGTGAGCCACTCTCTGGTTCAGCGGCAGGATGGGTGGGTCATCTCCGATTCCATCGCAGGATACTTGAGTCAATCTCAGATTCCGAGGCAGGAGGTGAGTTGTTCCCAGTCAGGCGCCTATCCAGCAGTAAGAGGTGAGTCGCAGTCCAGTTGAATTTCGCCCTGGCAGTTGGGCCGTGGGTTGTATTCAATGCTCGCGCCCTCATTTCATTTTTGCTCAGCACGGAAAGCGTGGTGCATCCATTGCCCCCTGCGATTTCCAAAATACGGCGACGTTGGTGCGGTTCAAAGGCTTGGCGGCTTTACGTTGTGTTATTTTCGGCACTGAACAAGTGACATTAACCTTAATTGCCCATAAAATCGATGCGGAGACAAGCTAGGCCATATTGCTACTTCAAGGCAAGATTCTGTCGATGGTGTGGCGTCCATTGCAAACACTCACTTAATACACCCACACATGAAACGAGTTCTCGCATCATCATGACGTCACTTATATTTACCGCTTAACGTCATGAATGCCACCATGAAACAAGCCCTCCAACGCACTGCCAAAGATTGCATCTTGTACGATGCAGAATGTGAGTTTTTCACCATTTATGCAACCACCACCTTGTATTTCACGACCGGGCTATCAGCTTGGTGAAAGGTCTAAGAAATACGCTGACATCCATCGGTCAAAACGTGACAGGTTCCCCAGTCATCTCGCTAAAACAATTTGGGGAGAGAGTCCTCTCCCCCAAAAAACTTGGGATGGGGCTTGCCATGGTTAAGAAGCCGTAAGACAGCCACGGTCAAGACCTCGCCAGTGCCATTGGTCGCTGCTGATCCCTGCCGCCGGCAGCCTACCTCGGTGATTGGTGCGGAGCGGACGCCGACTGCGAGAGTCTGACCAATGGCGAGGCATTCTGTCGTTTCAACACCTGTTCGTGCCCTGAGGGCAAACAACCGCTGGGCAGGTCTGCCTGTGGTGAGCGACTTCATGTGATCTCGGTTTGTTGGTGTTTGCAATGCGGTGTTGATGTGTGCTGTTACCTGCCAATCGTTGCAGTCAGAATACCCTGCACGCATTAAATTTTGTTGAGAGACGACAAGGCGACGTCACGGAACAAAATGGGCTCGTGTGAAATCTCTGGGGCTTTTCAGTACAGGCATAATTGGTTAAGACGAACGGAACACACAATTGTGTATTATTTCTGGGATCCTATATTTTCTGCTTTTTGCCAGCATAAGTTTTCTTTAACCCCCGTCTTTCAACAGAAACGGAAAAATAAATGACATAACTTGATGATTTTAATGAACAGGGGAATCGCGTTCGAGCGCCCGGTGCATACCCCGCAGAAGTGTCCCTGTGCGGCCTAAGGCTCAGGAATTGGTCCGCAGGCGCATGTGGTCTTGCCGAGCCGTTATCCAGTCTTCGTCATCCCATAGGCCTTGAAATGATCACCAATGATCGAAATGGCTCTTAATAAAAACAGTAACCAAATTGTGGTTGAGAGTCTTACAGCCTGCACAGCGTTGAGTAAAGGGCAACTGACGTCCGTTATATTGGGGAATTGTGTCACCAACGCCAGGACATGAGCGGCTTAACAATTATGTTCTTCACGTTGAACATAGCATGACCTAAGGAGTGGCAGGCTTTGATTAATGTTTGTATAGTGTCATGCATGCCTGAATGACCTTGAAATAGTCCACACAATATAGCCCGATCACTTTTGCTGGCGTGTAGCTCAGGAACTAGACAGTTTTAGATCTTGAGAACGACAGGACTGTGAACTGTGCCACATGATCCTCAAAATGGCTATCACAGTTCAAAACCCCATACAAATATGGAGCACTCCCTTTAACCCAGAAAAACCACTCACCTTCCGACAGAACCATCGAAAACACCACCACCAGTACCAACAACGGAACAACCAACGGGGCCACAAATCGTTCCCAGCACGCCGGAAAACTTGGGTGGAGAGGTTACAACAGCAACAACAGACTCCGGAGCAGTTTACCACAGCCCTCCCAACGACCCCCGACCCAGGCCGCGACCACCACCCTCACCGATGCGTCTACGGTAGTCAGCACCAGTGCGTCACCAGTCAGCACCAGTGCGTCAACCAGTCAGCACCACGAACCAGTGGCGTCTACAACGACCGTCGGCTCTTCGGACACCAGCTCTACCACGCAGGACCCGACAAGTATGGTGATTCGTTCTGCTGGTGCGGCTTCCACTCTTATCATGTGGGCTGGCAAAGTTGCAGGAGTTGATGTTTGAGATGGTGTTGAAGCAGAGTCGCTACTTGACTGCCCTTGCCGGAGTCTTCGCCTGTCTGCCATTGGACCATCCACTGGCATGTGTGTTGAACATTTGTCGCCAGGCACTCTCGCGACCACCAGGGGAAGTATCAAGTCGCCCAACTACCCAGATCAGTATCCTCACAGTACTACCGCCCATTGGATCATTCTCGCCGAGCCCGGCCAGACGGTCTCCCTGCGCATCATCGACTTTGACCTGGAGGACGATGGCGGCGAGTGTGGCAGTGTTGACTACCTGGAGATCCGGTGAGAGACCGAGCGGGGCTGTCATGGTGCAGGCACCCGCTTCTACGTTGACCTGAGCACGTCGTATGTGTTTTTAACTGTTTTAGGAAGCGTTATATTCAGCACACTGGAGATGACGCTTTCTAAAATCCTCACCAACTGCGGTGATTTTTCTAACTTCGGCTAGAATACTTCACTCAGCCAGCAATTTGCTTTGGCCCCAACCCTGATTCGCCATTATGACGAGGCGCACTGATAGTGGGTCTATGCAACCTACCTCCTGCTGTTTCCAAAAAAAACAACAAAAAACGATAGGGGTTCGTAAAGGGAATTGGTCTCATAGGCGGATACTGGGTGGGGGGGGGGGGCACGGGACTATGGCCCCCCCAAAAAACTCTGAAGGTAGTTTTGCCCCCCCCCAAAAAAAAATTCCCAGAACTACATAAAAGTTTCGTCTACTTACCACAGTGATACCACTGTAATACATATGTCATACACATTAATACATTATTTCTTGAGAGTAATATATTATATTACGAGCTTTGTAAACATGCACACTGTATATAGAAGATTCAAAAGCATTTCGGTTTTGAATGGTGTCCCTACCAGGTACTCGCGAGAGGCACCATGCACTGGACCTCGGATCCCACACCAGCCAGCTGGTGACGAACGGTTGCCCCCCCCCCCCCCCAAAAAAAACCTCCAGGCTAGATTCGCCCCTGATTGCTCTCCACGAGACCTTGCGATTGGTAGAAGTTTGATGAAGATAGGTCAATAACTGAGACCAATGAGCTCGGCCAAAGTACAATTTTCCCCGAACACCGAATCTTTGCAGCTTTACATTCTAATAGCAAGGATAGCATGCCTCGTGGCGACACGGAACCTAATCCGCCGTTTTTTTCTTCTTACTTTGTTTGTGCTTTTTCAGATTTGAGTGCAATATTGTATAGTCTTATGCATTTATGATATATGGCTCCGCTAATGTAGCAATGTCGGCGCCGTGCGTTTTCCGTGCCATTATCGGTTGCCGCCCAACGCCCGCGAAGGCCGTAGATCACTGTGAAGTGTTCCCCAGAAATCCCCGCTGCTCCGAACCGAAAATGCTTGGGACCGTTTTTTGGCCACTGCACACGCATTGAATGCGTGGTAGGCCGTTGAACATCTGGGCGCGATGGCACAGCATATCGGAGAGGTATCCTCGGAAAACCTTGTTGGGGACTAATAACCTCATCCCTATCAGGGCAAGGTTTAAACAAGGTCGGGGAGGAGGTTTGGAAAGCATGGAAAATCCCAATCTCATCCCAATTTTTCAGCCCGTTAATCATCACACAGCCAGTGCAAGAAACGTTCCAGATTTCATGACCGGTTGGGGGGGGGGGGGGAGAGAAGGCAAATACCAACCAAAATCGGACATTTTCCGTGCGCAATCGTCATAAGCAGCTTGCAGAACTCTCCGGACAACCCCGCTGGAGTGGTGGTGGGGGGAATATTGGGGAATGGGTCTGGAACAGGCTGAGAATCAAAACCAGAGTCTCTCACTTTCGGGATTAACAAAACAATTCCCCAACTGTTAAGTGGGGCATTGTTGGGATATCTCGCCTAGGGTCGGACCAAAATTGCTGGCTGCGCACGCAGCCGATGCAACAAATGATGTGCCGGATATGTGACGGTCCAGGGGGAAACGGGAAAAAGAATGGGTACCCCGAGTTACTTGTAAATTTCAGCAAGCTTGTTTGGAAATTTTCGCGGCATTTCCAACGCAACTCAGTCATAAAGATTTGAGAATACAGAGTATCAAAACATTTACATCACGGGATTTTACTCACACACATTAAAAACAACATGAAAGACACGATGTGAAATTGCCTGGTATAGGGTAGCATGATAACAACAACATTACGTGTGAGATCAATTTGATATGCCAAAAGGGCGCATCATTCACTATCACTGGATAAGCTAAAGATGGCAGAGTGGGACGGTAACCGAGTTATCTGTGTTTTGCATTCCCCCGTTGCCACAAAAGAGCAGGACGTCAAACATTTCTAGTCAAGCATTTTAGCATCTTTCGAATCTCCTCTCAGCAAGTGGTCTTAGGTTCAGGATTTTTCTCGCGATGCGTACGATGTGCAGCTGCGGGGGATTTTGGCGTGTCTTCCCGCGTGCTCTGCGCAAGACGACAGGTATTCGGAATGGTAGCATATCGGGAGAGATCAGACTGCTCAGTGTCTGTCGTCCGCGAGACACGCGGTGGGACGTCCCTTTCCCGACGAGGGCGACAGGAGTGTAGATGTATCTCCTTTGATCATGTCATGTCATGACAGTCATGACAGCTCATGTCATGATAGCGCACGCCATGCGTGGCTGCGAAAATCTCGGGGTGTCAGTTTAATGAAAACGCGGGTGTCAAATGTGAGTAAGCGTGTATGGTTAGCTGTCGGTCGTTGCGTCAGGCATTGGGCCATTTTTGCCGGTGATATGATGGTTTTCTAAACCAGTTTGAAGTTGCCATAACATTTCGTCACATTTCTACTTTAAACTACAAAGCTGACTTTAAGGGTAGGTCCTGCTGGCTAGTGAGACTACATGTTCAGGTGTGCACGTCCACTGGTCGTCACCCATTCAAATCCACCTGCCACTGCGTCCATCTGCTCCGGGACATGTGGACAGCTGAAGAGCCTAGTTCTGCCGTCTGCCTTAGGTGGAAGGTTTAGGTCAGACCTAGTCGGTGGGCGCAAATGGCCCCGATGCCGACTCGCCCTTAAACACTAAATCACCACCACATCAGATCTAACGGGTCTGGTTCTGACGTTCAGTCTTGACACAGGCGAACATTTCCGCAGCCAACGTCCCTCGGCCCCTCTGGGGTAGACGTAGGTCTCCATCCTGGTCACGCTTCAAGGGCAGCGGATTCACGCTTTCTTTACCTGTATCTCATTCAACGCGCACCTGTAGTCGAGACACATTTTGCTCGCAGGCGTTTCCTCTTCTGAGCCATCCACCAATGCTCGTTTCGGTTGCGCCAATTTAGGAGGCTGACCGTCGCGTTTTCTACCCACACATTCGTCTCTGCTCCAACACTGTCGGATCCGATCATCAAGGACGCAAACAAGCCCACTAAAAACGACGGAAACGCTTTTTTGAAAATACGCTCCGCATCAGAGAAAACCGCGGCGCATTCAAGGGACGAAGATAGTTAGTTTACCCTATCATAATTGTTAAAAAACACATTCGCAATGGACTCCAGCGACCCCTCCGCACACCGACAGGGACGGCAGCTCGGCGGACGCTCCATCGCTGGGGAAGTTGTGCGGCACCGCCAGCCCCCAGACAGTTGGCCCCTCCAGTGGCAGCCTGGTGACGGTCACCCTGCTACGGATGAACTTCTGAGCGCACGTGGCTTCCACATGGAGTGGGACGCTCTTGATTCTGGTGAGTCTTTCGTCGCGTGTGGTGTTTCTTGTGGTGGGCTCTGGTGGACGATAGCATCACTTGGAGAGGAAGGGGGGGGGGGGTGGTATTTTCACATTTGTTTACACTGGTTCCGTACCGATTTGGACTTGATAGTTTCGACTGTTGTATGGTGGGCGATGACATCACTGGGAGCGTGATCTGGCTTTCCACAAGTGCTCACGCTAGTTTCATAACGCGTCCGACTGGGCGATTAGGACACAGACGTTCGGGACATGCTTTTGTAGTTTAAGCGGTTTTTAGTGTCTA
>NW_023596805.1:7431863-7474453 GCF_011947565.3 Pollicipes pollicipes | reverse complement strand
TGTCTGCTGTAATTTTGTTCGGTTTATGTTCTAGCATTACAATTCGCTACCCTTGATGTGAAGGAAATGGTTCCTAGTTTAACCTATCCATCCACGAAAGCCCGAATTCAGTGAAAGCGCTAGGTCAAGCCTTAATTTCATGACAAAATATGTCAGAGTTCAGGCGGATATTTGCCAACACCAGCATTTACTTAACCTTTACACGCACCTCACATTGCGTATTGTCTAATCAATGTGGGTCTCATGGCAATTTCTACCCATAATGTTCACATCGCTCTAAATAATTGCTGTCAGTTTCAGCCAAAGACGCAACCCACATGGAAATGCATACGGTGGGGTGTACACAACCCGGCCATTAATTTAATAAAAAATAGCATCCAAGTGACTCCATGCAAGGAGTGCAACGAATTCTAAACCACGAGTGTGTTGAATTTGGAAGCCCGATGTACGTTTTGCACTGGAATGTCCCGTATATGAAAAGTGTGCGCCGTAAAAACACTACATGCATTATTTCTTAATTGGATGGCAATACGAGAAACTATTTAAAAAAGAAGCAACCGGATTATCAATTTAGCTTTTATACAAAACAGGAAAAGTATGTTTCAAAACACGACAAACTATTTCCGAAATTTTAAAACTGCATTGTGTAACAATGTCAGAGAATGGAGACACTGACCTGGTTGCTGCGATATGTTCCCTTCGCAGCATTATGAGATTCACGGAAATGACGTGCAAGGCACATGGCCACTTATATTGGAGCCTTGGCTGGCCGTTCATTGTTATTGACTGGACATTGAGATGATATCCAACAGAGAACGACATTTCTGGACCTTGAAGCGCGCATTGTTCTTAGCAGTTACTGGAGTTTATGGGTTAATTGCAGTGACTATTTGCGCGAAACTAGCGATTTAAAAGAGAATAAGCACTGATGAGCAAGCCATTTAGCCGCGAAACCCGTCAGAAAACAAAACGTAACAGCTGATACTGGTTCGATAAGCATCATTGTGTTGAAAGACGTGCATTTCAAATATATGCGCTGCACCCCATCTTTCGAAATTTATGCATCATTTCCTGGCTTTACTTGGCAAGTGGTCGACAGTTGCTCACATGAAAGCAAACTAACTGAGTTTGCACTCTGTTCGGGTACGATTCACAGACTTAGAGCTTTAGTTGATCCACGGACTAAGATTTCAAGGTTCAAATATGCCGCCTTTCCATAAACAATTAAAACTGAAACATTCAGCAGCAAAAACTTGGAACTGCGTTCTCCACGCAAAGGTGCCTTTGCACCAATAACTGGCGTTGTGACTTTTGTCCAGTCCCACCGAAGGACGTTGGCAGCAAAACCGCTCTACCACGCGCTTTTCTTACTAGCACTTCGGGCTCACACGTCCAAGACCTGCTTTTCACAGAGCTGTGAATCGAATGCTATTTGGCTAGTATTGATGAACCCAGCACCAAACGAAAGATTGTTGTATTGTCTTGAGCCGTTCGATCGACCATATTTGCCAAAGGAAAGCCAATCTCCCTCGGCGTGCCGGTTCCAACTTTTCGTGCACAGCACGCCGTGAATTTCCCGACTTTCACGTAATGTGCACTGGTCTGAGTAGCCCCATGAACTGCTGTGCTGTGCATAAAAACTTTGAACCGACACGCCCTCAAGAAGTTTGTTTCTCTTGACAAAACAAAGGCAATGTTTGGGCTGAAGACAGTGCCACCAACCACCGAGGTCACTTGTTGGTGAGATAACATTATCCGACATCGGCGCCATGAAAAGTAGAAAGAGCATCTATTCATTAGTTCACACGCAATGGTCGAGATGACTGAAGCCCAGCCCCCACCAAAGTTCATTGGTAGCACAGCCGCTCCGCTGTATGCTATTCCATTATACTGTATACTATGTATCTGGCCCATAGACTTCTTGTGTTAAACGCCTGCTTTTCAAAGCGCTATGAACCGAATGATATAGGAGCAATTTCGATTAACTGGGCACCATGCGAGAGACTGCTGAATTGTCTTCAGCCTCAATGACGAATTTTTTTGCCTAGAGAAGCCAAACCCTCACGGCGTGCCGGGTCAAAGTTTTTGCGCACGGCTCGCCATGACTTTTTTCTTCTTCGCTACTGACTTAGTGGCCTCAGTAGCTCAGTCGGTAAAGTGCTACATCCATCATCGAAAGAATGTGAGCTGGAAGCCGGGGCGCTGTGGAGCTTCTCTACAAGTTCCCTATGGAATATTCCAAATTGTTTGCTATCAGCCAACAATGCTGTCAGTGCAATGTAGTGTACAACTCGCCCAGTGCTTCTTGCAAAGTCTGTGGGCACAACATTCATTCCAATGTCAAGTGCATTCACTATTGAGACGCCTGCGCAGTGCTATCTTGAATCATCGGATGCCAAATGTTTTATACTAACTAGAAATTGAGCCTACATCGCATATCTAGTGCATTTTCAGTTGGAGGCTGCAATTTTTTGCGCTAGAACTTCTCGGCATCTTGTCTTAATCCGGCTTATCACTCACCGGAGTCGCACGTGCGCCACTCGATGGCGAAGCCACGCGCGGTTGCATTGTGATTGGTGAGGAGCCCGATGGTAACGGTGTTCCTGCTGGACGGTCCGATGATGGTTGGCCCGTTGACAGTGCCGCAAAACGTGCCTAGCAATGGACCATTCGTCGAGTTGCCGTCACTGCCGGCACATCAGTGGGTTGGTTATTGGTTTAGAGGTTTGTTTGAGATTTAGTATCTTCCAGCCTAGGGTTCTTGTCATGTCCATCGTCACGTGGGAAACGGGGTAAAAATCTGCTTCGACTGCCGTCTTTAAGATGGGTAGCGTTTGTCAGGTTCCGGTGATCAGCGATGTCTTCAAGATGAGAGACTGACTTCCGGATCCCTATTTGTCTCCTTCACAACAGTAGGCATATTGTCTCCTTCACAACAGTAGGCATATTGTCTCCTTCACAACAGTAGGCATATTGTCTCCTTCACAACAGTAGGCATATTGTCTCCTTCACAACAGTAGGCATATTGTCTCCTTCACAACAGTAGGCATATTGTCTCCTTCACAACAGTAGGCATATTGTCTCCTTCACAACAGTAGGCATATTGTCTCCTTCACAACAGTAGGCATATTGTCTCATTCACAACAGTAGGCATATTGCAAGTGTATTAACAAGCGAATGGTGCATGCAGATGTGCATACCGCATGCGGTGAAATTGGTGCAATGCGAATGTCGTTGGTCAGCTGGAACCGCCCCGTCATCTTGACCTTGCATCTGGATCTTGCTTGACCTTGTGAATACGTTTTGCTGAGCGTTATCAGAACACGTTACGTAAAATCAGCTTCCTTCCAAGAAGAGTCAATCACCTTCAGATTGGCTACCTGATAATCGGACTGCAAAGAATCCTTAAAACATGCCTTCCAGGCCAAACTGACCTGTAGCCACCGCTGACCGCATTGGGATCGAGATTATATTGGGGTGTATGCCAAGAGAAAGTTCGGAATTGTCACTAAGTTCAAACCTGTCTCAAATGTTTCCGGCAGTACTTTATGTTATTCGTACTCGACGCGGGCTCAAGTCTAAAATGTTATGCTAACAGGACTTTACTGATTCCTTAAACATTTTGGGCCACTAACGGCACTAAAGAACTCCAATAATATTAATGCCTTATATCAAACGAGAGAAAATATTTTCCACCATTACGAGTTAAAAAGGTCACGCACATGTGCGTAGTTTAAGCGATTTTTTTCCGTGGTATCTATTTTGGGCCAGATGGTACGAACTTGAGGGCATTCAGTATTTTCTTAAGTATGTTCTCTTAGCTTTTGGGCTAGTGTATTTTTTGAAATATTGCGCGCGCGCGCGAGTACACACACACACACTTAAGCGCGCACGCATGCATGCGCGTGGCTCGTCTTATACCCTTACATTATCTCCACGGCGTCGTGGTTGCTGCACAGTTCATCGTCGTCCTCCAGTTCGAAGTCCATGATGTTCAAGGTGATGGTCTGACCAGGCTCGGTCGCAATGGTCCAGAACAGGGTTAAATTGTCCGTGTAGTTGTTTGGGTAATTCGGTGAGGTGATGACACCGCATCTATCGGCAATTCTCGTTGAGCCTGGCAACAGAATGCAGCGATCAGTCCGATTATTTATCCATGATGCACCTGGATGTAAGCAAGTCGTCAGAGGCTAAACTAAGCAAGCGAGCGATCATCGCGACAACAGCGCCAGGGCGCAGGCATGGCGGCGCGTTTTGGAACTAATGGCCGCTGCTGTAACTGAGGGCAGGGGCCCAGTTGCTACGGCAGTGAAAATTTGGCCATATTTGGGACAATAAACTCTCCATGAATCGTACACGGCCTTTCGCTAATAGCACGCATTGGGTATTAGCAAACAATTCTGCACATTGCATAGGGACTGGTGTAAAGCGCCTGGACAGCCTCACAGCGAGCGTACCACCTTTCAATTATGGATCCAGCACGCTACCGATAAAAACTGAGACACTGCAAAATCGGAAAATTCATGGCGCTCCATGTACGAAAACCTGGATCCTGTACGCCGTGAAAATTTGGCTGTTCTAGAAAAAGTCAGGAATCGGTGCCAGATAACTTGCCAATCATTCGTGTTGTGCCGGGTTCATCGAAATCGGCGAAATAAAATTCGGTGTACAGCTCCGTGAAAAGCACACCTTTAACCCACGAAACTTGTGCCGCGGTAGGAAAAGGACGCCGTGAGTAATGGTGCTGCCAACGTACTTCGGTAGAGGCTGGAGTTGACTACCATCCGGCACGATGCTGATTTAACGACACAGATGCACGATATCTCAACCTAAGAGAATGCCTTGTTCATATTTTCTGCTTTCCTGCTTCCCTTTTGCCAGCTCTTTTTACATTTTTACCACATCGAAGGCGGTTCTCATAACAGGCAACGTTTTTGAGAATCGGTAAGGTCAACATGGACGTTTTAATTATTGCGTGTTGAAGTGGACGACATCTAATAAATGAATGCAGACCCTATGTGAGAAACTTATCGTCTGTGGCAATCTGTAAAGATGTTTCAATCTTTCAAAGTGATTTTATGCACCGAAACCACGGTTTAAATCCTCGTGCATGACGTTGCAACAGCTTCCTTATCTTATCACATTCGGCTGGTTGATCGAATGGCAGCTAACCGGCTTGCCAGCATATATATATATATATATATATATATATATATATATATATATATATATGTTTGATTAAAAATAACTGCTGACTCAGCATTAACGAGCTTTTTGATGCATCGTTCTAGCTTCCGGGCCTTTGACTTTGCGTCATCGCTCAGATTAAAGATGGTTCGCACAAAATTACTCATATATTCATCACTCCTTCCATTCTAACGTTTCGAGATCTTATCTCATCTTCGGAGAAGACTAAATTGCACAAAAAATAAGTTTTGAGTTTTAAAGGATGAAAAAATTGTGCACTACTGTTGGAAAACATCTTTCAGTACGGAGAACATAAATGAAGCACAACTAATTGAAGTAAGACGGATTGCTTTTTTATCTTCATATATGTAAGAAACACTCATCATGGGAACATCACAAAGACACAATGGGAACACTATTGTCACAATCACATCGGAAGTGCTCACCGCCCACCACCTAGTAGCTCAAGAGTTCTGCAAGAATTTGTCTGTCTGTTTAAGGCCGGAGAGAGTTCGTTAATGAATATGCTTTCCCAAATTTGAAGACGTCTTCTGTCACTGCACGTCCGTAAAATGTCAGTGCTGTCTGTCAGTTGTTGTCGTGTCAATGTCATGTCGTGTTCCTGTCGCATGTGGTCCAGGGGTGCCCCGTCACGTAAGTGCATTGTCAGGCGTCGTGAGAGTGTCGTGGTCACACCAATGTAGTGTGTGGGACGAAGTTTGCAGCCTTCGATGTTGCATTGGAATTGATACACTACATTGGTGCATTTCAGTTTGTCGTGTTTGCCTGGGCTGTTTCTCAAAAGAAAGTTCGATATCTTCTTATTACAATAGTAAATGACTATGTCTATTTTGTGGTCGTTTTTGCCTTTAACATGTTGAGAGATAATTTCCCGTGAAGCTTTTTCATTCTGTTTGTGAGCAGATGTCATTTGATTTTGATAGTACAGTTTGACGGTCGGTTGGATGTCTTGCCTTGGTTTGCTGTCAAAGTGTCTTGTCATATGTCGTTGTGTCTCGTTTTCAATGTCAGAATTTGAAAAACCGTTGTTCACCAGGATCTGTTTGATTCGTGTCAATTCTGAATGTAGTCCTGTCCAATCAGAGCAGTGCTTAAATGCTCGTCGAAAAAAGGACCTTATGACGCTAATTTTGTAGCTTCGAGGACACTCACTGTCAGCATTTAAGCACCGTCCGTTGTTAGTCTGTTTTCGGTATACAGTCGTTTTGAATTGTTGTCCTTGTCCATTAACAGCTACGTCAAGAAAGGGAATTACGTTTTGCACACTTTGCTCTGTTGTGAATTTTAAGCCAGACCGTTCTTCAAAGGTGTTTTTGAGATGTCCTAGTTGGTCAATGTCCCTAACTTCTACAAATATATCGTCTACGTAGCGGCAGTAAATGTCCGGTCTTATGTCGTCATTTTGTAGTATGTCGGTTTCTACGTGTCCCATAAAGAAATTAGCGAATAGGGGTCCTAGAGGTGAGCCCATCGCAACACCCTCAATTTGGCAATACATTCGGCCATCAGGCCCGCGGAAAGGAACTTCCAACGTGCAGGCTTGTAGTAATTGTTCAAGGAGGCGCCTTGATATTTTGAGAGGAGGAATTTCAGGATGGTTGCAGACGCGGTCAAGGATGATGGATATGGTTCTTTCAATAGGCACGTTTGTAAATAGATTTTCAACATCTAGAAAGGCTAGTAGGCCCTTAGGTTGACGAGATCGCACTATATCAATAAACTCATCCGTTGATGACAAGCTGTAAGACATGGGAATATATGGGGACAGAAGACCATTAAGACGTTTTCCAATTCTATAGGTTGGTGAAGGGATCTGTGAGATTATTGGACGAAGGGGTTGCCGTTTTTGTGAGTTTTCACAGACCCATAAGCATAGCCAGGCGCAAATTCACCCGTTATCTTGGGAAAGTGTATGCCATCAACAGCGGCATTGGCAGCAGTGATAAGTTTGTTAAGCTTGGTCCTTGAGTTTGTCTGTTGGGTCTTTTGTGATGTGCCGGAACTTCTTGTCGTCGTTCAAGATGCAGTTTAGTTTCATATGATATTCCTTTTTGTCAAGTATTACGTAGAGTGATGATTTGTCCAAATATGTGTTGAGGTGTTGCGATGGGCTCACCTCTAGGACCCCTATTCGCTAATTTCTTTATGGGACACGTAGAAACCGACATACTACAAAATGACGACATAAGACCGGACATTTACTGCCGCTACGTAGACGATATATTTGTAGAAGTTAGGGACATTGACCAACTAGGACATCTCAAAAACACCTTTGAAGAACGGTCTGGCTTAAAATTCACAACAGAGCAAAGTGTGCAAAACGTAATTCCCTTTCTTGACGTAGCTGTTAATGGACAAGGACAACAATTCAAAACGACTGTATACCGAAAACAGACTAACAACGGACGGTGCTTAAATGCTGACAGTGAGTGTCCTCGAAGCTACAAAATTAGCGTCATAAGGTCCTTTTTTCGACGAGCATTTAAGCACTGCTCTGATTGGACAGGACTACATTCAGAATTGACACGAATCAAACAGATCCTGGTGAACAACGGTTTTTCAAATTCTGACATTGAAAACGAGACACAACGACATATGACAAGACATTGTGACAGCAAACCAAGGCAAGACATCCAACCGGCCGTCAAACTGTACTATCAAAATCAAATGACATCTGCTCACAAACGGGATGAAAAAGCTTTACGGGAAATTATCTCTCAACATGTTAAAGGCAAAAACGACCACAAAATAGACATAGTCATTTACTATTGTAATAAGAAGATATCGAACTTTCTTTTGAGAAACAGCCCAGGCAAACACGACAAACTGAAATGCACCAATGTAGTGTATCAATTCCAATGCAACATCGAAGGCTGCAAACTTCGTCCCACACACTACATTGGTGTGACCACAACGACACTCTCACGACGCCTGACAATGCACTTACGTGACGGGGCACCCCTGGACCACATGCGACAGGAACACGACATGACATTGACACGACAACAACTGACAGACAGCACTGACATTTTACGGACGTGCAGTGACAGAAGACGTCTTCAAATTTGGGGAAGCATATTCATTAACGAACTCTCTCCGGCCTTAAACAGACAGACAAATTCTTGCAGAACTCTTGAGCTACTAGGTGGTGGGCGGTGAGCACTTCCGATGTGATTGTGACAATAGTGTTCCCATTGTGTCTTTGTGATGTTCCCATGATGAGTGTTTCTTACATGTATGAAGATAAAAAAGCAATCCGTCTTACTTCAATTAGTTGTGCTTCATTTATGTTCTCCGTACTGAAAGATGTTTTCCAACAGTAGTGCACAATTTTTTCATCCTTTAAAACTCAAAACTTATTTTTTGTGCAATTTAGTCTTCTCCGAAGATGAGATAAGATCTCGAAACGTTAGAATGGAAGGAGTGATGAATATATGAGTAATTTTGTGCGAACCATCTTTAATCTAAGCGATGACGCAAAGTCAAAGGCCCGGAAGCTAGAACGATGCATCAAAAAGCTCGTTCATGCTGAGTCAGCAGTTATTTTTAATTAAACATGTATCAAAGAAAGAATTCTGCCAAAATATTCCAATATGTATATATATATATATATATATATATATATATATATATATATATATATTTATAGAGAGAGAGAGAGAGAGAGATATATATATATATATATATATATATAGAGAGAGAGAGAGAGAGAGAGAGAGAGAGAGAGAGAGAGAGAGAGAGATATATATATATATATATATCTCTCTCTCTCTCTCTCTCTCTCTCTCTCTCTCTCTCTCTCTCTCTCTCTCTCTCTCTCTCTCTCTCTCTCTCTCCTCTCTCTCTCTCTCCTCTCTCTCTCTCTCTCTCTCTCTCTCTCTCTCTCCTCTCTCTCTCTCTGTGTGTGTGTGGGGGGTGGGGTGGGGGAGAGGGGTGGGGATGTGAGTGTGAGTGTGTCTATGTATTGGGGTGGAGATGTTTTGGGGCTCGTTCAGGTCTAAGCCATGTTTTTGGAATCTCATTGCTTTTGCTCGTTCTAAGGGGACATAAAATATGACCGATTTTGACTCGGCCAATGTCTTATTTTCTGGTTGTTGTTGTCAAGCACATGACGAACAGTACGTGCCCATACAGCGAGATAATCGCCTGTCCGGCTTTGCCAGATTATGAACGGTCTGAGCGAACTGGTATAAACGGCCTCATGGAAGAAATCACATACTCAGGCGCACCTAATTCAGGAAGTTCCCTCGAGCAGCACAGCGCAACGGTCTCACAGGGATGGGGGAGGGGGTGGGGCTTCCGAGGTGGACTGATCGAACTCGAGGGAGGGGATCGTCGAGACCACGGCTTGAACAGTTAGCTGATGTCTTTTGGGTGGTGTTGTCACGTGCACTGTCAGATGCGTGTGACATATTTGGTTCGTGTCGCCAAGACACCGATATGTGCAAAACTTTCGACGTATCATCCAGTTAGATGTTGTTGTTCATTTTAAGATGTAAAAACGCGCATGGCTCGAGCTATTTTAGTGTTGTCGTTTGGCCCAAGGAATGGCATTCCCATTCAAGCCGTCATGAAGACAAATAATCCTAAACCAATTGGAAAACACCGTCGCAAGACTAAAAAGTGTATCACTGCTTCGGTATTCTTTGAGAGAGCAGGCGGTCGTAAACAACATAGTTCCATTCTCTTAAACCGTGTTAACCCAAACTGAACTTTAAGCCGTGACCCAAATGAAGCCAAAGAAACTCTTTTGATCCATTCTAGCAAGCCATCCAAGGTATGGGCATGTGCATGCAACCAAAAAATGTGCACAACGTCTCATGTTAACTCTATAGGTAATGTCAGTGCCATGAGACGTCATCACGGTACTGATAAATGGAGAGCTCAGAAAAGAGAATATAACATTCGAATGACGTCAGTGGTGTTGCTTCGTCAGCGCCATTCGCCACAACCAGTCCTCTGCCACTTCCTCTTCACTTCGCACAACCGCCGCACGCGAGAGCGGGTTGATGTGACGCCGTTTTTATATTCATTAAAGAAAAAGAGTCTATCTTAAATTAATGGTGATGTGCTAAAGCCTCGCTGAGACTGCAAAGCAGGCGCACGCCAAAAGGCAATCTGCTGTGCGCTGTCGTTTTTAGTTTTAATTCGTTGGTTCCAAAATTGCACGTTCGCAAACTAACACACGGAACAATTCAATAATGGATACACCTAGATTACATGGCAGCTTCCGGCGGCCAATTCCACTTCATTCTTTAATCAACGTGCCAGTCTGTGGCATTCAGATCTGTGCATGAATACAGATTAACCGACGAAACAGTGCATTAAACACCACAAGCAGAAACACGCCCTCGTTGACGCGACACAGTTAAATAGCTGGAAAAGCGAGAATCAATTGAAAACAATGCCGCGCGGGCACCGACGTAGTTCGACCAGGATTATTGACTTTTCATGTACCCAGTGGCGCATTCAAGGAGTGGGATTATGCCCCTGGCTTCTTGGGGATAGTGGGTGCCCTCAAGAGTGAAGGTTCTAATACTTTTGACACCGGAAAACGTCCGAACCGTTCGAAGCGATTCTAAAACATGAGGAACTGGCCCCGAGACATACACGTAGAATCCCCAGACTACAAGAGTATTCTGAACTAAAGAGGCACGGCTCCTATAGCGGCGAAGGGATGCCCTTTGACCTGATAGGTGACCTCCATGACTCGATGGGTTGCCCCTTTGACCCGATGGGTGACCACTACGACCCGACGTGTAACCTCTATGCCTCCTATGACCCGATGAGTGACCTGATAGGTAGCTCATATGACTCAATGGGTGACCACTACGACCCGGTGGGTCGCCCCTATAATACGATTGGTGACCTCCATGACCCCATGGGTGACCCTATGACGCAGCGGGTGGCCCCTTTGACCCGATGTAGCCGCTCCCTGGGCGAAATCATTATTAAGCCACTGTTTGCGTCATGCGTTTAAATATGTCAACCATACCTTTTTGGTTTGCATCAGAGTGTCCTCATAACGGATCAGTCGTGGCTCACTCCACGCTGCCGTTAAGTACTGCGTCATTTCAGCAGCCCGGTAGTGTTAGTCTTCTCATGCATACCACAGATAAATTCACTTTAATTCAGAAACTTTCTAAACTGCTATCACTTAACAAAAGGTCCCGAAATGAGCCGCTTGTAAAGTCAGTTACCCTGCGATAACACGGTGGGAAGCATGAAGTATTAATGAACAGCCAACGCGAGCTGTTTGGAATGCACGTATTTTAACATTGCAACATAGACCAATGCTCGTTAATATAGCCGACTCCCCGTGGTGTCTAACCGTCTGGCCAAGATCAAAGTAAGTGGCCCGAGTACCACCAAAACGAAAAAAGGCGACGCCATATAGCTTCAGCAACTGAGTGTCGCGTGACGCCCAAGGGCCGACGATTGTATGTACTGGTGCGTGCGTGTGGGCGCTTGCGTGCGTGCATGGGTGCGTGCGTGCATGCGTACATGCGTGCGTGAATACGTAGATGCGTACAAGAGGTCTCTTTTAGAGGTTCGGGTATTGTAAGTATATATCATCATATATCATCCTCCGAAAGGATCTTCGGGAAAGAGCCAAAGCTGACCCACCTGCCGGCATATACAGCCAGCATCGTCAGGGATCAGACATGCCACTGGTGCCCGAGATATCTTGCCGAGAACTGGTCGTGGTTACTGGATCCAAAAACAGAGAAAACCCGGGAACCGATTTGGTATTACGCGGGAGGTCCGCGCGATACGTGGTTCAGTGCACAGTGGTTCCTGGACAACAAAAAAATGGAATGGAAAAACTCGCTGAAAGCCTCGTATGAAAAAGTCAGACGGAAATAGCCAAAAGAAAAATTCAACCCAGACAAATGTGGAAAGGGACGAATGTCGTCGATGACACCCGATTGCAAAAAACTTCAGATCGCAGAAACGTAGGATGACTAAAACTGTGAGCCAAAAAAATTAATACGAATAAGAGTCAGGCTGGAAGCAAGTTACAGTCTCACATAACCATCTATAATCTGTCTATGCCTCTACAAAGTCCCTCCAACCACTTTCTGGGACCGCTCGAGTATCGTAGGGGGCCACGGCATGACCCGGCCCACATTCTCCGCATCAGTCGCGAATCCGTTTTTTGGTTAGTGCTAGTGCTGGACAGACGCATGCCTCGTTCCACAACGTTGTTCTAAGTGCCTGCTAGAGACGTCACTTTTCAGCCCGTCAACCCAACGATATTTGAACCGCAGAGCCCATGGGCTTCTGGCTGGGTCAAATGCTGTGCTAACCTTGGCGTGCCTTTATGGGCCAAAAATTTTGACGAGCGATTTCTTCTCGCTATTCCATGAGTCTAAAATGATCCAAAACAGGAGTGTGCAGGCAAATAGAAAACAATCATGAAACAACAGTTTTATTTTTTACAGCAACAGCACCAGCGGCAGAAAACCCACGGCAGACATGACATGTCAGTTAATCAGGTCGCAGGAATTGAACAGCTTTAACCAAAAATCTCACCATAAAATAAAAGAAAAAAAGACCCAAATTTTCAAAACTATGGTCTTGTTTCATTCAGCAGCAGTAAGGTGGGTCCTCAATAGAAATACAGCTACGCACTGCACTTTGATGTTTGGTGAGGGTGTGGTGCTCTCAACCTTTCTTGGCTTGCACACACATACCTCACGAATCACCATTAATATCCATAATCAGTCAAATACATGGCAAACTGTGAGTCTTTCCATGCGTTAGCTTCACTCACTTGGCAACACAGCCTGCAGTTACTGGCGCATCAAACGCACCACAGTTGTCGAAACTGAAAAAAGTGGTGGCATAGACTTTGTCATTCCATGTCTGAAGAAGATGTTAGTTGCGACTACGACCACAGGGCACTCACATCTAATACGGTTCTTCCTTACGGTCATTGTTATCATTTTCCAATGTGCTTTTCATTAAAGCCTTTGTTCTCTCTGATTGGTCCGTTTCTTGCAATATTTGTGTCTGTGCGCAATCCTGCGTGGCAAAATTTATCCAAACGTCATGACGTCAGTCAAGCATTTGGTAAAGATCGAAAGGTACAGTCTGTAAGATATGTGAAATGTAGAAAGAGCGCTTAGAATATGTGTTAACAATGGTGATTTGTTGCACCAGAAGTTTTTCTGCAGCAAGCAGATGTACATCACGTTTTTGACATCGCTAAATGCCTCAATGATGTCACTGAAGGCGCAAATGTGTGTCAGAAAATACCATTACTATATTTGCTTTCACCCAACATTACACCAACTGCGCGCATATGGTTGTGGGATGGAGCATGAACAGTGGTAAGAGGGAAATGCGAATCATTTAAAAGCTTCCAAATGGTCTTTATTTAGTGTTGTTGCATGACGTACCCACTGTAGGTCAGCAAATACTACATAAGAGAAAGGCTCTGGTTCTTTTATGCCAGTAATGACACTGTTGCAACTGTGACACAGCCGAATGATGTGTGCTTATGCACAGTACAATGAACTGAGGGAGTTCCCACGGCTTGAAACATTAAACAAATTTTACGTTGTTAGTGCGAAGCCATCAGCTGAGGCATGCCACTTTGAAATAAATGGCCTGTGGTCTGTTGAGATGAGATAGAATGGTTAAGTCTTTGATGCATTTCGGTGATCGATCAATTCAGTTTGCATTCTCCTGCTTCTCCTTTGTTACTGAAACGTGCCATCACAATTTTTAAGATCTACCTCTGTGCATCAAAAAATCGTCCAGGTACTTCGATGGCTGCCCTCTAAACAACATCGCTGGTGTTAGCCAAGCCTACGCAATAGTCAGATAACACTAACATACCATTTTATGCACACAGTAATGCGTAAATGTAAAATCAAGGTAAAATGATAGAATGCATATTGTAATAACTTAGTACTTGCGGGTTAATAGCGAGTAAACATTGGAACGTAGTGGGCTTTTGCGGGCATGATCACCAGCTGGGCTGGGTGGGTTGGGCTGCAGGCTGATATTTTGGATAAATTTACTCCTCTAGTTGCCACTACGACTGACCTGTATTAAGAAGGAAGAATTTTTGCAAGGAAATTTTGTTTCATATCACCGAACTTTTAAAATAATCCAAAAACCAGAGTGTGCTGCCAAAAAACATACGGCTCTAAAAAATCGTAGTTTCACTTTCACAGCAAAAGCAGCAGTGACAAAAGACCTATAGTAGACATGATGTACCAATAAACTAAGCCATAAAAAATTAATAGCTTTAGGCGCACATCTCATAGAAAATGTCAGGGATAGCGACCCAAATTCTCCAAGCTCAACCTGATTTTACTTTGAAGTAGTTGTACGGGGTCAGGGACAATAAAACAACTACATACTGCACTTGGATGTCATTGCAAGAGTGAAATGCACTCAAACGTTCTGGTTTTATAAACAAACCATGCCTCATAAATCATAATAAATATCGATGATCAATTATTAAATGAATGGTGTGCCTTTCATTGCCCTGGCCTCCCTCACTTGTCAATACAGCCCGCGGTTAATGTTGCACCAATGCGCAACAGTTGTTGAAATTGAGAGTGGTGGCGTAAAGTTTGTCTACTTATGCCTGGAAAATATATAATTTACGACCGCGATAATAGGATTCCTCCATTCAATAAGTTTCAGACTTCCTACGATTGGTATCATGTTTCGACATATACGTTTCATAAAGAGTTTTGTTCTGTCCCCTTCTTCAACCTTTCCACGTCTGTATCGGTGTGCAGGGAAGCCTGAAAAACAGGTGGAACGAGTTCGTATTAACATACGACGCTAAAGAAACATTTGAAACGGATCGAAAGCTACAGTCAGTGAAATGTGAAAATAGCCTCTGAGCATAATTTTGACAATTCTACATTGTCGCAGGAGTTTCCTGTAGCAACTTACAAAATGTATATTACTGGGGCATTGCTAAATGGCGGTGCTGTCACGGGGGGCTGAGGCAAATATTCGAAGACATTATATTGTTGCTAACCCTGTTTGTAAGCAACATCACACAAACTGCACGGCGACGGTTGTGGAATGGAATATGGCTGATGGAAAGAGAGAAGTTTGGATGCGTTTGCAATGCGTTTGGATATTGGGCGCACTGTGCCCGGACATCGGGTGCACTGTGAAACGATATGAAGCGAAACGGCGAGAGAGCCAGAATTGTTGCGTGTACAATGGTTGCGTCTGTTCGCTCCGTAGATGGCTCCCGAACAGGGACGATAGTTGGTGCAGCGACAATAGCTACCGGCAAGTGGCGCCGCCTCGTTGCGTGGTCGCTAGTATAGTTTATTGAACTCTTTTGCTTCGGGGTCAGACGACGTGGCGAGTGGCGCGAGGTTTGACGTGCGCCGCGGGAAGCCGCCTGTTTCATCAACGGCAATAGTAAGAACAACTTTGAAAAAACGGGATGTAAGAGACAATACAAGCGTCTCGAAGTTTTTTAATCCGTCGTCGATGACAAGGATCTTCTATGAAACTCGTGCCAGGATTAATATCTTTTCACATCTGGACTTTGACAGACCCAGCCGTGTGGCAGGGCGTAGCTAAGGGGGAGGGAGCTTTCGCGGCCATGTTCCCACCATCCCCACCCCCCACTAAAGGTGGCAGCGGCCCCTTGCGGTCGACCGGTACAATTAATTTTGTTTTTGGTGAAAGAAACAGCTGCACCATAAGTGTCGTTAATGCTATCTGAAAGAAACGAACATGGCAGAGACGCTTCCAGGGCTTGAAAAACGACCTTTCAAATGGGTACATGAGTATTACGTTTCGCCAATGCAGGTACATACTTTTACTTTTACTTTTACTTATATACTTACTTACTTTTACTTTTAATACTTTTCGGTATTTGACCGCAAAGCTTGGCATTTCCTACCATATGTACAAAGGCAGCGCAGAGACATATATGCACGTATGAAGCATGATAACTAAATAATTGCTGAACGGCCTCTCCAGTAATAAGAATGAAGTGGTCATAGAACATGAGTCATGACGGACCACACTTACGTGCAACATTTCATGTTTTACTGCCGTGCGGAAAGCATCACCTGGAATGAATACCATGGCAGACGCCGGCCCAAGAACGACACAAGACGGACGGCGGTGGCGATGATAGGCTATACTCAAGCCACGTATATCTTCTACCTCCCCATTTGGCATTTTGGATATAGGTGCAACACATACCCACACATTTTAGATAAGCACTAAAATCCCCTTAGGGCTGGCATCGCGGCTGACAGGGAGCAACTGCTAGTCATTCGCCTCCCTTTTTCCAGCCGAAAATATCCGTCCGATCTGATTCCTACCACTCTCCAACTTTCCAGTCAGGGAATGCTAGGAATCAGCGACAAAAGTGAGACATTTTGGTCGGGATTACCAGCCTGCTCGGAAGAGTTTCCCGATATTTCCCCAAGTGGGGTGTCGGAGACATTTCCCACGATGGCTGCGGCGATTACCCACTGGACAAAGTCCAGCCCCGATTGGGACCTATCAACCTCTCCCCAAGCGGCCGGTTTGGGGATCCCAAGCGTTCCCTGGGCTGCCATTATTGCGACTATATACTGAGAATGACTTTCCCCAATATGTACTAATCCTTTGGAGGTTTGGAGGTTTGGTTGGAGAGGTTGGAGAAAATAATAAGTTTTCGCAAGCAATGGTCGATGGCACAGGCACAATTGGGGGAGCTTGTCCCATCCCAAGCATTTCCGAAGCCTGTTGGGCAAATTTGGGATTTGCCGAGCTTCTTCAGCCTACTCAGACATTGCCCCAAATAAATTGCTGACTGAATTGTCTCCCTTGATATCGCCTCTGGCTAAGCTTTCGGCTTGTGCCTTTTTTCTGATGTTATGGCGCCACGCCATCTCATTTGCCTGGCATGCGCCCAGCACCCATTTAGAGGATTTGTTGTGATCACACCTTTTTCCACTTCTAGATGCACATATTGATGTTGAGGATAGAAATGTCGATTGAATATGTTCATGAAATGTGTTTTATCTTTTAGATAGTTGTTGCAATCAAACATGATTATAAATTGCTGTCAGTGAAGTAAACCTTGTTGGGAGGAATCGAACACCGTTTAATTTGATACGATGAACCCAGTAGTTTTAGAGATCTCAGGAGATACGGAATAATATATATATGTACATACATATATATATATATATATATATATATATATATATATATATATATATATATATATATATAGAGAGAGAGAGGGAGAGAGAGAGAGAGAGAGAGGAGAGAAGAATAGGGAGAGAGAGGAGAGAGAAAGAGGAGAGAAGAGAGCGAGAGAGAGAGAGATATATATTATATATATATCTATATATATATATTATATATATATATATGGTATATTATGTATAGAGAGAGAGAGAGAGAGAGATATATATATATATATATATATATATATATATATATATATACCATATATATACGAAGCGATATGACCCGACGCTCCCCCTAAGTACATGGCGGCTTGTGTCCACTCCAGCCAGTATTACATCACTGACATGTCACTCGCCACATACAACATGCAGATAGCACAGCATAATTGGACTACGCTTGACCCATTCTGAAAAAAAACACTACAGAAAACTTAGTACGACCTGAGCAGATGTCACCAATTACTTATGAAGTTATCGCAGCGCATGATATATATATATATATATATATATATATATATATATATATATATATATATTGGTTGCACGTGAAAACACTTAGGGTGCACATCTCATGCAGTATCGCCGGAGCTAGGAAAACGGCGCTTACAAACGCGCAAATTGGCGCATACCAACGCGCAAATTGGCGCTTACCAACGCGTAGATTGGCGCTCACCAACGCGCAAATTGGCGCCTGCTAACACGCAAATTAGAGCTTACCAACGCGCTTCCGAAAGTGTGAACACGGCCAAAGCTGGTGGTGACTAGCATTATCTAGCTGCATTATGCATCTAATGCATCTATTGTGCATTATGCATGTGCACCATGCATTTGCATGCATTATGCATATGCATTACGCTTATCCATACCAGCATTATATATATATATATATATATATATATATATATATATATATATATATATATGATGACATCACCACATCATCGACATCTGATGACGAGGTAACTCACCCCGGCATCCCGACCGTATCCAAGCCGGGCTTGGGCTCGGCGGAACGTCTTCCCGCCACGGCGTCAGGCCATGGCAGGGCCCACGGTGGCGGTGGAGCTGACAGAGGCCCTCATCGTACACAAATCCACCACAGCCGGCAGACTCCAGGCTAAGGCACTTCATCGAGCAGAGATTCCTGGACGGCAGAGATATGTTCAGAAACGGAGACCCGCGAAATGGGCGGTCAGCGGTCCTGAAGAGGGCCTCGCCAGCAGCGGCTACATTCCACGTGCCTGACATATCAAAAATGCCGCTAATGTTTTCCAGAACTTCATGGCTTCTTTGGCGCCGAGGTCGTATCACTTGCACTTCTCCCTAGCAAGTGCACACCTTGTCAGCAAAGCAGCAGTCCTGTACCCGGCCGGTTTGTGATTGGTCGTCAGAATGTTTGTCGTCATAGTAGCTGATTGTGAAGCCCATGGTAAGTTGGTGGGCTGTTGCCCAGCGGGGCCTTTGGCGTTTCACAGCTCCTCAGGGGGTCCACCGGCAATGTCTGTGCCAATAATTTTAAAAAGATGTCTGTTTTGATAAATACGGTAAATGTCGGCCCGCTAACATATCCTGAAATCTCGAAACATAATTGCTTGATCCATTTTTAACGCATACCGCCATGATTCCAGCAACACCACCAACTCGCCATCAATAATTGCATGGCAAGGTGATTGGAGACTCCCGGGTGACGTCACGATCCGGGCTTATCCGACGTTTGAGCTCACCATTCACACCAACAAAATGATTCAGACTAATGGAACGTCGTTCAGTTCAGATCGCTGTGCCGGGGGCCGGGGTAATCTGACGCCGGGGTGACTTGATGCTGGGATAGCCTGACGCTGAGGTAATCTGACGCCGGGGTGACTTGATGCTGGGATAGCCTGACGCTGAGGTAATCTGACGACGGGGTGACTTGATGCTGGGATAGCCTGACGCTGAGGTAATCTGACGACGGGGTGACTTGATGCTGGGATAGCCTGATGCTGAGATAATCTGAAGCAGGGGTGACTTGATGCTGGGCTAGCCCGACGCTGAGGTAATCCGACCCCGGGGTGAATTGATGCTGGGATAGCCTGATGCTGAGGTAGCCTGACGCCAGGATAATATCAGTTCGGCGCAGAGTAAACCATGGCACAACCCGAGGCGCTTGGAGGTCCAACGGTATTCCCACACGCCTGGGCGTCAGGTCAACAACACAGAGACATTACAGTGAGGTGTGAAGGCGCGATGATATACTGCTGCCAGAAACCTAAGCTTATTATGCCGTCCAAATGTAAAACCCCATAAGCCATTTTTTGGCCATTTTGCGTTGCTTATACCATCTGATTAGTTTACTCATGCTGAATTCGGTTATTTAAATGATCAGTGATAAATTTCACAAACTTTTAGCCCTTTTTCTATCTAAGCAGTTGTGAAAATTGCAACTAATGGTTTGAATATCCGAATTCAGCGTGAGTAGACTAGTCAGATTCTACAAAAAAACGCAAAATGGCCAGAAGTGAACATATGGGGTTTTACCTCTCGATGGCAGCACTGACCTGCGGGGATAAGGTTGCGCTGAGTCGGACGAATACAGTTAGGCTGCATCAGGGGGGGGGGGGGGGGCGGAACCTAGTCGGAACTAGGTCTGGCAATCCCACGGTGACGTCACCATAGGAGTGCCCGAGGGCATTTACGCGTTTAAGTGCAAGACAACACTGATTTTTTGACAATCGTTCTCGTGTGTTACTAAGGCATTTTTCAGCGAAAAGAGCCTCAAAACATTTATTGGTATGTCTTCTAGCCATACCAATTAACGTTTTGGACGGGACTACCGAACAAACGTCATCTATAAGCCCACCGGGGACAAAACAGGTGTGGCTGGTCACATATTCCAACACAAGCCGGGATCACTGTGCCATGCCTTGCATCCAATAAAGGCGACGTTTACCACAACGTGGTGCGATTATCATCCTTACTGTCACATATTGTTTCGGACGTGCGGTCCAGATGCGGGCCTGTTTCAAACCGGCGACAGGTATAGAAGAAGTCAGCTGAATGCAAATGAGATATTTTAGTGTTCAACCAATACAAAGGTGATGGCAGTTGTTTTCAATGCTGAGAGAGGCGCCTGGCATTTTCATAGCCTGGTGACCAGAGGAGTCGGAAGGACAGATGCAATGCAATTTTACCTGGTGTCTGCAATAACAATGTCTGGAGCGCTTGTAATCATGTGTTGAGGGTTGAAAGCGATGGTTTTCACTTATTTGACTTTCTGAGATATTGGAGATTACGTCCCCGAGCTATGGGAAGTTATACAACAGTCATGTTTGGCTCCCAGCAGTCATGTTTGCTCTCATGGTCTCTAAAACGTCAGCTCTCAACGCCACAACACAACTCATGGGTGTACACCAACTCGGCGGAGGAGTCCACCTCCGTTACACCGTTCGGATTTGATTTATACACCGTGCAAAGGTCCGCATAATGTTCGTCACGCGTGAGGTAACGCACAGCATGTCCCGCGCACCTGCCAGGAGGGCGTCGAGAGTAACGAACACTGTCGCCCACCTGTTTGCTTCTTTCACAGTTGTTTACGACGCAATTCATTCGTTGGCGATATAACATTAGTGAAGCAGCCTCACCAAAACACGTCGAGGTGGCTTACCCAAGTTGCGAGTGTTGTTGTTTAACGTCTCTACTGCGCAAGAACTGTAAAATTCCCAGTTTATAGTCACTAGTGGAACATTGCTGGGTGTCATTTTACAATTGCGTGATATCACGTGATAGTGCTTTGGCGGTGATTATAACTTATCAAAATTGTGCTAAAATTCCATCACTTGTACTTTCATTGATCAAAATTGGTATATAGGTGGTCGGAGGTCAGCATCGTCTCAAACCTGGTATATTTTGGTATATATCCTGCCGCCCAACCTATTGTTAGAGGGCCTTGGGCTGCGTCACGCGGGCTTCATCTGATTCAATCTGCATTGAGCGTCTCAAACAAATGTCAAAAATCGATCCGCGCGTTAGCGGAGCCACCTGCTTTGATATTCAGGCATTTGCTATCGACTTGAAAAGCATATGCAAACAGGGAGACCACCTGCATTCACTTTTTTTTTCCTAGCAGACACACGCGACTGGTGGAGATAATCTGGGCCCATTCCTTTCTTTTCTTCTTGTTTGCTCTTCCTTCTGCCGTCCCTTTTAAGCAAAGCACTACAATCTTGTGGCAAGTGGGCCTTGGCACCATCGCTGGTGACGTTGATTTTAGGTAGCCTTTTCAGCATGCGGTATTGTTATTTTTTGTTGTAAAAACTAGTGAATTTTTAAAGCAATGGTGGCAGTGATACTGATTCTCTGTCGCCAATACGTATGGTCGACTGATCAAAAGTGCTTGATCTTACAGACGATGTCGTGCGTAGTTCCGTCCAAGCCTTCCGTCCAAGCTCATGTGCTCGGTTTCATGCTACTCTCATTCCCAACTTTTTAAGAGAAAATCCACCCTTTCTTGTCCTTTTTGCTTATTGTTACATTAGACGCGTGCAATTTGATCAGGAACACCAGTTTTCTCGAAATCCGTTCAAAAAGCTCTGAATTTCGATTTGAAGTAACCGATCTTGCGAGGGAAATATGATTTGGTTCACTGCTCACCAATGCGAAAGCAATACATTTCATTGACCTTGGTTTTTCCAATGTGTGTGTTCTATAATATTTGCAACATATTTGGGTCAAAACGTTTACGTCATAAATGCTACGAAAGGTTGAAACACCATTTAGAAAAACAGATGTGAATGTGAAGCTAGTATCCCGCGAATTCAACGAAACATAATGCTATGGCTTTTGATTTTACCCCTGGCGTTCACCACAGTGGCTCTTTTCGAGGTGCTCTTTGGCTTTGAAAATGTATATATCACAAGATTCATGTGACGCACTGGTCCGAACTTCAACAAATGCGCTACTTGGTAACGGGCCTTGCTCGCTTGGCCCATCACGAACGTTCCTTTGCATCGCACCAGTGGAATTGCACATAATGGTTGTCATGACGGCAGTCGTCGCGACTGCAGGGAAGAAAGGTACTGCTGTCACAAAGCGTTGACAGCGTAACATAGGCTCTAAGATAAGTAAGATTGATGTCTTCATTATGTTTGATGGTGGTGCAATGGCATTTCGCAGAGATGCAACATGGGCTCTAAGATAAGTAAGATTGATGTCCTCATGTTTGATGGTGGTGCAATGGCATTTCCCAGTGCTCTTATTATACGTAACTGGTCCTGAGGTTTCACTAAAGTGTGCGTTTTTTCATAGATATGCCCCAAAGGTGAGACACTCCCTTTAATCACCGAATGTACTCCAGCCACATGCACAGCACCTAGGGCATAGTTCCTCCTCCATGTGCAGACTCGTAAACTCAGCGTGGAGCGTAGCTCTTTCTCCCATGTGAAGCCTCTTAAGCGCAGACCTAAAGTGTAGCCTGCCTCTCATGCGAAGACTCGTGAGCTCATACCTTAAGCGTAGATGGTATCGTATGAAGCTCTGTGAACTCTGATCTACAGCGTAGCTCCTCCTCTCATGCGCCGGACTTAGAGCGTACTCCTCCTCTCATCCGAAGACGTAGCTGCTCTTCGCATGCGTAGAATCGTGAGCCCAGACTTACAATGCAGCTCATCCTCTCTCATGTGAAAACTCCTGAGCTCAGATTTAGGCTTGAGTGTAGCATCCCTTTTTGTGCGGAGCTCCTTGAGTCCAAATCTAAAAGGTGGCACCTTCTTTTAAGGGGAGGGTTCCATATTTCTATGGGGCTTTCGAACTGAAGCTATCTTGAAAATCATTCGGTGCAGTTCACAGTCCTCTTTAAGACCTAAAGCCGTCTGGTCTCTGAGCTACACACCCGCGAAAATATATCCTTCTCCGGAAATAATATTTCAAGGTCACCTTGACATTCATGGCGTCATGATTACGCCAATCAAACCATTTCATTCCATAAGTCATGCGGTGATCAAGACCAGTAAAGATATAATGGTTGATTCATTCATTTCTGGTGTTCGTGAGGAAGACTTCCAGATAAAAAGGTTGTAAACTGGCTCTCAATCATTGCCATGCAAGGTACGAGGACCTAATAAAGCAATAACGTACCGAAGAGCATTTTTATCAAACCGAGAGTGAGCTTGTTTCATCATATCTGATGCTGGCTTCAATACCGTCAAATGTGATACACCTCCTTGAAACGTCCGTAAATTGCAGGTTTTCTGTATGTATGGAAAAACATGCATAAATAGACAAGGGCGCGATTAATATTTCGACACCTGTTCCGCATGTCATGCACCAGGAATTGCAGGTAGCACCATTTCACCCTCACAGTAACAGCCAAGAATAGTATGTCGCTGTGCCTATATAAATGCTATGCTTTGTCAAGTGATCTACTGCCGCGTAATGAAATCGGCCAAAATTGGAAGATGTGTCCTATTGACTGTTTCCGTTAAATGTCTCAAGTTAGTCAAGTTGTGCAGACTGCTTTACTGGTGTGTCATCTGTGCACAGGGCGTGCATCGGGGTTTTCTGTAAATGGACCCTTCCTAGAAAAGTCAAAGAAATGCTTTTTATAATCTTACGTTGATTGGCAGCGCACTCTGATTTTTGGAACATTTTGAATGATATTGACGCACAATCTATTTCATTGCTGTTGCAATTTTAACCCAAAAAGCGGTCCAAGTACATCCAGCTGCCCGGCCAAGCACTTTAAAAATAATTATGTACAGATAATTGCAGTGTCCTAAAATTGCCGGCTTTGGGTGTAAAGCGACACCCTATGAGGAAGAATTTTCACGCCTTTTCCACATATTTTATGTAAATTTTTCACTCCTGTCTGACATTTTCTAATCGCACATGCCAAACCCCTATTTCCCTTTCTGAGGTTTTCAGATGTCATCTAAAAGCGAGCTCACTGGAAACCACCAAGCATAAACGAGGCTCCACAGAGCCTGGGCACTTATGGCTATGTCCTGCCTCACCTACATCGGAATCATGTCTATGCATGCACAGAGCAAGGGTGCCAGGGGCCTCCAAGCCCAAGAACCCCAGCGACTCCCGCCGCTTGCACGCATTAAGTTTGGTTTGTTCACAAAATGCATCAAAATCGGCAGCTGTGTGCCAAATGCAAGGTTTTCACACATCCCCTATTTTTGGGTCTCACCACCACACCACGAAAGCAGAGCCTGGTGCAAACACCACCAAGGGCTGGTAGACAATTTTATTCAACGTATTTCTTTTTTTCCCGAGGGAACTTGAGTACTAAATTGCATCACTCCCAAAATGCAAGAGTGAAGAATTCAAGAATTGTCTTCTAAATGAAATTTACAAGATGAATATCACCATTTAAGCACTCATGTTAACAGATTTTAAGTGAAATCAGCTGATTACAAAATTTTGCCAACAAATTGTCAGTCTTTATATATACTTAATTACATTTTTTCTTGGTGCCATACGAGTGTGATACCACTTTATTCTTCTTTCCGTTTCGATTGCCTTTAGAGGTACCATCTGTTGCTTAAAGTGCTGACCAATTTCGCTGCAAGGTGCTCCAACTGCAAACGTGCACATATTTCATACATAAATTGGATTAATTCGCCTGCCGCCCAAACATGTTTGATATGCACCCAAGAGTGAACAATTCCCAGGGAATAAAGGAGACAATTTAAAGCACGGAACTTATTTCTACAGCCATACCTGTTAAACCCTCTGTTAACCGTTTTCTTGGTTCATGGCGGTGCTCGATAATGATAAATCTAAGCCTTTCGAGTGTCTAACTCACCAGGCTTCCTGACAACGCTATCCGAATGCTGCCATGCAGAGCTTTGGGACAGACCTGACGCAGCTAATACAGAATTGTCTGATGGCGAAATTCTGCCCTCTGGAGATGTTTATCATGCACACTTTTTACTTGTTTCGCATTTTAATCTCGTACATTGGTGGGCATCATTGATATTTATATTTTGGGGATGAGTGAGATGACTATGTCTGCCAGCAGACCATGCAAAAGGTATTGACTTTTTGTTTTGGGGAGCAGGAAGAAGCCCGTAAGTTTCCTGTGGACCAAGTAATTGCTTACCTTACCTGCTTTCAACACATGATTGGCAACCAGAGTTAGCCATTTTCTGTTGTAATCCATCGAGTTTTGTCATAAGACAAATTATGATGCCACTAGGCATGCAATGGGCTTATTTTGTTCCATATTCTGACTATTTGCCCCAAATTTCTTGAAGTTGTCCCTCATGGCTGCTTTAACCAGATGTTTTCCATAGTTGGCATGGTTGGCTGACTGGCAAATGACTGTACTGTATAAATGCATTATATTTTTAACACAGGGGTACTCTAAGCTGCATAGCAATTGTAATACGCATTAAATTTTAGTATGTAACAAAAAGTCAAACCATCTCATTTAAAATGTGAAGTCGACATCTCAAACTTTGTCATTAAATATGCATAAACAAGCCTAGATGGATGCCTTTGCTGCAGTTGAAAAGGCAAGCAGCAATACTGGCATGGCCATCTAAAAGTTGTGTTACTTTTGGAGAAGATAGATTTTTATGAAGCATACCCATTATTGCTCTTGACATAGGTTAACCATGAAAATCAAAATAAGTCGTTCAAAGTTAAAGTGTTTTGATTTGTGTGTTGTCAACTCTGTCTGATGTCAACAAGCATACACAAATTAAGTAAATAAAAATGCAAGTTGAAACCAGCCAAAAATTAGCGTTATCATGTTGTCATCACAAGTGCTGCTGACAACATATAGGTGAGTTGAGATGGTGTTCAACATGTGGGCTATTCTAAGTTGGGTTAAGTTGATTAAGTGCATGGCAAGTGGCAATACGAATTGTGCAAGAATTAGTAACTGACAACTGCTACTGTAAAACACACAAGTTAGACAGGATAAGATGGAGTAAGGCCTCAAGTGCTGCTGTCAACAGATAGGTGAGTTGACATGATGCTCAACATATGGGCTACTCTAAGTTAGGTTAAGTTGATTAGGTGCATGACAAGTGGTAATAGGAATGGAATTGTGCAAGAATCAGTAACTGACATCTGCTGCTGTAAAACAAGCAGATTAGACAGGATAAGATTAAGTAAGGCCTCTTTAGGTTAGGCATAATTAGGGTACTTTTATGGAAATAAGCATAGGTATTTTGTAAGAAACAGTGACAAGATGTTTGTTCTCCCTGACCCCATGTTAAGAGTAGCCAGAGGTATGTCTATTGTGTTTGACTTGGTGATGGGCTGATGTGTAGGAGTCCAATGTTTTTTGTTTTTTATAGTGTTTTATGGTTGTTGAATTTTCTGTTGTTATTTTGTTATTGCATTCTTTTGCTTTGTTTTGTGTTAAAAGTGCTGTGGAAGGTAAGTGCAAAGTGTAGCATCAAATTATTGGTGTTGATAATTTTTATGATCATTGCACTGTCATGAAATTACTATGCTTTAATGTATTCTGTTTCACTTCAATGGCCTAAGATATCAGAAAACAGAACAGTTTTGTCAGGCTTATGATATTACGTCCATGCCAACTTGAAATATATGTCTTTGTTTGCTGAGGCATCAGTCACGAGCTCAAGCTCCATCTTTTGCGAATTGATTTTTTCACTCGCGCGCGGTCTTTCTGCGATGGAACTTTTCACTCTCACCCTAGTTCAAAAGCGGTTCTAGCTTACTGGATAATTGCCGTGTCGGGTTAGATCACGTACTTTCTGCTTCACCAACTGGCTATGGTGAGGGATACACACACACACACACACACACACACACACACACACACACACACACACACACACACACACACACACACACACACACACACACACACACACACACACACACACACACACACACACACATATATACATATATATATATATATATATATATATATATATATATATATATATATATATATATATATATATTGAAGAAAATACGGCGAAGCGCTAATCTACCTCCTATTTCTGCCGTTGGAAAGTGAGGGAGGGTGGGGGGCGGAAATATGCTACTGCGTGTCAGTGATGGTCTTAGAATTTATTGCAATGCGGCATCGCTCATTATGAATGGTATGGTCTTAATCAATCTTCATTATTCATCGTATGATCGTTATAAATGGTGTCTGTGCTGATAAGAGCACTTGAAAGGCTTTTCAGCTCACTTCATCAATCAGCGAGGACGGGGGAACGGCAGGGCGTTTGCATATCACTTGCGTGTTAAAGAGAATGTTTCGCATTTGAAGATATTAAAGCAAGCATCAGGTATGATGAAACAAGCTCAGATATCTTTTTCAGTAAAAAGACTGCTTTTGACAGCACAATTCTCTGTTCAGTTAACACGGTCTACAGTGCGTCATTGTTTGATTACGTCATCGTACCTTGCACAACATGGATTGAGAGCCAGTTGACGGCCGGCAGATCTGGAAATCGCGCTCATGAACGCCAGATATGAACGCCTCGACAAGTACATTTTTCTTGGCCTTGATCGACGCATGGCTTATGGAATGATAGGATTTGAATGACGTTATTATGTTGTCATGAATGGCAAGATGACCTTGAAAAACTCTCTCTGATACATCTTTCTACATTTTCGCGGGCATGTAGGCCAGAAACTAGAGAGGCTTATGTCTTAAGGAGGAAAGGATTGTGAAGAGCACCGAAAGGTCTTCAAAATGGCTATTTCAGTTCAAAACTCCATACAAATGTGGAACACTCCCTTTAATGAAAACTTTCATTCAGAAAACAACTCTTAAAACAATAAAAGGTACTAGTTTCAATACAAAGCAATGCAAAAACAGGTGCACAGTACATAACTCAGCCACATATTGCAGAAACACATTTTTCTATGAACAGATTCCATTGAGAAGTAGATATGAATGAGTGCCACTCATATTTGCTGCCGTGGAAAACTATATATCTCGTTCATTTCAAGGCAACTAAAATATCTGACAAGATAATAACCTACCTTATCATATTAAAGTTACCATTTCTCCCGATCTTCTCAGCAATCGCATGTTATCCCGGCAGTAAACATTGCATTGCAGAGTTGAAAATTAGGCCGAAGCGTGTTTTTCGTAGAGTTGAGTTGAGTTGAGTCTTAAACTTGAGTCTTACCATTCCTAATACTAAACCATTGAGTCTTCAATCCAAGCCCCTGTCTGAAAAGGTGAAAACAGATTAACTCTCTGGCAAGACTATATCTTCTGTTTTTCTAGGCAGTCAGCCCCAATTTTATGAGCTTTGGGGCCAGCTTCAGTTGATGTATGCTGCTTTAGTTAATGTTTTTACAGGTGTCTTAACCAGAACAAAGATTGTTGCATTCCCATAGATAATTGTTCACCCCTTCTCCCTGATTAATATACCCCAAAGAATGAATATGTTGGCGGTTGCAAGTCGGGACCAAAGATAACTTTCTCACCCAGCAGTTAGCTGCTTGATGTCAGTTAGGTACTCTGCATCTAGCCAAAGGCTTTGGGATTAGATAAGTGGTTATTAAGTTGTGTCCGATCTATTCTACTCCTGCTTGCGCAAACCACGCACAAATTGAACGCCTACAATGCATTTGCATGCCTACTATTCTCCTATGATTATTTAAACTCTCCAAGGCTCTGCGCGGAGAGCATGGATATTAACGTGGCTGAATGTGTTGCCCATGACCGTCCATTTGTACCTTAAATGAAGATTTGGTAAGATTTGTAGAAGCTTGCTTGATCACCCGAACCTTTGGCAAGTGGCTAGCATGTATATGCTAGCCAAAGCACAAGCGCTCGGGCGGCCATGACAGAAGCCGGTGACGGGAGAAGTGTACTGGTTCTCGCGCCACGTTTTGTGAGCGTGGGAGCACTCCATATTTGTGCATGTGGCAGTCGTGGCGCACGAGAGACATTACACTTTGACTTAAGCTCTGTGCCATCTAATTAAGTGTTAATGACACTTATCATAGCGTGCTTAAAACAAAACAGTTGATTCAAAGTGACGTACCATTGTCATTCTATCCTAAAATATACTTTGAGCTGTCACTATGTGACTTTGTGCAGCTGTGTGATGCTCAGTTACAACTTGAAATAGCTTTCGTATTTTTTCCAGTGTGGGCAAAGAAGGGAGGCTTCGTAGCATCGGCTATTTTAGCACTGGGGTTAAAAAAATGACGCAACTGTTTCACATTCTCTGATGAATGAGAACTACAGGCACCTACCAGTTGGCAGTAACGCGCGTGGATGATAATTTTGACACAGACGGTAATCCAGCCAGGAATAATGGTCGCAGTGGAGGTTGTTTCCTCATTTTGTGTGTCCGAGAACGGATACACACCTGAAGCATCATCTATGAGGTCAAATGGTCGTGTTAGTTATTCAGAAAGCATCCTAGATGAGCGCCGATCTGCGCTTGTGAGCTGGGTGCCGCTGGAACTGTCGAGTGGCATGTGTAGGCATGTTGCACCTAACCTGAAGTCTGAAAATATTAGATAATGGGCTCATTATGTAATGGGCTCATAATGGGCTCATTTAAGCTACTATGCCGAGCAGCAGTTTTTGGTCTCTATGAAATCTCTATCTATCTATCTATCTATCTATCTATCTATCTATCTATCTATCTATCTCTCTATCTATCTATCTCTTTGGCCTGTGAAAGATTGAGTAAAATAATAGTGAAATAACGATAATATGATGAACACTTAAACCTGGTCTTTTGGCAAGGTTGCATTCTCAACAGGTAACAAGCTGTTTTGTGTATTGTAGTGCCGAGTGGCTTATGGCAAATTTTGTATATTTTTCTTAGGCAAGACCACGCAATGAATTATCAAGGGGCCAGGGGGGGGACTCGCCCCCACGAAACCTTGCAGTTTAACACATCCTTGCATATCATTACACGAATTTCACCCTGCGGGACAAACGAAGATGTCAAAGCTTAGAATGTACGCGAATTTGAGAAAGCACCACCTAGTGCCTGCTGGCTCACTGAACCAAACACATACACGCTTATTGGTCAGATCATGTGTATGAGGTCAAAATATAAACTAGAGAAATAGATAAGGTAAGATATGGACAAAAAAGCGCAAAACAGGCCTTTTGGCCTTCCCATTGCAAGATCAGGGCACGGCTTGCATCACAGCCATACACCATCTTCCCACAAGACTTGCAACCTGAGGTAGTGGTGATGGTGAGGCCGGGTTTCCATGGTGCAAGGCTCGTATCTCTTGCCTTTGTGGGGATGCTAAAACTAGGAGGCCAGGAGGCCACTCCCTCTCCCAACTGCTGAATGTCCCACATTAGCCCTATATGTGCACGTAGACTGGAAAGAAGTGGCCTAAACGTGGTAAAGAGACGGTTGTCCGTGCCCTTTGCCGTCTCCGTTCCTCCTCCAGACTGGGGAGGCTTCCGTTCGCCGTGAATCTATGAAAACGTATTACATTTACTAGCACTGACTAAGATAAAAACTGCGTGTACTCAGACGCGCTGTTATAAGTCAAGTTCGAGTTGGTAGAGCTCCGCGCAGCACAGAGCAGGCAACAGTCCTTGGTTATTCTATAGCGCTTGCACCGCGCTTGTAGGATATTTTCTGGGCATGCGTATATAATTCGGCATTTCAACACACGCACTAAGAAAATGGCTTTCATCGCCAGCTGTGCCAACCACAGACGTTCATTTGCACTGACGTCATTTAGACGACTGGAGAAACCACTTAGCCCGCAGGTCCGCAATACGCAGGTTAAAACAGCTCAAGTGTGGCACCTCTGGTCCGTAACAGCTGGCGACGGCCCTTAGCAGAATCCGCCGTCGTCATGTCAACGGCAGTTGTCATGACGACGGCGGTAGTGACAATTGCAGCTGCCGCGGACTATGGCTACACTCTGGGGCTACCAAAAAAGTAAAAAAGCAGTGCTTCGATAAAACTTTGACAGCGTAACTTGGACTTGACAATGATTGATGCTAACATCTACTTCACATTGATGTTGCTCCACTTGCACTATCCAGTGCTGTTATTAAATGTAACTGGTCCGGGTTTCACCTGAGCATGTGTTTTTCGATATGTCCTAAAGGTGGGTCACTCCCTTTAATCAAGAAGTATGGCAAAATCCACGTACAAAGTTGAGCCTCTCTGTAGTCAGGGAGCCAGCAGTACACCGGGGCTTGGAAAAGACTAGGGGTTCTGGAAAATACCTGGTATCTGGATACAATGTGGCACGTAATCTTTGCATCAACACCCAATGTCACACACACCGACCTCGACAAAGCAAACCCACATGCAACTGGCATACATATTGCATGAAGACCTCGCGTGACAAGCACGTTAGGGTCTCACCGCGGCTGATCACCCCTGCACTGTGTACGGGGTTGCCTGGTGTCCACTTCCCTCCCCTTGCCCCCAGTTCTAGCCTGCGTTTCCACTGCTGCTGCCACCGTAGGCCGAGCACTGTCCAACGATGCTGCGCCAAGCGCCGGGGGCAGCACTAGCAGCCCTCCTGCTGGTCAACAGCCTCTGCAGGGCGGCCCTGGAGGAGGAGACGTTCGTCATGAGGTCGGCCCCGTTCCTGATGAAGAGCCACGGCCTGCTGACCAGTCCAGGGAATGTTCTCAAGATGGAAGACGTCGGATCGCAGTGTGAGTGAATCGGAACTTTTCACTGAGTTGTTCCCGTGCACGTGCACTATCCCGTGACTCCTTCATGTGGCCAATTCCCAATGACGTGCTCCACTATTCATTTCTGTATTTCTGGGCGCCAGTCATAACGCTGCCTGCATTCGCACCATGCCAAAATGTGAACTTCCATGCCCTGAGTGCCATAACTCAGAGCCAAGTTGAGGACCAAGGCCTTACAGAGACGGTGTTTAGGAAATGTGCTGCACAGCGATTTTTAACGGGAACTCAGGTTTCCAAACTTGAGTGTTCACAAGTTCACATGTTCACATATTTACAGAACACATGTGTTCTGATGCAAGTTGAGATCATGACACAGGTCAGTTCGCCTTCCAGTCGTATCAGAACTCTCCCAACAGGCAGCACCCGTTTCCAGGTGACTGTCTGACCCGGTGTCTAGTCAGAGGAGACTGCCTGGGCTTCAGCTACGACACCAACACGGGCAACTGCTCGCTAAACGCAGTGCGCGGCAACAGCGGCACCGCAGAGCACAGGGACGGCGTGGTGTTCCGATTCCGCGGCAGGATGGGTGAGTTACTCCCCGATTCATCGGCAGGATTGGTGAGCCGCTCTCCGATTCTGCAGCAGGATTGGTGGGTCACTCCGATTCTGCAGAAGAATGCGTGAGTAAATATCAGATTGCATGACACGATGAGTGAGTCAATCTCCGATTCCATGGCAGGATGTTTGAGTCAATCTCTAACTCTACGACAGGATGAGTGGGTCAATATCCAATTCCACGGCAGGATGAGTGGGCCAATCCCCGATTTCATGGCAGGATGGGTGAGCCACTCTCTGGTTCAGCGGCAGGATGGGTGGGTCATCTCCGATTCCATCGCAGGATACTTGAGTCAATCTCAGATTCCGAGGCAGGAGGTGAGTTGTTCCCAGTCAGGCGCCTTTCCAGCAGTAAGAGGTGAGTCGCAGTCCAGTTGAATTTCGCCCTGGCAGTTGGGCCGTGGGTGTATTCAATGCTCGCGCCCTCATTTCATTTTTGCTCAGCACGGAAAGCGTGGTGCATCCATTGCCCCCTGCGATTTCCAAAATACGGCGACGTTGGTGCGGTTCAAAGGCTTGGCGGCTTTACGTTGTGTTATTTTCGGCACTGAACAAGTGACATTAACCTTAATTGCCCATAAAATCGATGCGGAGACAAGCTAGGCCATATTGCTACTTCAAGGCAAGATTCTGTCGATGGTGTGGCGTCCATTGCAAACACTCACTTAATACACCCACACATGAAACGAGTTCTCGCATCATCATGACGTCACTTATATTTACCGCTTAACGTCATGAATGCCACCATGAAACAAGCCCTCCAACGCACTGCCAAAGATGCATCTTGTACGATGCAGAATGTGAGTTTTCACCATTTATGCAACCACCACCTTGTATTTCACGACCGGGCTATCAGCTTGGTGAAAGGTCTAAGAAATACGCTGACATCCATCGGTCAAACGTGACAGGTTCCCCAGTCATCTCGCTAAAACAATTTGGGGAGAGAGTCCTCTCCCCCAAAAAACTTGGGATGGGGCTGCCAGGTTAAGAAGCCGTAAGACAGCCACGGTCAAGACCTCGCCAGTGCCATTGGTCGCTGCTGATCCCTGCCGCCGGCAGCCTACCTCGGTGATTGGTGCGAAGCGGACGCCGACTGCGAGAGTCTGACCAATGGCGTGGCAGCTTGTCGCTCCAACACCTGCTCGTGTCCTGAAGGCGAACATCCGCTGGGCAGGTCTGCCTGTGGTGAGCGACTTCATGTGATCTCGGTTTGTTGGTGTTTGCAATGCGGTGTTGATGTGTGCTGTTACCTGCCAATCGTTGCAGTCAGAATACCCTGCACGCATTAAATTTTGTTGAGAGACGACAAGGCGACGTCACGGAACAAAATGGGCTCGTGTGGAAATCTCTGGGGCTTTTCAGTACAGGCATAATTGGTTAAGACGAACGGAACACACAATTGTGTATTATTCTGGGATCCTATATTTCTGCTTTTTGCCAGCATAAGTTTTCTTTACCCCCGTCTTTCAACAGAAACGGAAAAATAAATGACATAACTTGATGATTTTAATGAACAGGGGATCGCGTTCGAGCGCCCGGTGCATACCCCGCAGAAGTGTCCCTGTGCGGCCTAAGGCTCAGGAATTGGTCCGCAGGCGCATGTGGTCTTGCCGAGCCGTTATCCAGTCTTCGTCATCCCATAGGCCTGAAATGATCACCAATGATCGAAATGGCTCTTAATAAAAACAGTAACCAAATTGTGGTTGAGAGTCTTACAGCCTGCACAGCGTTGAGTAAAGGGCAACTGACGTCCGTTATATTGGGGAATTGTGTTCACCAACGCCAGACATGAGCGGCTTAACAATTATGTTCTTCACGTTGAACATAGCATGACCTAAGGAGTGGCAGGCTTTGATTAATGTTTGTATAGTGTCATGCATGCCTGAATGACCTTGAAATAGTCCACACAATATAGCCCGATCACTTTTGCTGGCGTGTAGCTCAGGAACTAGACAGTTTTAGATCTTGAGAACGACAGGACTGTGAACTGTGCCACATGATCCTCAAAATGGCTATCACAGTTCAAAACCCCATACAAATATGGAGCACTCCCTTTAACCCAGAAAAACCACTCACCTTCCGACAGAACCATCGAAAACACCACCACCAGTACCAACAACGGAACAACCAACGGGGCCACAAATCGTTCCCAGCACGCCGGAAAACTTGGGTGGAGAGGTTACAACAGCAACAACAGACTCCGGAGCAGTTACCACAGCCCTCCCAACGACCCCGACCCAGGCCGCGACCACCACCCTCACCGATGCGTCTACGGTAGTCAGCACCAGTGCGTCACCAGTCAGCACCAGTGCGTCACCAGTCAGCACCACGACCAGTGCGTCTACAACGACCGTCGGCTCTTCGGACACCAGCTCTACCACGCAGGACCCGACAAGTATGGTGATTCGTTCTGCTGGTGCGGCTTCCACTCTTATCATGTGGGCTGGCAAGTTGCAGGAGTTGATGTTTGAGATGGTGTTGAAGCAGAGTCGCTACTTGACTGCCCTTGCCGGAGTCTTCGCCTGTCTGCCATTGGACCATCCACTGGCATGTGTGTTGAACATTTGTCGCCAGGCACTCTCGCGACCACCAGGGGAAGTATCAAGTCGCCCAACTACCCAGATCAGTATCCTCACAGTACTACCGCCCATTGGATCATTCTCGCCGAGCCCGGCCAGACGGTCTCCCTGCGCATCATCGACTTTGACCTGGAGGACGATGGCGGCGAGTGTGGCAGTGTTGACTACCTGGAGATCCGGTGAGAGACCGAGCGGGGCTGTCATGGTGCAGGCACCCGCTTCTACGTTGACCTGAGCACGTCGTATGTGTTTTTAACTGTTTTAGGAAGCGTTATATTCAGCACACTGGAGATGACGCTTTCTAAAATCCTCACCAGCTGCGGTGATTTTTCTAACTTCGGCCAGAATACTTCACTCAGCCAGCAATTTGCTTTGGCCCCAACCCTGATTCGCCATTATGACGAGGCGCACTGATAGTGGGTCTATGCAACCTACCTCCTGCTGTTTCCAAAAAAACAACAAAAAACGATAGGGGTTCGTAAAGGGAATTGGTCTCATAGGCGGATACTGGGTGGGGGGGGGGGGCACGGGACTATGGCCCGCCCAAAAAACTCTGAAGGTAGTTTTGCCCCCCCCCCCCAAAAAAAAATTCCCAGAACTACATAAAAGTTTCGTCTACTTACCACAGTGATACCACTGTAATACATATGTCATACACATTAATACATTATTTCTTGAGAGTAATATATTATATTACGAGCTTTGTAAACATGCACACTGTATATAGAAGATTCAAAAGCATTTCGGTTTTGAATGGTGTCCCTACTAGGTACTCGCGAGGGGCACCATGCACTGGACCTCGGATCCCACACCAGCCAGCTGGTGACGAACGGTTGCTCCCCCCCCCCCCAAAAAAACCTCCAGGCTAGATTCGCCCCTGATTGCTCTCCACGAGACCTTGCGATTGGTAGAAGTTTGATGAAGATAGGTCAATAACTGAGACCAATGAGCTCGGCCAAAGTACAATTTTCCCCGAACACCGAATCTTTGCAGCTTTACATTCTAATAGCAAGGAGAGCATGCCTTGTGGCGACACGAAACCTAATCCGCCGTTTTTTTCTTCTTACTTGGTTTGTGCTTTTTCAGATTTGAGTGCAATATTGTATAGTCTTATGCATTTATGATATATGGCTCCGCTAATGTAGCAATGTCGGCGCCGTGCGTTTTCCGTGCCATTATCGGTTGCCGCCCAACGCCCGCGAAGGCCGTAGATCACTGTGAAGTGTTCCCCAGAAATCCCCGCTGCTCCGAAACCGAAAATGCTTGGGACCGTTTTTTGGCCACTGCACACGCATTGAATGCGTGGTAGGCCGTTGAACATCTGGGCGCGATGGCACAGCATATCGGAGAGGTATCCTCGGAAAACCTTGTTGGGGACTAATAACCTCATCCCTATCAGGGCAAGGTTTAAACAAGGTCGGGGGAGGAGGTTTGGAAAGCATGGGAAATCCCAATCTCATCCCAATTTTTCAGCCCGTAATCATCACAGCCAGTGCAAGAAACGTTCCAGATTTCATGACCGGTTGGGGGGGGGGGGGGAGAGAAGGCAAATACCAACCAAAATCGGACATTTTCCGTGCGCAGTCGTCATAAGCAGCTTGCAGAACTCTCCGGACACCCCGCTGGAGTGGTGGTGGGGGGAATATTGGGGAATGGTCTGGAACAGGCTGAGAATCAAAACCAGAGTCTCTCACTTTCGGGATTAACAAAACAATTCCCCAACTGTTAAGTTGGGGCATTGTTGGGATATCTCGCCTAGGGTCGGACCAAAATTGCTGGCTGCGCACGCAGCCGATGCAACAAATGATGTGCCGGATATGTGACGTGCAGGGGGAAACGGGAAAAAGAATGGGTACCCCGAGTTACTTGTAAATTTCAGCAAGCTTGTTTGGAAATTTTCGCGGCATTTCCAACGCAACTCAGTCATAAAGATTTGAGAATACAGAGTATCAAAACATTTACATCACGGGATTTTACTCACACACATTAAAAACAACATGAAAGACACGATGTGAAATTGCCTGGTATAGGGTAGCATGATAACAACAACATTACGTGTGAGATCAATTTGATATGCCAAAAGGGCGCATCATTCACTATCACTGGATAAGCTAAAGATGGCAGAGTGGGACGGTAACCGAGTTATCTGTGTTTTGCATTCCCTCGTTGCCACAAAAGAGCAGGACGTCAAACATTTCTAGTCAAGCATTTTAGCATCTTTCGAATCTCCTCTCAGCAAGTGGTCTTAGGTTCAGGATTTTTCTCGCGATGCGTACGATGTGCAGCTGCGGGGGATTTTGGCGTGTCTTCCCGCGTGCTCTGCGCAAGACGACAGGTATTCGGAATGGTAGCATATCGGGAGAGATCAGACTGCTCAGTGTCTGTCGTCCGCGAGACACGCGGTGGGACGTCCCTTTCCCGACGAGGGCGACAGGAGTGTAGATGTATCTCCTTTGATCATGTCATGTCATGACAGTCATGACAGCTCATGTTATGATAGCGCACGCCATGCGTGGCTGCGAAAATCTCGGGGTGTCAGTTTAATGAAAACGCGGGTGTCAAATGTGAGTAAGCGTGTATGGTTAGCTGTCGGTCGTTGCGTCAGGCATTGGGCCATTTTTGCTGGTGATATGATGGTTTTCTAAACCAGTTTGAAGTTGCCATAACATTTCGTCACATTTCTACTTTAAACTACAAAGCTGACTTTAAGGGTAGGTCCTGCTGGCTAGTGAGACTACATGTTCAGGTGTGCACGTCCACTGGTCGTCACTCATTCAAATCCACCTGCCACTGCGTCCATCTGCTCCGGGACATGTGGACAGCTGAAGAGCCTAGTTCTGCCGTCTGCCTTAGGTGGAAGGTTTAGGTTCAGACCTAGTCGGTGGGCGCAAAATGGCCCCGATGCCGACTCGCCCTTAAACACTAAATCACCACCACATCAGATCTAACGGGTCTGGTTCTGACGTTCAGTCTTGACACAGGCGAACATTTCCGCAGCCAACGTCCCTCGGCCCCTCTGGGGTAGACGTAGGTCTCCATCCTGTCACGCTTCAAGGGCAGCGGATTCACGCTTTCTTTTACCTGTATCTCATTCAACGCGCACCTGTAGTCGAGACACATTTTCTCGCAGGCGTTTCCTCTTCTGAGCCATCCACCAATGCTCGTTTCGGTTGCGCCAATTTAGGAGGCCTGACCGTCGCGTTTTCTACCCACACATTCGTCTCTGCTCCAACACTGTCGGATCCCGATCATCAAGGACGCAAACAAGCCCACTAAAAACGACGGAAACGCTTTTTTGAAAATACGCTCCGCATCAGAGAAAACCGCGGCGCATTCAAGGGACGAAGATAGTTAGTTTTACCCCTATCATAATTGTTAAAAAACACATTCGCAATGGACTCCAGCGACCCCTCCGCACACCGACAGGGACGGCAGCTCGGCGGACGCTCCATCGCTGGGGAAGTTGTGCGGCACCGCCAGCCCCCAGACAGTTGGCCCCTCCAGTGGCAGCCTGGTGACGGTCACCCTGCATACGGATGAACTTCTGAGCGCACGTGGCTTCCACATGGAGTGGGACGCTCTTGATTCTGGTGAGTCTTTCGTCGCGTGTGGTGTTTCTTGTGGTGGGCTCTGGTGGACGATAGCATCACTTGGAGAGGAAGGGGGGGGGGGGGGTGGTATTTTCACATTTGTTTACACTGGTTCCGTACCGATTTGGACTTGATAGTTTCGACTGTTGTATGGTGGGCGATGACATCACTGGGAGCGTGATCTGGCTTTCCACAAGTGCTCACGCTAGTTTCATAACGCGTCCGACTGGGCGATTAGGACACAGACGTTCGGGACATGCTTTTGTAGTTTAAGCGGTTTTTAGTGTCTAGTATTTTCTAGGTTTTTAATATTAAGTGCCTGGTATCTTACATTGTTTAGTATTTCCGTAGTTTTCAGATCTCCCTGCTTGGGTTTTTGGAATAAAATAAAAGGATTTTGTCGCAAAAGGATGCAAAAAAGTCGCGCGTTCCAAATACAGCCAGCAACTTACTCGATACAAAAATGAAGCCAGGTTTGCAACTTGGAAACACTTACGGATGGAGCAACTCTGAACGTTTTCAAGTTTATCATATCAATGACCTTGAAATAATTCGGCCCATAGATATAGAACGGTTTGGCGCTAATTCATACAGCTTAACTGTAAGGGTTAGCAAATCTCCCATTTTCTTCGTGTTTCAAAAACCCACTGATACCAATTACCGCTGGGAAAACGCCACTTAACGTTCTGTTTCTGTATTACTATTATAGAACGTGCTCGGGGTGTAAGATCATGCGCTTGACGGGCAAAATCAATTATAGAAAGTTACTTAAAACAAATATGAGCTTTGACACTAGAACGTTGTACATGGCTAGGTGTTTACTTATGGTTTAATGTCTTAAACGGGCCACCGAATACACCCTTGCCCCGGATGTGTTTAAACATTTGTCCAACACCTTGTCACGCCTTATTATTGGTATCCATACCGGAAGTTTCCCACAATATTTACTCAGGCTATCTCGACCGCATTACATTTATACACACATGAGTTTACCGGACACGTGAAGTCCTCTGACGGGCATGATCAAGACAGACAAAAAATGGTTGACTTGCGAGCATTGTGCGAATATATTGGCTGGGGTGACTGTTAGGGGGAGGGGGCGCCGCATCGCTGCCACAGTCGGACAGGTCTCGTCGACGTCCGCGTTCCATGCCTACTCGGACCGCAGCAAGCTCGTTGTTCTCCGATGAGGCGCTATAGAACGACTCCTATTCAGCCGTCAGGAGCTGGAGGGTGGCCTGGAAAGCCCGTCTGCCCTCCACCTCCATCTCCAACTCGCTCTCACCTGCACGCTCCGAACCGTGGGCGTAGCCAGGAGTTTGTTGAAAGAGGGCCTCGGAACTCCATAAAAACGCATGACGTCACCTCCTACCGCTCCGTCCTTTGGCTGCACTTCTGTTCGGAACGTAATTAATGTTTTAAAATACTCTCGGACTTGTTTCGCTAAGCGACGGAGCTTCTATGGACGCCTTGCGAGATGCATTCAGCACTTTCATAGGATTTCCTGGCCGACCCGAAGGTCATGGCCATGGGAAACTTCATTTTAAAGCCGGCTGTTGGAGCGGCATCGTTGGTGGAATCGCTTGCAAACTTGACGAAAATCAGAATCTCCCTGTCCATCTCTCTGCCACCCTCTTTATACGCATTTGAGCACTGGAATGTGGCTGTTCCAAATGCCTGAAGGATCGCAGTATTTTTGTTTCAAGAAGCAATCGTGAACTAAAGCGATGGAATTTCTTCGAGCCTGGGATAAGCAATGCAATAGCGCTCGTCGACTTTGCACGACCTAGTCATGCGTCGAAGCAAATGAAGAACATCAAAGCAGGAAAAAAACGATCCGGGAGCATCATGGGAAGCATTATTCTGTAATAACCCCACGATCGGCTTACTTGCACAAAATCAGCGATATTCCACTTTCAAACCCCGCAAGCCTTTTAAATCCTTCACATTAAATCTTAATCAAATCAGAAATTTGATTTGCATACAAAATTTGTTTTCAAATCAAGTCTTTTCTATCTTTCAGCAATTACTCTGCTGTCAGAGAATTGTTACGCACTCCAAAATTTTAAAATCCTACCTGTTATCACTGCAAGAGCCACGTCTCCCTTCTGTCGTCACTGCCACTTCCCAGCGCTCCAGCAATGCTTCCTGTTTTTTTCTCCAATTAATAAGACTAATACAACCGTCTAGTCAGAATCTTAAGGGACTCTAAAGCGCACCCTTCGTCTCTCGCCTCACCGGTCCACCCGCTCCACCTTCTGTGCTTCGACTTTGACAGGCTGCAGCGGCGATGTGCAGAGGACAACGGTCCAGTCGCCGAAGTACCCCGAGCGCTATCCCAAGGATCGCGAGACGACCTGGGATATCCGCGCTGGACAGGGCAGGACGCTCACGCTGCAGCTCAAAGATTTTGAACTGGAGGGGGACAGACCACAATGCGAGTATGACTTTCTGGAAATCAGGTACGTAAGCACACTGCCACGTGCCGTCCCCATGCGTACGAGATGTTCAAAATAAGATTTGCTGAATGGGTGCATGAAAAAACATGACAAAATAAAGCTTAGTTGAATGCAGATAAGTATCGTAGTTGTCCCACATGCCATCTTGCACCCTCTACAATCGTTCCACACAGGCGTGGTTTTCCAGCCATTTTATAGAACTCCGTAGAGCTACATCTTTGTAAGTTCTGTTCATCAAACCGAGCCATAGCATGCGAGCTAAACGCTTTAAATCCGGGTGAGGCACTCTGAACATGCTCTAAGCGCCTCTTTTGTTTTGGCTGCATTTTTAGCACTACCACTTCGGTTGTACATAATATAGACTGCTAAGACTTCGTACAAAAATGGGCAAATAGTCATAAGAGTTTTATTGCAAAGCAACCACCGACCAAACGTAGCACACTTCGTGCTAGATAAGCCTTTATCTGTACACAGGGAGGAGAGCTCTGCCGGCCCTCCGGTATTTGCTGTCACCGACACTTAGCTTGAGAGTGAGTTTTAGTTCAAGAGTGACAGTTTTAGAGCGATCGGCTTGAAATTCGGCGACTGTTCCTTGATGATATCAGCGTCTAGTCGAGACCAGAGGAAACCCAGGGTAAATTTGTTGTGTTTTAGGGCGAGCTTTGCAGGCGTTTGTGCGTTTTGACGCCATAGTACAGACAAAAAGCAACATGTAATTAATCAAATGAACTTCCCTTGAGGTCATTTCATAGTTGTTATGCCTGTAGAAATATATATGGATATCCATGCATAAATATAATTTTCATAAATGGCAGATGCGTTTTGAGGTTGGGAGAAATGGAGACATGCTGTGACGATAATTGGCTAATAATTAGCGTTACTAGTTGGCGAGCTTTGAAAGCGATTTCCAAGTTTGCTTATGTTTCGCATCTGGGACAGCTTTTTCAACATGACACCGCCCACGTTCGACTGAGGATGAATCGCACACATCCAACTCATCGCGCACTACATGTCAGTGTTGTTCGCTACAGGTGACAGTAGTTCATCTGAAATATATCGGCAGCCAAGTCATGATTATTTCACATTGCTTATGTGTGTACATATGTTCATGAGCTGTCGAAGTTGCTGACCGTTTGCTCCCATAAACGTGCCCATGTGTTTGGTATTCAGCCATCTCTTTTAGGACTAACGACCGATGTTCTTTATTGGCGACCTCGTTTCAGCCTACGTGTGGACGTCTTTGGTATTGAACCTCCTTGGCTGTGGTATCTGACCGGCATATTATGTATTGGTGACCGTGTATGACCCTAAACGTCTGACGTTTGAGTATTATTGTTGTCATTTACTAAATCGGAACGTATTAA